>NC_046657.1:132320975-132373871 GCF_010883055.1 Belonocnema kinseyi | reverse complement strand
GTAAGTCCAAAGTTTTCGGCCAAAAATATTGTGTAGTTTGGAAGTAACGCACAGGAGAATTGTAACATACATAACCTCCAAATGTACACACGTTGTTAGCAACATCAAAAAATTTTTTGAAAAAAAACCACAAATAAAGTGTGCGGGGACGTCCGTTAGCATGTGCCCTATCATTTCCCAAATTTTTAAGACAAAATATTGATTATTCTAGAAAAAAAGCCGTCGGAACCTAAAACTGGTAAAATCGATACTAATTCCTAAGCGCTATGCAAATTAATCAGATTTTGCTAAATTAAAACTTTTTTGAATTAAACCAAAATTTAAGTGTGTGGGGATGTCCGTTAGCATGGTCGCTATCATGTCCCAAATTTTTAAGACAAAATATTGATTATTAAAGAAAAAAAGCCGTCGGAACCTAAAACTGGTAAAATCGACAATTTTCTAAGTATCACATGCCCTTAATGAAAGCTCATTAATTTAGGTTTATATTGCCAAAGCTGTTATATGGGTTTTTGCGCCATTTCCAAGAAAATCGGTTTTCGCAGGCAGCTTTTTTTATTTCTTATTTGTTTAAATGAATATAAATATAATTTCCTTAAAAGAATCTGCAACAAAATTACTGTTTTAACTTTAAAATGTTTTTCCGTAAACAAATGTTTTTTTGCATAAATGTTATTAATTTTTTCATAATGTTTGAAAATTATATTTTTTTAAAGTTCGATCAAGAGACTTCGTTCATGCTTCTAATTTCAAATACAATTATTAAGCAATACAAAAAGTAGTAACATTTTTTAAATCCAAAATTACTTGCGAAAAATATTATAAAGTTACAAGAAGTCAGTTTTTTTTTAAAATGAAAAAGGCATACAAATAGGGACGACTGTAAAATCCCGACAAATAAAATTCCCGTCACTGTTAAATTTCCGAATTAGAAAATTCCCGAATAATAAAATTGCAGAAAAATAAAAATAACGAATTGAAAAATTCCCGAATATTAAAAATCGCGAATAATAAAATTGCCGAAAAATAAAAATACCGATTTGGAAAATTCCCGAATCATAAAATTGCCGAAATTGAAAATTCCAGAATAATAAAGTTCACGACAGTTTATAATAATAACGAATTGGAAAATTCCCGAATTATAAAATCTAAGAAATTAAACAATTACAATTTTTTATAAATATATTTTATTGTTTACATATACAATAAAGAAATTTTTTTTTCAATTTTTTTCAATTTTTTAAATTTCTAAAATTGCTTGAATTTAAAAGAACAATAATCTTAAATAAAATATTTCTGGGTAACTCATTTTTTTAATGTACATAGAATTTGAAAAAAGTAAAAAAAAACCGTTTGCAAAAATCGAATTTTAAATTTACATATATTTTGTTTAAAAAACGTAATAAGGTACGATGAAAATAGAGTGATTTTTTTGTTTCGATATTTTATAATTCGACAATTTTCTGACGGTTATTTTATTTTTCGGGGTTTTTCTAATTCGGTAATATTATTAACTGCGAAGAATTTTATTTGAATTTTTTTCAATTCAAAACATATATTTTATAATATTAATATATTAAAGTTTATCCTGTAAAATTATAAAATATATATTTATGAAAATATTTAATAGAAAATTCGATGGTGAATTCCATTCGTGTATTGAAAAAATATATATAATAATAATAATTTTCAAATATTTAATTAACTTTCAACTAACATAATTTCCAAAGAATTCAATTTTGGTATAAAACTGTTAATTAACCCTAATAAAAGAGGTTATATAAAAATAATTTTTCTTTAATAGTAATTTTCTATAAAATTTCTTTTACAATACTAAGAACTATCATTATAAGTATTTTATATTATTAACTTAAATTTTTAATAATTTTATTATTGCTTTATTAATTTTTTGTTATAACTTTTTATATTTAAAAATGTTTAATAACATTTTCCAGTGTTATTAAATTATTGATATGTTTTTAAATATTTTTATTGTTATTTTGCAATGTAATATAATTAAATAGACGGACAATTTGCACACATTTTAAAATTAATTAATTAATATCACAATAAAATTCTCACAATCAATTATTAAATTGAAAAATAATTATTTCATAAATTAAAATTAATTGTATATATTGTTATGCGATATTACAATGCTGAAATATACAATTCTGTAACAAAATTACTGTTTTAACTTTAAAATATTTTTTTGTAAACAAATCTTTTTTTGTATAAATGTTAAGAAGTCAGTGTTTTTTTAAATCAAAAAAGCATACAAATAGGGACGACTGAAATATTTCGACAAATAAAATTCCCGTCACTGTTAAATTTTCGAATTAGAAAATTCCCGAATATTAAAAATCGCGAATAATTAAATTGCCGAAAAATAAAAATACTGATATGGAAAATTCCCGAATCATAAAATTCTCGAATAATAAAATTGCCGAATTATAAAATTCCCGAAATTGAAAATTCCGGAATAATAAAATTCACGACAGTTTATAATAATACCGAATTGGAAAATTCCCGAATTATAAAATCTAAGAAATTAAACAATTACAATTTTTTATAAATATATTTTATTGATTACATATACAATAATGAAAATTTGTTTCCAATTATTTTCAATTTTTAAAATTTCGAAAATTGTTTGAATTTAAAAGAACAATAATTTTAAATAAAATATTTCTGGGTAACTCATTTTTTAATGTACATAGAATTTGAAAAATGTAAAAAAAACTGTTCGCAAAAATCGAATTTTAAATTTATATATATTTTTTTTTTTGAATTTCCAATTCGGTAATATTATAAACTGTCGTGAATTTTATTATTCGGGAATTTTTAATTTCAGGAATTTTATAATTCGGCAATTTTATTATACGAGAATTTTATTATTCGGGAATTTTCTAAATCGGTATTTTTATTTTTTGGAAATTTTATTATTCGCGAACATTCGGGAATTTTCCCATTCGGTATTTTCACTTTTCGGCAATTTTATTATACGCGAATTTCATTATTCGGAAATTTTACAGTGTTGGGAATTTTATTTTTCGGGATTTTTCAGTCGTCTCTAAAAATAAACTTATTATTATGAAATTTTGAGTATTAATTTGCCAAAACCGTTTTCGGGAAAAACGATTTTGAAATATTCACCACACGTCATACACAACTTTATGGCCGGAAGGTTGAGTGTTCGATTCTCGCGGGCTCCAATTATTTTATTTATCTGTTTACTATTTTTTATTTATTAAAATAAAAAATATAAGCTCCTTAAAAAATTATGCAAAGAATTAATTTTAACTTTAACAAATTTTTTTTTGACAAATCTATCTTTTATAAATATTATTAATATTTTCATAAGATTTGACAATTAAATATTTTTTTTAATTTCGATCAAAACAACTCTTTCGTACTTCTAATTTTGAATAACATTTATTAAGCAGTGAAAAAATAATAACTTTTTTGTAACACAAATTTGTTTGCGAAAAATAATATAAAGTTAAAACAAATCTGTTTTTCGTAAAAAAAGGCATTATAAATCTTATTATTATGAATTTTTGGGTATTAATTTTTCAAAGCAGTAATAATATGCGCTTTTGCGCCGTTTTTGAGAAACTCGAATTTGAAATATGCGTCACACGTCATATAGGCACTCACTTTTTTTATTTATCTGCTTTTATTTTTTATTTGTTAAAATAAATATAAATATAATTTCCTTGAAAAATTTAGCAAACAATTACTTTTTTAACTTTAAATTTTTTTTGTAAACAAATCCTTTTTGTATAAACGTTATTAATTTTTTCATAATTTTTTGTAATTATATTTTTTTAAATTTCGATCAAAAGTACTCTTTCATACTTTTGATTATGTATAAAATTCGCCACACGTAATATAGAGCTTTAAAACCGAATGTTTGCGTTTTCGATTCTCGCTGGCTGAACTTTTTTTATTTATCTGTGCCTTATTTTTTATTCATTGAAATAAAACAAATCTATTTTTGTTAATGTTATTAATTTTTTCATAGTGTTTGAAAATTATATTTTAAAAAATTTCGATCAAAAGAATTCTTTCATATTTTTTATTTTAAATAAAAATAGTAGGCAATGAAAAAAAAAAATTATTAACATTTTTATAAAAAAAATTTGTTTATGAAAAACATTCTAAATTTTAAAAAATCAGAGTTTTCGTGGAAAAAGGTATTAAAAAATTATTATTAGCAGAATTTTTTAGTATTAATTTTCCCAGGCAATAATATCCGGTTTTTCGCTGTTTTTGAGAAAATCAACTTTGAAATATACACCACATGTCATATGGAGATTAGCGAAAAACAATTTCTATTTTTTATTTAAAAAAATGAATATAAACATAATCTCCTTTAATTATTTCCAAAAATATTCTGCAAAGATTAACTTTTTAATGCCCTTTTTAACGGAAAAACTGACTAGGGACTTATGGATATTAATAAATGTTTTATAATGTTTAACAATTATATTTAAAATTAAAAGTACATATGAACGAGGTTTTTTAAACAAAATTTTCAACAAGTTTGAAGAATATTGTAGTAAATTATACTCATAAATATTTTACAAAATAAGATATTGAGAAATAAATAAAAATTGCAGGCAGTGAGAGTCGAACTCGCAACCTTCCGGCCATCAAGCAGAAGTGCTAATATCTGAGCTACTGGCCAAAATTAATTTACTTTAAATTATTAATGGCAAATAAATGAGCTTTCATTTAAAAAAAATTATAAATTAAAATTGTAAATTTTCTGTCTCCCCTTGAGAGAAACATAAATTAGGAATCACCGTGAATCTCGTTTCACAACGAATATTAATCAATGTTGTCTTACAGTTTTGTAATGTCCTTTAAAAATATAATAAATATACCCAACAATAATTTTATAACAAACGAGAAATTTTAATGTTTTCGAATAGGAAACCTACCCAAATTATTTTCTTTGTCAAAATCAATAATGCGAAATCTAAGTGTTAAAAACTGGAAAGAATTCAACGGAATTACGAGAAATTCAAATAAATTTAATATTAATAAAATAATTGACTGAATTCAAGAGTATTTGAATAAACACAAATAACAAAGAATGGAAAGAATTGAAAAGATTACAAAGAACTCAAAGGAATTCAGTATGAATTTAAAAGAATTCAAAACAAATCCAAGAGGAATTAAAAATAATTTAAAGAATTTAGAAAAAGACGAAGATTTTAAGAGGATGTTAAATACTCAAAAAATTCGAAGGAATTTATAAAGAATTAACAAAAAATCGAAAGAAGTCAGAAAGAATTAAAAAGAAATCGAAAGAATTCAAGATAATTCAGAAAGTCCGAGGGATTTCAAAAGAATTCACGAAGGTTCATAAGACTTTAAAGAAATTTAAAATAATTTATTATAACTTACCATTTTTTAAAAAGAATGCGAAGAATTGAAATAAATAATATTCAAAAATTTATCAAGGACTAAGGGAGTTCAAGAATACTAAAAAAAGTTCAAGATAATTCAATAGACTTTGTGACATTGGAAATTATAAAAAAATTTGAAACAATTGAAGAATAATTTAAAATAATTTAAACGAATTCAACGAATTCAAAGAATGTCAAAGGACTATAATAAATTGATCAAATTGAAGTGAATATAGAAAATTTCAAGTAAATTTAATCAATTTCAAGACAATTTTAAAAATTCAGATTTAATTTTAAAAACTTTAATAGAATTTACAAAAATTAATTCAAAAGGCAAAAAATTTTTTAAAAAATGTATAAGAATTACAAAAAAATGAATAATTGCAGAGTTCGCAAAATGTATAGAATTCAGATTAGCTCAAAAGATTTTAAATATGTATAAAAGTTCAAGAGAAAGCAAAAAGCTCAAGAACCAAAAAATGCAAGGTATGTAAAAAATAGACTTTAAGGGTTTTAGAATAATTTAAGGTTATTCCAAAAGAATTAAGAACATTTCAAGAGAAGATTTAAAAAATAATGAATATTCTTAGTTCTGTTTAATTTAGAAAAAATCAAAAGAAATAAAAAACTGAAAGGCATGAAAAAATTGAAGTTAATTCGGAACCTTTTAAGTAAATTAAAAAAAAAAACTTCGAAAAAAATATTTCCAAAATTCAAAATATTGAGAAGATTTCGAGAGAAATAAAAAATGCAAGGTAAATTGAAAAGACAAGATAATGCAAAATAATATTGATAATGTAAGATAATTACATTTTTATTATTTTTTTTTGATTCTCTTTGACTTAGAAGAATACTTCGAGGCAATTTGAAAAGAATTGACAGAATTTAATTGAATTCAGAAAATTTAAAAAACTTCCAAGTACATTAAAAAATTCAGATTTAATTTGTTTTAATTCAACTGAATCAAGAAGAATGCAATGTGACAATGAAATTTCAAAATGTATACGAATTCAAAACAAAATGAATAATTTAAGTTTTAACAAAATTATAGGATTCAGCACCACTCAAAAGATTTCAAACAAATTTAAAGAATTCAAGCGAATTTAACTGAATTAAAAAGAATTTAAAAAATTAAACAACTTTAATCTATTTAAAAGAATTCAAGAGAAATAAAAAAACTTCCAGGAAATTAAAAAAGTTCGTACGAATTCAAAAAATGTTAAGAGAATTAAAAATACTTAAAGAAAAAGATTCAAAAGAATTCAAGGTGAATTCAAAAGATAACAGGATGCAAAATAATATTAAGAATGTAAGCTAATTAATTTTGTTAATGAATTTTCAAAAATTTTAAAAATACTTCAAGTAAATTAAGAAATTCAGGTTTAATTTTTTTACCTTCAATTGGATTTACAATAATGTACAGTATCAAAGAAATTAAAAGAATTTATCATTCAAAAATATGGAATAATTGAAGTGTTAATAAAATTTGTAGAATTCAGCTCAACTCAAAAGATTAAAAAAATCAAAGAATTCAAACGAAATAACTAAATTGAGAAGAATTTAAGAAAAAATAAATAACTTTAAGTAAACTAGAACAAATTAAAGTTATTTTAAAAGATTTCAGAAAATTTCGAAAGAAGATTTTTTTTGGAAATTGTGAATATTTATAGTTCTGTTTAATTTCGAAGAATTTAAAAGAAATAAAAAACTTAAAGGAAATTGAAAAAATTCAAGTGAAGTCAGACGATATTAGGAGAATTAAGTTAATAAAATTTTGTACTGAATTTTCTTGATTCTCTTCAATTTAGAAGAATATTTTAAGGTATTAAGCACAATTAACAAAATTAATTGAATTTAGAAGATTGACAGAGAATTTTTTAAAAATTCAAGAGAATTAACAAATTCAGTTTTAATTTCAAAAACTTTAATTGAATTTAAAAGAATATAAAGTTGCACGGGATTTAAAGAGTCATTAAAATTCAAATGAATATGAATAAATTGAATTCAAGAACACAGAATTCAAGAGAAAGCAAAAAAACTTTAAGCGAATTAAAAAAAAAAGGTTATTTCAATAGATTTCAAGTGAATTCAAAAGATTTCGAGAGAAGTCAAAAGAATTCGAGAGAATTCAAAAGAATTTAAGGTGAATTTAAAAGGCAAGGAAAATAAAACTATTTATGAATTTTTATAATTTTTATTAATTTAGCAGTGTACAAGAGAAAGAAAAAAACTTAAAGAGAATTAAAAATATCAAGGTAAGTTTAAAGAGATGGAGAATTTACAGAAATTTAACAAAATTCATAGACTTCAAGTCAATTTTAACGATGACAAAAAATCGAAAGAATACAAATAATTAAAAATAATGTAAGAGAAAAAGAATTAAAAGCATTCAAATTCGAACGAATTAAAAGAATTTACGGTTATTTCAAAATAATTCAAAGAATTCAAATGCATTTAGAAGATTTTTAAAATATATTTAACTTTCTTAGTTCTCTTTAATTTAGAAGAATTTAAAAGAAAGCAAAAAAACATTATAGGAAATTAAAATAATTCAAGTAAATTCAGAAGATTAAAAAAATGAAATAACAAATATTAAGACTTAATTTTTAAAAACTTTAAAGAGATTTAAAGGAATTCAGAATGAATTCAAAAGGGAAGGGAATGTAAAACAATATGACGAATGTAAGGTATTACAATTTTATTTAAAATTTTTTAAAATTCTCTCCAATTTATAAAAATATTTCAAGGTAATTTTAAAAGATTTAACAGAATTAAATTGGACTTGAAAGATTTCACGAAAGTTAAAAAAATGTTCCATAAAATTAAAAAATTCATATTTTAATTATTTAAATTCAATTGGATTGATAAAAATGTAAAGAAGACAGGGAAATGAAAACTTAAAATTCAAAAGACAAGACAATTGAAATGAATATAAAAAATTAAAGGAAAATAATATTTATGAATTTTCTTAATTCTCTTTAATTTATAAGAATTCAAGAGAACGCACACGAACTGAAAGAGAATTAAAAAAAATAAAGGTAAATTTAAAAGAATTCAAAGAATTCAAGTGCATTCGAAAGATGTCGAAACAGGGGAATTCATGTGAATTTGAATTAATTTAGAAGAATTCGAGAAAAAGCAAAAAAAAAATAAAGAGAATTAAAAAGAATTCAAGATTATTTCAAGGAAATTGAAAGAATTTAGGAGAATTGAAAGAATTTAGGAGAATAAAAAAAATGAAAAAACTTCAAGGGAATTAAAAAAATCCTAGAATTGAGGTCAATTCAAAACTGAATTCAGAAAAACTCACGAAAAAAAAAGGAAAAAAAAACTATGTGATTTTAAAAGAATTTAAATTTGAAAGAATTCAAGGGATTTCGGAAAAAATGGATATTATGGAGATATTCAAAGTTTATCGGTTTCAAATAAAATCATTAAAAAATACATGATTTAAGTAACCTTACAAAAGTATAATTTTTTCGTCCCCCCTTTTTCCCTTGCTACCCACTTTACCCTCTTGATTTGACTCTTCGAGGGTGCGCTTCATTTTATGGAGCAGGAAACAAGAACCCTTATTGATCAGTATTTTATCGCCGAGAAGGCTTACATTACAGTTACGTTTGATTTCTATTCCTCGCTCTCTCCTCTGTTAATAAATGAAAAATTACGAAAAACCACTGCAAAATATAAAAATTTACTTTTGTATTAAATTTCTGTAAGCGGAACTGTATAAGTTGATCGTGTTATTTGTGGAAAAATAAGAAAATCGGAAAATATGAAGCTTTTCTACAGTTTTCAAAAAAAATTTCACCATCCGACCGGAAGTGTTTCTTTCAAAGGTAAATATAATTAAAGTAAGTCACAATAATTTGTGCAGTTTTTTATTTTCATTAAAATATTATATAGGAAACAAACTTTTTAATTTGAGCAAAAGTATTGATTCACTAGAATAAATACTTTTGCTGAAATTAAAATAATATAACTGACAAAAATGAAATATTTATTACGATAAATATTTATGATTACATTTTCAGTTAAAATATCCATTTTTAACAACAAAGTTAAATTTTCAAAAAAAAAATTATAAATCTTTGAGTAAAAAAATAAATTTTCAACAAAAAGTGTAATAGTTGGTATTTTCACCAAAAAATATGAACCTTCAAAAAAAAGATTTAAAAACTTGAATTTACAACCCAAAAATACAAATTTTCTTCCAAAAGAATTGAATTTTCGACTGAAAAAGTCGAGTTTTTAACAAATTGAGTGAATTTTCAACTGAAAAAATAGAATTTTTAGAAAAAATGAAATAGCTACACATTTAGCGAAATTTTTTTTTTCATCCAAACAAAAACGAATTTTCAACCAAATTTGTTGAATATTTTAACCAGACAAATCAACTTTTAACTAAAATGATGCATCTTCAATGAAAAATCAATTGTTAAACCAATAGTTGAATTTTCTACCCAAAAAAATACAATTTTCTACAATATAGATGAAATTTTAACTAAAAAGGATCAATTTTCAACAAAAAATAAAATAGTTTAATTTCTTAGTTGAAGAAATAAATTTTTTACGAAAAAGATTAAATGTGCACAAAAATATTTAGTTAATAAAATTAATTTATTCAACAAAAAAAAATAATTTTATACCAAAAAAAAAAGAAATAATTTCTAACAAAATACAACAATCTTGAAAATTTAATCAAATAGCTATATTAGCGAAGAAAAATTCTTAGAAATTTCTTTCTTAAGACTCAAAAGGCAATTGAAATTGAGTTTTTATTTGGAAAAATTATTTTAAGAAAATATTAAAAAAGAGTTTATAACAAAAATAATTTTAAACCTAAGAAAATTTTCTTCAGATTTCTGGGGCAATTTTTCGCTATTCTTTTATTTTATAAAATTTTTGTTATGAGAATATTTAAAAACATTTGAAGGAAAAATTTCAATTACTCCTGCATTTTTCGTTGAGAAATTCGTCTGAAAGTTCGGAAAAGAATGTAGAAGATTTTAAAGCAAAATTTGATAAATTTTCAAGATTATAAAATTTTAGAAAAAATTTGAATATGCTACAGGGATATTTAGAAGTTTTGAAAACATGCAAAAATAATATTAAATCTAAAAATATTTCAACGGATTTAAAACAAAATTTAGATTTCTGAACATTTCAAACAAAATATTTAGAAGCTTTTGAAGAATTTTAAAATGTTTTAAGATAATAAAAAAGTTTTATTAGGATTTCTGGGAAAATTTAAAATCATTTTTCACTTTTCCAAATTTACTTTGGAAGACTTTTTTTCAATGTTATAAAACATTTGAAAAGATTTATTTGTTAAAATTGTGCAAAATTAATCTTAAAAATTTATGGACATAATTTTAGTTTCACGGAATATTTTCAACATTTTAGGGAAATTTCGAACCATTTTGAAAGATATTAAAAAAAATGTAAAATAATTAAAAATTTGAAAAAAATAAAAAACATAATCAACATTCCAAGAATGAATGAAATGAATTGATTCAGTTCAAAATATATATTCAGAAATTAGATAACTTTGGAAAGGATTAAAAATATGTTTAAACTATCGAAGATATCCGGAAATTTAAAATGTATTTTTTAATGTACCCAAGCGTGAAATAGTCTCAAAAATATTTTCAACTGACTCAAATTATGTATAAAATATAGTCCAATCCTTTAAAATAAAAAAAGAATTTATACACAAATTTTCTAAATTCTTTTACGACATATTTGAAATCTTGCAAAAATATTTTTTAATTTTCACGAAAAATCTAGGAAAAATAAATTTGTATAACCTTATAGCAAATAAACAAACAAAAAAACTTGAAAATATTTTAGAATTTTTTTAAGAATCCTAGGAAAATTGTATTTACTTAACCTTAAAAACAAATAAACAATAAAACCTGAAAAAATAGTCAATCGAAATTTTAATTTAAAATTCGATATAAAAAATTATTTATAACAAATGTATTTCTTTCTGCATTGTTGCAGATTCATTGTAAGCTGAGATCTGTAAGAAACAAAAATATTATCTACGATAAAGTTATAAATATTCAAAAAATGGATCTTTCAAGATGTTTAAGGTAAGTTATCTTTAAACCGAATTTTGTATAAGTGAGCAATTTTTTTTTTAATTTCGATTAATATCTTCGGGACGGTATTTAAATCTGAAAATTCGAAAATGTTAAAATTCATACAATTTTATCCTTAGTGCACGAACTAAAATTCCGGTATAAATTTTTATTTATAATAAACAAAATAATGTCATATTTCTTAGATTTAAACTGAAGCAATTTTCAATTCTACATGCACCTTGAAAATTTTTTTTTTCTTTTCCAATTAAGCGTTATTGAAAATTATTATTTACTTTGAGAAAAATAAATAATTTAACTAATTTTTTTAGTACATAAAATGTTTAATTATTTAAGTTAATAAGCGTACAAAATTAGCTTTGAGCTTTAAAATTCAAACATGAAATATTTTGTAAGTTCAGTTTAAAAATTCAGGGTGGCAGTTTGAATTAAAGACAAAAATTCCTGGTCATTGCCCGGTATTTTCCTGGTTTGAAAAAAAATTTGTAATAAAAACTGAGCTTGAAATTAAAGCACTCTTAAATTAAAAACTGGTAAAATTGAAGTTTAAACACTTTTCAATTCAGTTCGAAAAACATAAATCTACGCTATTATTTTCAATGCTCTACAATTTTCAATGCTCTTTTTAAATTAGAAGTTAAATTATTTGAATTTTAAGTCATTTCATATCAATACGTAATTCCTCAATTGTTACTTAAGCACCAACATTTATTTTTTTCAAATATTTTTATATAATAATACCTTTAAACTCTTTTTATAAAATAAAAAAATAATTTCAAATTTCCCAAAGAAAATCAAGATCATACTTCTATCATTCTAAAAAATGTGGTTTTAATTTTTTTGAACTTTTTCAGAATTTTATATTCGTTTTCAAATGTTTTCAAAATATCTAAATATACTTTTAAATTATTCGAAACATTTCCAAAATTTATTTTTACAATCCTGAAAAAATAAGTATATTGTTTTAAAATGTTCCACATTCTTTTTTACATTTTTTTAAATTTTCTTCTACAACAAATTTTTAAAATTAAACAATCATTTTTAATTTTGTCAGAATTTATTTTTATGTCAAACCTTTCACATTTCTTAAAAAGCTTCTACATTTTTTGTTAGACATCTAAAAAATGTACATTCTGTTTTAAATTTTTTTCAAACTTCAAATTACTTTTTCAAAACTTCTAAATATCTTTTTAAATGATTTAAATTTTTTTGAATCCTGTAAAAAGTAAATTTTCTTAAAATATTCTAGGAATTTTTCGACAGTTTTGAAAATCTTTTGAAATCTTAAATATTCTACTGAAATTAATTTATTTAAATAAAAAATCATTTTCAATTTTCGTAGGAATCTTAATAAAACTGGTTTCTTCTTATGAAACCTTTCACAATTATTAAAAGGCTTCTATATGTCTTGTTCGAAATCTTCAAAAGTCTACATGTTGTTTAAAATTATTTTAAATCATTTGAAATTTTAAACTATTTTGGAAATTTATCAAAAAATTCTATCTTTTAAAATGAGTGGAATTTTTCCTTTTTTTTTAATATTGAAAATGAAGTAAATTGCCTTAACATCTTTCACACTATTTTTTGAAATTTTTAGAAATCTTTTTAATAATTCTTCTGAAAGTAATTTTGGAAAATAATAAATCATACAAATTTTTCTTAGGAATCATAAGAATATTTGCTTATTCTGATGAAATATTTTTCCTTTCTTAAAAAGCTTCGATATTTTTTGTTCAAAATCTACAAAAATCTACATTTTGTTCAAAAAAATTTTTAATTAGTTCAAATCAGTTATAACTTGTTTATTGAATGAAATTAAACAAAATTAATAGAATTCGGACCAATTTCAAAGATCAGGAAAATCCAAAAAATTAAAAATAATAAAAATAATTCCAAAAACTCAAGTGTTTTTAAGACAATTTAGAAAAATTCTCAACCAAAAATATGAATTCTGCAACAAGAAAATATAGTTTTTAATTAAAAAAAAAAACGAATAAAAAAACACATGAATTCTCAATCAAATAGTTGATTTTCAACTAAATCAATGAATTATTTATTAAAAAATATTAGTTTTCTAAGCAAAAAATGAAATCCTTCAATTTTCAACTAAAAAATTATTAATTCATCACAAAATAAAAAAAACATTTTCAAATAAAATAATGAATCTTATTGGCATCGTTGATTTTTCAGTAAAAAATATTAATTTTTAGCCAAATCGAGATCGAAATTTGGACCAAATAATTAAATTTTCATTAAAAAAAAAAAGATGAATTCTGAACAAAAAATGCAGTACTTATTTAAGCCGAACAAGATTTAAATTTTTAATTTAAAAAAGTTGCATTCAATAAAAAAAGGCGAATTTTCAAGATGAGTTGAATTTTCAGCTAAGAAAGACTTTTCATTCAAGAGAGAGAAAAATTTAAAAAATTCAAACAAAGTGATAAAATTTGAAACAAAAATATGAATTTTCAAGAAAAAAAGATGATTTTTTAACAAGACAATGTAACTTTCAACAAAGTAGCTTTATTGTCAATTGAAGAGATGATTTTTTACACAATAAGATTACTTTTCTACAAAAAAAAAGATTTTTCCACAAAATACATGAATTCTCAGCAGATAGTTGAATTTTCGACTGAAAAGGATCAATTTTCAAATAAATAATTGAATTTTCAACTAAAAAGATAATTTTTGAAACAAGAAAAATAATTTTATACAGAAAAAAATACTTTTTCATAAAATGTATGAGTTTTCAACGAAATACATTGTTTTTTTACAAAATAGTTTAATTTTGCACCAATAATGAAAATTTCTTGTTCAAATCCGGAATTTTAATACTTTTCGAAAATTTTCCGTTTCAACTAAGAATTAGAATTTTTTGTAATATTTCCTGTTCCAATTCAGAATTTTTTTCATTTTAGAAAATTTTCCTGTACTCGCTCGGAATTTGTTAAAATTATTATTATTCCGGATAAATTACAGTTCGGGATATAAATTTGGAAAATATTGAAAATTCCCTGCTCAAATTAAAACTTAAATTATTTTATTTAAAAAAGTTTAAAAGCCCTTTAAATTCGTTGAAATTTTATTTCAAGATCTTGAAACATCTACATGTTGTTTCAAATGTTCTCAAATGAAAAAATATTATTAAAAGTTTTTCACAACTTCTAAATATCTTTTGAAATTATTCGAATGTCAAATAATGTTTCAAAATAAAAAATCATTTTCAATTTTTCTAGAAATCTTAAAAAATATTATTATTCTTTTGAAGTCTTTTGAAATTCTTCTAATTTTTTTTTCGAAATCTGCCAAAATCTAAATATCTCTTCAACTTACTCGATTTTTGTCTGAAAATAATAGACATGATTTAAAAATGGAATAGTTTAGACTGCAATTAAATAAAAACCTTTAATTACAAATATATTATTTTTAACTTATTTAAAAATGAAAAAGTTGCTTATAACGTTTCAATCTAGAAATTCTAAAATTGTGAACTGACGCCGAATAGTTCTGTACAATCAATTATTAGTTATTTTTTAAATCCTTATGTGAATTCAATTTAAGAAATCATTAATTAATTTATATTCACAGTTGATAAACTAAAAATTTTTGTTATAAAAAATCTTCGATTTTAAAAACTTCTATTTTTAATTTTTTAAGTCTTTAAAAATGCATTTTAAAATTCTTTTAATTCAAATGTACGCTTAAAAATCTAAATCACAATTTAACTAATTATTTAAAAAACGGTTGAAATAAAAGTTGGACCAATTTTTTTTTCTTCTAAAAATTTGTAAAATTCCCGGTCATTTCCTAATTTCCCGGTCCAGCGGTCACCCATTAAAAATCTAAAATGGAAAATCTTTAACAAATGATTTAAAAACCGGTTTAAATCTAAGTTGGACAGATTATTGTAAAATTTCCGGTAAAAAAATGAATTCCCGGTCATTTCCCGGTTTCCCGGTCGAACGGCCACTCTAAAAATCTTAAATGGAAAAGATGTAGTTAATTATTTTTAAAAAGGTTGAAATCTAATTTGAACAGATTATTTCCAAAAACTGTGTAAAATTCAAGGTCAACAAATAAATTCCCGGTCATTTCCTGGTCCAGCGGCCACTCTGTAAAAATCTGAAATGGAAAATATTTATTTAATTATTTAAAAAACAGACGAAATCTAATTTGGACAGACTTTTTCTAAAAATTTGTAAAATTCCCGGTCAAAAAATAAATTCCCGGTCTAGCGGCCACCCAGTAAAAATTTAAAATGAAAAAGCTTTTACTAATTATTTAAAAAACGATTGAAATCTAATTTGGACTCGTAAGATTCCCGGTCATTTGCCGGTCAAGCGGCCACTCTGTAAAAATTAAAAATGGAAAAGCTTCAACTAATTATTTAAAAAACGATTGAAATATAATATAAACCGATTTTTTTCTAAACATTTGTAAAATTCCCGGTCAAAAAATAAATTCCCCGTCCAGCGGCCTCCCTGTAAAAATTTAAAATGGAAAATATTTGACAAATTATTTGAAAAGCGGTTGAAATCTAATTTGAATATATGTTTTAAAAATGTGTAAAATTCAAGGTCAAAAAATAAATTCCCTGTCCAGCGGCCACCCTGTAAAAATCTTAAATGGAAAAGCTTCAACTAATTATTGAAAAAACAGTTGAAATATAATTTGGACAGATTTACTTTTTTTAATTTGTAAAATTCCCGGTCAAAAATAATTTCCTGGTCATTTCCTGGTCATTTCCCGGTCTCATATGATTTCCGGTCATTTGCCGGTTAAGCGGCCACTATGTAAAAATTTAAAATGGAAAAGCTTCAACTAATTATTTAAAAAACGGTTGAAATCTAATTTGAACATATGTTATAAAATTTGGGGAATTCAAGGTAAAAAAATAAATTCCCGGTCATTTCCCGGTCCAGCGGCCACTCTGTAAAAATCTTAAATGGAAAATATTTACTTAATTATTTAAAAAAAGGAAGAAATATAATTTGGGAAGTTATTTTTCTAAAAATTTGTGAAATTCTCAATAAAAAAGTAAATTCCCGGTCATTTCCCTGTCTCATAAAATTCCCGGTCATTTCCAGGTACAGCGGCCTCCCTGTTAGAACCTAAAATGGAAAAGCTATTTATATTGCAATTCAAAAAAAAAAAAAATATATATATTGCTCAACTTTCGAAAATCACTTTATTAAAAAACAATATTTCTTTCAGATTATCACCAGCTTTTCCACAAAGTCAAGAGCCAGCAAATAAAGCTTATTTCACATGGATGTTACCACCATCAACACTATTTCAACGCGACTGGATTTCTTCAAAATTCTCCTTCGGCGGATTCGACTGGGCCTTATTGAAAGTCCATTTAATCAAAAATCACCAGCGAAGAATATTTCTCCCATTTTTATTGGTAAATCTAAAAACTAGAAACACTCCCGTAAATCTAGAAGTAACAATTTACATTCTCTTCAGCGACAATTCAACGGAAATGATAAGCAAGTGGCTCAAAGTGGAGGGCAAAGTCCGTAAAGGTGAAAAATTCCAATTTTTATTTCCCGAAGTATTCGAAGTCTACTGTCGACGACTCTACTCAGAAAAGCCCATAAAAATTCTTTGCGAATTTAAATCTCAATTTTCGGCAATCTCGAAAAACCTGGCAAATCCAAAGGCAAAAAATTCTCTCAAATTCTGCCAGTGTTTTGCCAATCGTAAAAAAACGTGCGTCAAACTAAATACAATGTACGAACAATTTATGTACAATGTCTATCCCTGCGATGTGGAATTTCTTCTCGGAGAAAAGAGATATCCCGCTCACAGGAGCGTTTTAATTGAAAATAGTCCTGTTTTCAAAAAAATGTTTGCGCACGAAATGCAGAAGAATATTTTGCAGACGATAAAAATAATGGACATGGATGCAGACGTCCTCGAAGAATTAATTCAATTTATGTACCGGCGAAAAGTGGGAAATTTCGAAACATTAGCGGCCGAATTGTTCATCGCGGCTGACAAGTACGGAATTGAAGATTTGAAATTGATTTGCGAATTCGAAATTATGAAAAATATGTGCGAAAGCTCGGACAATTTTTTCAGTATTTGTAAAATGGCGGACAGATACAATGCGAGTAATTTGAGAAAGCACTGTCTCTGTGTGATGCTCGCAAATTACAACGAAATTGTGAATCTTGATGATTTTGAAAAAGTGGATAAATCAATTTTAGTGCAATTGTGTCGCGAAATTGGCTCAAAGCTTCAAAAGTTTGAATTTAGTTTTAAAACAGCTTCGTAGAGAGGGTATCTGCTCAAATCTTGGAAAAAAAATTATCTTAAAATTCCAGGTTTTTTTTTTAGATATCACAGATTTTTTCAGGTATGCTTTCTTACCGCTTAAAATTCCAAAATTGTACAGGGAAAGAGAAAGAAACTGCAAAATAAATGAATTTTGAAACAAATATATAAATTTTGCATTAAAAAGTATCAATTTTAAACAAAAACTGGAATAGTTTAATTTTCATTTGTAAAAAGTAATTTTCAACAAAAAATAACGGCTTTTTAAGAAAATAGTGATGAATTTTCAAATAAAATGATAAATCTTCAACTGGAATAGTTGAATTTTTAATGGAAAAAATATAGTTTTATTAAAAAGATTTTTAGTTAGAAAAATTACTTTAAAAAAAAGAGTAAAAAAATTACTTTCCAAAAATAGTTGCATTCTGAAACAGAGTCATAAATTTTCAACTAAAATGTCAAATCTTGAAATAGAATAGTGGAATTTTAAACCTGGAAGATGAATTTTCAAATAAAAATAATAGTTTTTCTACAAAAAATTGCATAATTAAGTTTTTAGTCAAAAAATGAATGTTAAACGAAAAAGATGAGTTTTCAAGTAAAATTATGGAATATTCAGCTGCAATAACAGTATAAATTTCAGTTCAAATAAATAATAATTTTCAACCAAAAAAAGAAACAAATTTTCAACAAAATAGTTACATTTTTGGCAAAAAAAAAGGTCTTTTTCATCCAAAGAAAAAAGAAGTTTTCAATAAAATATCTGATATTTCAAACAAAGAAATGAATTTTTAACTAAAATGATGAATATTCAATCAAAAAAATTAATTCTTAGAAAAACAGAATTTTACTTTCGTCTGAATAATTTTATTTCCAAACTAAAATATGAATTTTTAAATAAAATGATAAATAATTAACTGAAGTAATTGAATTTTTAACTGAAAAGAAGAATTTTCAAACAAGAATAACCTGCAAACAAAAACATCATTTTCTACCAAAAAATATATTTTCAACAAATTATTTGGATTTTCAATGAAACAGTTGAGAATTTTCAATTAAAAAAGACCAATTTTCATCCAAATTGTTGAATTTTGAACAAGATTAATTTTCAATCAAAGTAGTGAATTTTTAACAAAAATTATGAATCTCCAGCTAGCTGAAGATATAGCTGAATTTTATACCAAAGAGATGAATTTTTATCTATACGGATTAATTTTTTACGAAAAAAGAGGCGAATTTTTCACAAAGTATACATAAATTTTCAAACAACTAGTTTAATTTTTAAATAAAAAATATCAATTTTCAACCAAGTAGTTGAGGTTTCAATCAAAACAATTAATTTTTAATAAAAATATGAATTTTTCAACAAAATATATGAAATCTCAAACAAATAGTTGAATTTTGAACTAAAAAATATCAGTCTTCAACAAAAACTGGAATAGTTAAATTTTCAAATATTTGAACTTTCAACGAAGAACGATTAATTTTCAACCAGATAGTTGAATTTTTAATGAAGAACGATCAGTTTCAACCAAAAATTATTAGTTTAATTTTAAGTTAAAAAAAATAATTTTAAACAAAAAAACTGAAATTGTATTCAATTGGAATAAGTTAAATTTTCAGTTACAAAAATGACTTTCAAAAAATAGTTACATTTTAAAAATGATGAATCTTTAACTAGAATAGTTGATTTTTTTACCAATTAGATTAATTTTTAAATAAAAATTATAATTTTTTAACCAAAAATTAAACAAAAAGATTCACCTGCAAAGAAAAATATAATTTTTTACCAAAAAATAAATTTTCAACAAAATATGTTGATTTTCAATGAAACAGTTGAATTTTCAATAAAAAATACCAATTTTCATCCAAATTTTTGAATTTTGAATAAGAAAATATTAATTTTCAACTAAAAATGGACATTAAAGTTTTCAGCTGAGGGAGTTAATTTTCAATCAAACTGTTAAATTTTTAGTTAAGAAAATTAATTCTAAACAAGAGTGAAAAAAAATCAAATAGACATTTAAAACTCCAACGAAGAAGGATCAATTTTCAAACTAAAATAGAGTAGTTAAATTTTCAATTTTAAAATTAATTTTAAACAAACAAACAAACAAAAAAACTAATTTTGAACCAGATACTTGAATTTTCAACAAAGAACGATAAATTTTCATTACAAAAGTTCTTAGTTAAAATTTCAGTTAAACCAATTGATTAAAAAAAATTAATTTCAACAAGATACTTGAATTTTCAATCAAAAAATAGTAGTTAAATTTTCAATTAAGAAATTAATTTCAAACAATAACAAAAAAAACCGAATTTTCAAAAAAAAACAGACTAGTTAAATTTACAGTTGAAAAAATATAAAAAATGCAACCAGATACTTGAATTTTGAACCAAACACGGAATATAGTTTAATTTTGCAGTTAAAAAAAATAATTTAAAAAAACATTCAACCGAAAATTGAATTTTCAACGGAAGGCGACCAATTTTCAGCCAAAAATATTATAGTTCAATTTTCACTTTAGAAGATTAATTACAAACAATAAAAAAAAAAACAATTTTCAACAAAGAACGATCAATTTTCAACAAAAAACAGAATAGTTAGATTTCCATTCAAAAAATTACTTTCTAACAAAAATAAAATAATAATAATTTTTAACGAGTTACTTGAATTTTTAATGAAAAACGATCAATTTTCAAAAAAAAAAAATCATAGTTAAATTTTAAGTTAAAAAAATTAATTTTAAACAAACGAAAAAATAAATTTGCAACAAGATACTTGAATTTTCAACCAAAAAACGAACAATTTTCATCCAAAAAGAGAATAGTTAAAATTTAAATTGAAAAATTAATTTCTAACAATAACAAAAAAAAACGAAATTTCAATGAAGAACGATCAATAATTTTCAACCAAAAATATAGCAGTTAAATTTTTAATTAAAAAATTAATTAAAAAAAAATTGTTTGCAACCAGATACTTGAATTTTCAACCAAACACAGAATAGTTCAATTTTCAGTTTAAAAAACTAACTAAAAAAACAATGCAACCACATAATTGAATTTTCAACGGAAAACGATTAATTTCCAACAAAAAATTATTAGTTAAATTTTCAGTTAAAGAAAAATAATTTAAAAAAAACGGAAATAAGTCTTCAACTGGAATAGTTGAATTTTCAATTAAATAAAAAACAATAATTCTGATTAAAAAAGATTACTGTTCTGTCAAAATGATGAATTTGAAAATAAAACTGTAGAATATTCAATTGGAATAAGTTAAATTTTCAGTTAAAAAATGACTTTCAAAAAATAGTTACATTTTGAAAATGATGAATCTTTAACTAGAGTAGCTGAATTTTTTACCAATTAGATTTATTTTAAAATAAAAATGATAATTTTTCAACCAAAATTAAAATAATTAAATTTTTGAACAAAAAATTAATGTTTAACCAAATAGATGAGTTTTTAACTAAAATTATTGAATATTTATCTGAAATAACAGTATGAATTTCTGTTGAATTAAATAATAATTTTCAACCAAAAAAGAAACAAATTTTCAATAAAAAAGTTAAATTTTCAACAAAGTAGGTCCTTTTCATCCAAAGAAAAAGAAGTTTTCAATAAAATAGCTGATATTTCAAATGAAAAAATGAATTTTTAATTAAAAGGATGAATATTCAACGAAAAAAATTAATAATTCAGCAAAAAAGAGAGTATTACTAACAACCGAATTTTTTTTAACCAAAAAGAAGAATTTTTTAAACAAGATTATCCTGCAAAGAAAAAAAATAATTTTTTTATCAAGAAAATAGATTTTCAACCAAATATTTGGATTTTCAATTAAACAGTTGAGAATTTTCAATTAAAAAAGACAAATTTTCATCCAAATTGCTCCATTTTTAACAAGAAAATATTCATTTAAAACCAAAAATGGTTATTAAATTTTTCATCTGAAGGAATTAATTTTCAATCAAACTGATGAATCTCTAGCTAGTTGAATATATAACTCAATTTTATAGCAAAAAGATGAATTTTTAACATAAATTTTCAAACAACTAGTTTAATTGCTAATTAAAAAAATATAAATTTTCCACCAAATATTTGAATTTTCAACAAAAAATGGAAGTTAAATTTTCAGTTAAAAAATTAATTGTGAAGAAACAGAAAGACAAAATGACTTTTAACCAGGTATTTGAATTTTCATCAGAAAACGAACAGTTTCCAACCAAAAACAGAATAGTTAAATTTTTAGTTAAGAAAATTAATTCTAAACAAGAATAAAAAAAATCAAATAGATATTTAAATTTTCAACGAAGAACGATCAATTTTCAACCTGAAATAGAATAATTAAATTTCTAATTAAAAAATTAATTTAAAATAAATAAAAAAACGAATGTGGAACCAGATACTTGAATTTTCAACGCAGAACAATTAATTTTCAAACCAAAATTCTTAGTTAAATTTCTAATTGAAAAAATTAATTTTAAACAAACAAAAAAAAATGAATTTTCAACGCAAAACAAATAATTTTTAACCAAAAATATAGTTAAGTTGTTAGTAAGAGAAATTAATTTTTTTTAATTGTTTTCAACCAGATACTTAAATTTTTAGCGAAAAACAGAGAAGTTAAATTTTCAGTTAAAAAATTAATTTCTAACAATAACAAAAAACGAATTTTCAGAGAAGAACGAACAATTTTCAACCTGAAATAAAATAATTAAATTTTAATTCAAGAAAATTTATTGTAAACAAAATTTCAAATAGATAATTGAATTTTCAACGAAGAACGATCAATTTTCAATCAAAAATAGAATAGTTGGATTTCCTGTTAAAATATTACTTTATAATAACAACAATTAAATAATAATAAATTTTAACCAGTTACTTGAATTTTGAATGAAGAAAGATCAATTTTCAAACAAAAATTCTTAGTTAAATTTTAAATTAAAAAATTAAATTCTGACAATAACAAACAAAAAAACGAATTTTCACCACAAAACAGAATATTTAAGTTAAAAAAAATTAATTAAAAAAAAAAAACGAATTTCTAACTTTCAACGGAAAGCAATCAATTTTCAACCAAGAACAGAATAGTTCAGTTTTCACTAAAAAAAATTAATATCAAACAAAGAAAAAAAAAAGAATATTAAAAAAAATTGTTAAATAAAGTTACGAAAAAATTCCCTGGCATAAAAAAAATCCCCGATATTTACCGGGTTTTTTTTCAGGCATATAAAAATTTCTCAACAATTTTAGATTTTTCAGGTAGAGTAGACGCCTTGTTAGAGAAAAAATTCCTTGTATTTGATCATCACATTGCGCGAAAATGCGCTTCAATTATTGTAGATAATAAATCATATCAATACTTCATCTTCAAACTTAACTAATTCGAAAAATGTGTCAATCACCTAGAAGGCAGACAGGCGTTTGTTCATAGAGAGAGAAATATTACAAAATTCGAGTATTCTTCGAAGTTTCGAAAGAGAGAGAAAAAAAAAACATTTAAAAAAATTACTTATGAATGGCATGCGAGTGTTAAAAACTATGCCATAATTGCATAAGTTGGGGCTGTCAAGACACCGCAGTTGTTGTCTTTTTGAGCCATCAGGATGTAGCCGTCGTTGCCCCAATAATTGGACCATGAATTTTTCACCAGCCAATAGCCTTTGCCGTTCATCGTTCCGTAACCGACCGCCAAAACTGCGTGGTCCAATGAATTTTCCGTGTTTCCTGCAAATAAAACAATTTAATAGCAATAAAAATATTATTAATTAGATGATTTTTCATGTTCAAACCCGAAAATGGCCGTTTTAATCGAAGAAAAAAATTCCCGGTTCGCAAACATTTTTCACGGCCAATGAAATATAAAAAATCAAACCCTAACGCCCAAATTTTTTCCATTAGACGTAATAATAACTAAGCTGCAAGTTAAATTTTTAGTTACGAAAAAATTAATTTGAAAAAAAAGAAAAGAATTTTTAACAAAATAGTTTAATTTTCAATAAAAATGATGAATTTTCAACTAAAATTAGAAATATTTAACTAATATTGTTGAATTTTCAAATAAAAAGATTAACTTCTACCAAAAAAGATGAATTTTTAACTAACAGAGACAAATTGCCAATTATATAAATATATAAATATTTAATTGCAATAGTAAAATTTTCAGTAAAGACAAAATAAAATGAACAAAAGCCAAAACAATGTTTAAAAGCATAGTCACATTTTTTAACAAAGTGATGAATTTTCAACTAGAATCGTGAAATTTTCAACGAAAAAGATCAATTTTTAAATAAAATGATGCATATTTAAGTAGAATATTTGATTTTTTTAAAGAAAGAGAAATTTTCAAATCAGATGTTTAATTTTTACCTAAAAAGGACGATTTATCAACAAAATACATGAATTTAAACAAGAATTGAATTTTTAAATAAAAAAAAGACAAATTTTCATCTAAAAAGGGCAAATTTTCAACCGAATAGATGGATTTTTAACTAAAAAATATTTATTTTCAATAAAAAATGTAATAGTGAAATTTTAAACTACAAAAGATAAATTGTCAGCCAAAAATTATTATAGCTAAATTTTACTTACAAAAATTAATATACAACCAAAGAGATAAATTTTAATTAACGCGATGGAGTATTCAACTGAAATAATTACATTTTCAGTTAATAAAATTTAATTAAAAAAAAAAAACTGATTTTCGAACCTACGAATATGAATCTTCAAACGAAAAAATGCTTTTTCAACCAAATAATTGAATTTCGATCCAAAAAATGTGAATTTTCAATTTAAAAAATGACTTTTCTACCAAAGGATAAAGTTTTTCAACCAAGACAATGAATTTTCTATCAAAAACGGCGAATGTTCCACAAAAGAGTTGAATTTTTAACTAAATAGTTGAACTTTTAAAAAAAGTGAAAAAGTTTAATATCTAACTACAAATGTGAAAGTTTAAGTAAGTAGTTAAATGTTCAACAAAAAAGTTGACAAAAAAAAAGTTTAAAAACAAAAGTTCGTATTCAACTGGAATAATTACATTTTCAGTTAATAAAATTTAATTTTTAACACCCAACAAAAAAAAATTGATTTTCAACAAAATAGTTCAAGTGAAAAAATGAATCTTCAGCTAAAGAAAAAAAGAATTTTCAACAAAATATCTCAGTTGTCAACCAAAGAGATGAGATAAATTTTCATTTAACATGATTAACTTCAAATAAAACTATTTTTTATCAAAATAGTTTAAAATTTAACCTATTAATTAAATGTTCATTAAAAAAATATTCTGAACAAAACAAAAGAAAATGCAGCAGTTGATATTTCAATAAGAAAAGATTCTAATTTTAAATACGAAACATTTTAATTCGACTTAAAAAGATATATTTTTAACATGAGTTGCCTTTTTAACTAAAAAAGATTTTTCTGTCAATAAGAAAGAAAAAATATTGCAAGGAAACTGGTAAATTTCCAACAAAATACATGCAATTTCAAAGAGATACTTGAATTTTCAACTAAAACCGACCAATTTTTAACCAAAGATAGAATAGTTAAATTTTAAGGTAAACAAAAAATCAATTTATAAAATGCAACAAAATAATTAAATACAGTAATAGAAAACTATTTTTTACAATTTCAAGCCCAATAGACAAATCTTTTAAAAAGACAATTACATTTTTTACCAACAAACATACCTCTTTTACCAGAATATAAATATGTAATAAAAAAAAAAGAATTTTCTATCTAAAGAGATGAATAATTAAGAGAAAATGTAATTTTCGACAAAAACAAAAGACTTTTAAACAAAATAGATAAATTTTCAACAAAATAATTAAATTTTTAACCAAAAGAGATGAATTCCAAACTCAAAATCTCTGTTTATACAACATTCTTTAAGCTCATGCTTCAGTTGATCATAATTTTTTTTTTAATTCCAAAAGCTGTTCATTTAAAAAAAAAAAATAATAAATAATTTCCAACTAAGCAGTTGCATTTACAACTAAATAATTTAACTTTTGAAAGACCAAAATTGTCAACAAAAAAAAGGTGATTTTTAGCCAATTAGTTGAATGTTTATAAATTATTATTATATAATATAAAAAAATAGTTTATATATTTTAAGTCCAAAAGAAATATTTTGTTTTCGACAAAAAATGACTTTTTAAGAAAATAGTTTAATTTTCAACAAAATACCAAAAAGATGAATTTTTAACATAAATTTTCAAACAACTAGTTTAATTTCTAAATAAAAAAATATCAATTTTCCACCAAATTGTTGAATTTTCAACAAAAAATGGAAGTTAAATTTTCAGTTAAAAAAATTATTTGTAAAGAAACAAGAAAATAAAATAACTTTAAACCAGGTACTTGAATTCAAATCGGAAAACGAACAGTTCCCAACCAAAAACAGAATAGTTAAATTTTTAGTTAAGAAAATTAATTCTCAACAAGAATGAAAAAAAATCAAATAGATATTTGCATTTTCAACGAAGAACGATGAATTTTCAACTTGAAATAGAATAATTAAATTTCTAATTGAAAAAATTAATTTTAAACAAACAAAAAAACTAATTTTGAACCAGATACTTGAATTTTCAACAAAGAACGATAAATTTTCATTACAAAAGTTCTTAGTTAAATTTTAAGTTAAAAAATTAATTTTAAACAAACAAAAAAATTAATTTTCCACGCATAACAAATAATTTTTAACCAAAAATATAGTTGAATTGTTAGTAAGAGAAATTAATTTTTTTTAATTGTTTGCAACCAGATACTTGAACTTTCAGCCGAACACAGAATAGTTCAATTTTCAGTTTAATAAACGAATTTGTGAAAAAATCAACCAGATACTTGAATTTTTAATGAAGAGCCATCAATTTTCAAAAAAAAATTATTGGCTAAATTTTCAGGTACAAAAATAAGTTTTAAACAAACAAACACATTTAATTTCCAACAAGTTGAATTTTCATCCAAAAACAGAATAGTTAAAAATTCACTTAAAAAAATTAATTTCAAACAATAAAAATAAAAGAATTTTTAACAAAGAACGATCAATTTTCAACAAAAAACAGAATAGTTAGATTTCCATTCAAAAAATTACTTTCTAATAACAATAAAATAATACTAATTTTTAATCAGTTACTTGAATTTTGAATGCAGAACTATCAATTTTAAAAAAAATCTTAGTTAAATTTTAAGTTAAAAAAATTAATTTTAAATAAACAAAAACAATTAATTTCCAACAAGATACTTGAATTTTCAACCAAAAAACGAACAATTTTCATCCAAAAACAGAATAGTTAAATTTTCAGTTAAAAAATTAATTTCTAACAATAACAAAAAAAACTAAGTTTCAACGAAGAACGATTAATTTTCAACAAAAAACAGAATATTTAAGTTAAAAAAATTAATTATAAAAAAAAGAATTTTCAACAAAAAACAGAATAGTTAAATTTTCAGTTAAAAAATTAATTTCTAACAATAACAGAAAACGAATTTTCAGAGAAGAACGAACAATTTTCAACCTGAAATAAAATAATTAAATTTTAATTCAAGAAAATTTATTGTAAACAAAAATTCAAATAGATCATTGAATTTTCAACGAAGAATGATCAATTTTCAGCCAAAAATAGAATATTTAAATTTCCTGTTAAAAAAGTACTTTATAACAACAACAAAATAATAATAAATTTTAACCAGTTACTTGAATTTTGAATGAAGAACGATCAATTTTCAAAAAAAAAATCTTAGTTAAATTTTAAGTTAAAAAAATTAATTTTAAGCAAAATAAAAAAATGAATTTCCAACAAGATACTTGAATTTTTAACAAAAAAACGAACAATTTTCATCCAAAAACAGAATAGTTAAATTTTCAGTTAAAAAATTAATTTCTAACAAAAACAAAAAACGAATTTTTAAAGAAGAATGATAAATTTTCAACCTGAAATAGAATAATTAAATTTTAATTTAAGAAAATTCATTGTAAACAAAAATTCAAATAGATATTTGAATTTTGAATGAAGAACGATCAATTTAAAAAAAAATCTTAGTTAAATTTTAAGTTAAAAAAATTATTTTTAAATAGACAAAAAAATTAATTTCCAACAAGATACTTGAATTTTCAACCAAAAAACGAACAATTTTCATCCAAAAACAGAATAGTTAAATTTTAAATTAAAAAATTAATTTCTAACAATAAAAAAAAAAGAAATTTCAACGAAGAAAGATCAATAATTTTCAACCAAAAACCGAATATTTAAGTTAAAAAAAATTAATTATAAAAAAAAGAATTTCTAACTTTCAACGGAAAGCGATCAATTTTCAACCAAAAACAGAATAGTTAAATTTTCAGTTGAAAAATTAATTTCTAACAAAAACAAAAAACGAATTTTTAAAGAAGAATGATCAATTTTCAACCTGAAATAGAATAATTAAATTTTAAATTTGAAAATTCATTGTAAACAAAAATTCAAATAGATATTTGAATTTTGAATGAAGAACGATCAATTTAAAAAAAAATATTAGTTAAATTTTAAATTAAAAAAATTAATTTCCAACAAGATACTTGATTTTTCAACCAAAAAACGAACAATTTTCATCCAAAAACAGAATAGTTAAATTTTAAATTAAAAAATTAATTTCTAACAATAACAAAAAAAAAAAGAAATTTCAACGAAGAAAGATCAATAATTTTCAACCAAAAACCGAATATTTAAGTTAAAAAAATTAATTATAAAAAAAAGAATTTCTAACTTTCAACGGAAAGCGATCAATTTTCAACCAAAAACAGAATAGCTAAATTTTCAGTTGAAAAATTAATTTCTAACAATAACAAAAAACGAATTTTCAAAAAGAACGATCAATTTTCAACCTGAAATAGAATAATTAAATTTTAATTAAAGAAAATTCATTGTAAACAAAAAATTTAAATAGATACTTGAATTTTTAACAAAAAGCGAAGAAGTTTCATCCAAAAACAGAATAGTTAAATTTTCAGTTAAAAAATTAATTTCTAACAATAACAAAAATTTTTCAACCAAGCAGTTGCATTTACAACTAAATAATCTAACTTTTAATAGACAAAAATTTTCAACAAAAAAAGGTGATTTTTAAACAAATAGTTCAATGTTTATATATTATTATATAATATATATAAAATATTTTTTATATATTTTAAATATAAAAGAAATATCTTGTTTTCGAAAAAAATGATTTTTTAAGAAAATAGTTTAATTTTCAACAAAATAATTAAATTTCTAACCGAAATAGTAGAATTTTCAATGAAAAGAGATGCATTCTGAACTCTAACTTTCTGTCCATACAAAATTATTTCAGCCAATCTTTCGGTTGTCTATAATTTTTTCTTTAAATTGCTCTAAATTTTCATTTTTCATATTCCTAATGCTGTTTCCTATAATTTATTTGACTTACCGCATTCGGGATCGAAATAAACGCCATTTGAGTAAAACGAAAAGGTTTTGTGAGAGGCATCAATTGCGACGGAAATGGGCCCATTCTTAAAAAGTGCAACTTTCATGGCATCAATACTTCCTGGAGTGACGTTGACAAATCCAGACATTTTTGCTGCTGCGGTCACATTGTTTATATGACAATAACCGTCCTAAAATTAGGCGGAAAAATATTTTGTTAATACTCTAGCACGATGGCCCGTTTTAACAAAAAAAATAAATAAATAAATAAATAAAAAAATACCGGTCATTTCCTGGTTCGAAAAATTTTTTCACGCACAATAAAATTCTAAAAATCAAACTCTCTATTCTAAAAAGTAAAAGTACAAGTAATAAAAAATAAACAACAAATTAAAGGATTCAAAGTCTAACCCTTGAATTTTATACTAATTTGAAATCGTTATATTTTCAATCAATAGAAAAAAAAACTTTAAGAAAAATAGTTCAATTTTCAACAACAAAAGAAAGATGTATTTTAACCAAGATAATTTCGATTAAAAAAAGCGAATTTTCAATTTAAAAAAAGGCAATTTTCCACCAAAAATTGAATATTTAAATGTTTAGTAAAAAAATTAATCTTTAACCAAGGAGTTTTAGTTTCACTTAATATTATGAAATATTCAATTATAAGAGTGACATTTTCAATTTAAAGAAATTTTCAACGAAAAAAAACTTGAAAAAAAATCAAAATTTTAAAAACAAGGTGATGAATTTTTGACTAAACTGTTGAACCTTGAACTGAAATAATTAAATATTTAACCAAAAAGATTAATTTAAAAAAAAACTTAATAATACGAAAATAGACGAATTAAAAAAATATATTAATCTTTAACCAGAGATGAATTTTGAATTAAAATAATGGTATGCTTTAAATTATTACACTTTCAAAAAAATAAAACTTTAAGAACAATAGTTAAATTTTCGAAAAAAAGTGATTAATCTTGAATGAAATTGATTAATTTTCAACTAAAATAATTGAATTTTCAACCAAAACGATGAATTTTCAAATCAAAGAAAAAAGTTCTCGATTTTTTTCCGATTAGCAAACATTTTTCACGGCCAATGAAAAATTAAAAAATCAAACTCTAACGCCAACATTTTTTCATTAAAATTAATAATAATTAAGCTGCAATTTAAAGCACTCAAAGTGAGCATTAAATGTTGAAAAAAAATTTTAAATAGCTTAAAAACAATTAAAAAGCTTAAAAATTTTAGTTCAAAATTTTGAAACACATTTCGTTTTACATTTTTACAAATTTTAAATTATTTTAAAAAAATTGTCTAGAACTTTTAACATCTTTTAAAATGATTCGAATTTTGCCTCAAATTTGTTATAAAGTTTTTTTTAATACCCTGCAAAATTAAACAAATGTTTTCCTAAAAATAATTTAAAAAAATAAAAATCATTTTCAATTTTTCTATGAATTTTTTTTATTCTTCTAAATAAAAAAATCTGGAATAATCTATATTTGGTTTCAAAACGTAGACGCTTCGTGAAAATTAATATATTTTTTTAAATAGAACAATTAAAATTGTAACGTTGAAAGTTAATTTTTTCTTGAGTTTTGAAAATTAAATTTATCATTACTGATTTGGAATGAAGTCATATATTTCTAAATATTAAGTAATTGCCCTTTTTCTTAATTGAAAATTTTCAAATTGATTGGTTTACAAATGGAGTATTTTAGACGAAAATAATATTTAAAAAAATTAATAAAAAACCTTGGATTATGAGTATATTATTTTGCAATTAATTAAAAATTTTAAATAGTTTATAAAATTTCAATCGAGCATTTACAATTGTTTAAAGAATAAGACTTTCTGATTCCGAATCGCCTTGTAAAATCAATTATTATTCAATTTTTAAACTCTAAAATATAATTCAATTTTTAAAATGATTCTATAATTTATATTTACAGTTGATCAACTAAAAAGGTTTTTGTAATCAAAAATCTTTGATTTGAAACGCTTTTCATTTTTAATTGTTTAAGTCTTTAAAACGGCATTCTGAAATTGTTTAAATTAAAATTCGGGCTTCAAAACTAAAAACAGGATGGCCGTTTCAATCAAAGAAAAAATTCCGAACTTATAAATATTTATCAAAATTAATAGAATTTTTAGGAAATCCTGGAAATTAAAAAAAATTCCTTAAAATTTGGATGTACAAATAACAATCGAACATTTATTATTTGTAGATTTTCGCAGATTTTAAAGAAAAAAATTAGAACCTTTTCAAATATTGTGAAAGAATTCAAAAGAATAAAAACACTTTCTTAAGATTCCTAGAAAAATTAAAAGTAAGTTTTCATTTTTAACAATTATTTCAACAAAATACTTAAAAAGGTTCTAAAAGATTTACAAAATTTTCAAACAAGACTCTAGAAGATTTTAAGGAAACTTTTTTAAATTTGCATGATAATTTTCAATCTTGCAAAACTCCTAAATAGCTCTTAAAATTACTCAAATTTTTTCTACAAATTTTCATTTGTTCTTCGAAATTTTAACAATTCCGGACTTTCTATGACAAATCGTTTTTTTTTCACTTTTTAATACTTAAATTACAGATCCATTAAAAAAAATATAATATATATTTATTTATTAATTATATAAAAATTGTTTTACCCAAAATTTTCAATTTTAAAGTCTTTTCATGTTTAATTGATCAAATCTTCAAGACAGAATTTTAAAATGGTTTAAAATAAAAATATGAGCTCAAAAATAAAAAACCAAAATGGAAAATTTTTAAATAATTCAACTAATTATTTTTAAAAAAAACGGTTGAAATCGAATTTTGACAGATTTTTCTTCTAAAAACTTGTAAAATTCCCATCCCAAAATATATATTTTCGACCAAGAAGATTAATTTCTACCAAAAATGACAAATAGTTAAATCTTTAGTTAAAAAAATTAATATTCAACCAAATAGATGAATTTGTAACTAAAATTATGGAATATACAACTGGCATAGTGAAAATTTCAATTAAAAAAATTAATTAAAATTTTATATTACAATTAAAAAAAAGAATGCTCGCAAAAAAGTTCTGACCAAAAAAAAATCCTGAAATTTGAATAGAGTTTTTCTAGATTCAACTGACTTGTCCAAGATATCCTCCATAATCTTCTTCAGTAGGTAATCCGTGTTTAATTATCCACTGATAGGCACGGAAATCTTCACCACCGTCGCAGCCATTGTTACCCATTCCCCAGGAACAATCGACAAGCGCCTGAAAACGATATAAAATATTTAAAAACATTTAATACAGGTCTGACTGTCTACTCAAATTCTAGAAAAAAATTCCCTCAGAATTCCAGACTTTTTCGAGGTATCTCAAGTTTTTTTCTAGGTATAATTTTTCATAATATTTTATATTTTTATACCTAAAATCCAGTGCATAATTAAATCAAATTGATTCTGGCACTAAATAATAAGATTTCGACTATAAAAAATCAATTTTCAACTACATAGTTGAATCTTTGACTAAAAAAAATCAGTTTTCAAACTAAAATGAAATAGTTAAATTCTCAGTTACAATACTTAAATTTTAAATAAAAATTATAAATTTTCATGCGAGAAGATCAATTTTCTACCCAAAATACGATTTTTCAACAAATACATGTATTTTTAAGGAAATAGTTGAATTTCGAACTAAAAATAATAAAATTTTCAATAAAAAACATTTAATTTTAACAAAATAAACAATTTTTTTAACAAAATAGTTAAATGTTCAATCAGTGATGCATTTTTAACTAAAATGAGAAACAATAGTTGAATTTTGAACTAAAACATCAATTTTCAACACTAAAAAAACAACGAATTTTTAACAAAATAGTTTAATTTTCAATCAAACTTATGAATTTTCAACTAAAATTAGAAATATTTAACTTAAAAATAATGTTTGTATATGAAAATATTTAATTATTTTATTTTAAATAAATAAATCATATTTAGGGATGACTGAAAAATTCCAAAAAATAAAATTCCCGATACTGTAAAATTCCTGGATAATAAAATTTACGAAAGTAAAATTCCTGAATAATAAAATTTCGAATTTGAAAATTTTCTAATAACAAAATTTCCGAACAGTATAAAAATCCCAAATTTAGCCAATTTAATTTTTTTAATCATGATCTATTTATTAAAATACATTAATCAAACTTATTTTTAATAAAGATATTTGATTACTATTTTTCAAATAAATAAATCACATTTGAAAAATTTTTTGTTTAAATTTGGGGAATTTCTAGTTAGGATATTTTATACTTCGGCTATTTTCTATCGTGAATTTTCCAATTCGGAATTTTTATTCTTCAGAAATTTTGCAGTGTCAGGAATTTTATTTTTCGGGATATTCAGTCATACCTAAATGTGAATTATTTATTAAAAATACAATAATCAAATATTTTTATAAACAAAAATTATTTTTAATGTTTGAAAATTCAAAAATTATTTTTTTAAATTTAATATAACAATTGAAAAAAAATCCAGGATAAAAATTGTTCAATTATTGTTATTTTACATTAAAAAAAAAGTTTAGAAACTGTTAATATGACAGATCAATTTTTAATAAAGATACTTGATTAATGTGTTTTTAATAAATAGATCATACTTGAAGGAGATTAATTTTTTTAATTTGGAAAGTTTCTAATTCGGATATTTTAAAATTCGACTATTTTTTCGAAAAATTTCCAATTCGAAAATTTTATTATTCGTAAATTTTACAGTGTCGTGAATTTTATTTTTCGGGATTTTTCAGTCATCCCTAAATATGAATTATTTATTTTATTTTAAACAGCAAACCGTTAAAATTTGAGAATTTTGAATTGTAAATATTGAAAATTGAAATACTAAAAAAAAAGTGTTTCTAATTACCTTTACAATATAAATCTTGAAATTTTAATAATTTGTAATCCTATATTTTCAAAATTCAAGAGCTTTTAATGGTTTTTAATTTTGATAATTATTACTGACAAATTCTGTAATTCATTATAAATAAAATACAACAATATTTTTATGAATAAAAATTACTTTTAAGAGTTGAAATGTCTAAAATTATTTTTTGAATTCAAAATAACAATATGACAAATAACTTTTTGATAAAGATATTTAATTAATGTGTTTTCAATAAATAAATCACATTTGAAAAAAATGTAATTTTTTTAATTTGGGAATTTTCCAATTAGGAATTTTTATTCTTCAGAAATTTTACAGTGTCGGGATTTTTATTTCTCGGGATTTTTCAGTCATCCCTGAATATGAATTATTTATTAAAAATACAATAATTGAATATTTTTTTATACAACAATTATTTTTAACGCTTGAAATTTCTAAAATAATTTTTTTGCATTTAAAATAACAATATTTGAAAGAAAAAAAAATTAGGATACAATTTTTAAAATTTTTCAAATAACTTATAATAAAGATATTTGATTAATGTATTTTTAACAAATAAATCATATTTAAAACAAATTTGATTTGTTAAATTTGGAAATTTTTTAGTTCGAACATTTTATAATTCGGCTATATGCTGTCGGGATTTTTTCATTTCCTAAATATTATATACTGTTAGGGAATTTTATGATTAGAAAATTCTCCAATCCGGGAATTTTATTGTTTGAGAATTTTATTATTCGGAATTTTACAGCGTGCGTAATTGAATTTTTCGTGATTTTTCAGTCGTTATTTTGAAATAGTGTCGGAAAACAATTTTAAAATCCTTTTACAATAAACCTTATTTAAATTAGACAATTAACTTCCACTTTGAATATTTTAACTAAATTTAATACATAAAAAAAACTAATTTTTCAGTTGCGAAGGTTTGAGTTTTTTTAACTACAGGGAAAAATGCTTACAAAGCGTAAATTTTTATTTAAATTTTAGTGCCAACTCCCGAAAAAAGGCAGAATCGAGAGAAGGAAAATTAAAATCAACAGAAATGAAGAATGATAAATTAAATTATATTTTTATTGCAGTTTTACCTGCTGCGATAAGCGAACGAGTTTGTGGTATTTCATAAAATAAGCCCCTTCCACTGCTCCAGTTGTTCCAAAACTCCAACAAGAACCACACACAGATTGATCTGAGCAATAATTAATTTATCGATTAATTACAATTTGTAAAATTCCTGAAGAATTTGCAATTGCAAATCTATAAATTTAAATAAATTTCAATTTTAAATCTTCAAAATTGAATAATTTCGAAGCAAAAAAATCAAAATTGTATAATTTTCTATTTGGCATACTAAAACTTTGAAATTGAAACATGAAGAAAAACGTGACATGAAAATTGAATAATTTACAATTTTATATTTTAAAATTCAAGACTTTTTTTACTGTAACGCTTGAAAATTGTAGAATTTAAAATTGTAAATCTTTAAAATTAAAGAGTTTTTAATTTTGACAATTTGTAATAAATATTTACGCAAGTTTCAAGTTTTACAATTAAAAATGCTGTATTTATGTTGAAAAATTGGTGATTTTGGAATTCAAAGGTAAAGGTAAAGGTAAAAATATTTAATTTTGATAATTTTGGAAACCAAAAGTCAAGTTTTCAATTCCAAATTAACATTAAATTGCTTATTCTTAAAATTGTAAATTTCCAAAATTAAAATATTCAAAAAAATGTTCCTAGTTACCTTTATACTATAAATCTTGAAATTTTCATAATTTTAAATCCTACATTTTCGAAATTCAAGAGATTTTAATAGTAATTCTTCCAAATTGTAAACTTTACCTTCAAAATTTAAAAAATTTAAGTGCTTTTTATTTTGATCATTAATATTGACAAATTCTGTAACTTTGTTGATTTACATTCGAAATTTCTTCAATTTAGAAGATGTAGAGTTGAAAACTTTCCTTTTGATTTCCAAAATCGTACAAATTGAGAAATTTTTCTATTTATACATGTTTAAAATTCAAGAGTTTTTTATTTATAAGCCTATAAAATTGAAGCATTTTAAACAGCAAATCGTTCAAATTTGAGAATCTTTATTTGGAAATCTTCACAATTGAAATATTAAAAAAAAATTTCCGAATTACCTTTACAATATAAATCTTTAAATTTTAATAATTTGTAATCCTATATTTTGAAAAGTCAAGATATTTTAATTGTAAAATTTTACCTTGCAAATCTTCAAAATTTCCGTTTTCATTTTTATAATAATAAATAAAAAATTATATAATTTTTATGCTTTACATCAGAAATTTCTTTAAATTGACAGATTAAAAATTAAAAATTTGACTTTTGATTTGCAAAATCATCAAAATCATAAAGATTTTATTATTTTTAATTATGCCTCTTTAAAACTCCGAGTTCTAAATAGTGACTCTCTAAAATTGTAAAAACTTGAATAATTAATCTTCAAAATTGAAGATATTTTATTTTCGACAATTTAGAGTTAAAAATTATGCAAGTTTCCAGTTTTACAATTTAAAAAGCTTCAATTTAGATGATTTGCATACGAAATTTCTTAAATTTGGAAGATTTACAATTAAAAACCTGACTTTTCAATTTAAAAATTATCAAACTTTTAGAATTTTTATTTATACTTTTTTTAATTTAAAGAGTTTTCAATTGTAAATGTTCAAAATGGAAAAAATATAAAAAACACATTAAAAACTAGATCGTTTTAAATTATAATTTAAAAATTATAGGATCTTCAATTGCAACCATCTTCAAAATGGATCATTTCCAATAAAAATAAAAATAATATTTATTTAAATTTATTATTAATAATTATATTTGATAACACTGTAAATTGAACTATATATTTTAATTTAACAATTAAGCAGTCAAAATAAGAAACGTGTTTCTCTTAATTTTATTATTATATAATTACCAGTAAAAAAATATATATTTTATGATTATTTGTAAAAAAAATACCTTTTACAGGTGTCACAGCGCCAAAAAGTCGCCAATCGACATTATCAGGCACTTTTTCTATTTCCTTTTCTACATCGTGAGGAAAAGCCAAGCCACCATTATAACCGTGTTCCGTATATTGTTTTCCTCTCAAGGCTTTCAATTCCAAATCCGTTCGATCAACAAGATGATTCACATCCAATTGGTAACCCAAGTTGGCTCGATTTATAGAGTGAATGAATCTAAATCATTTAGTTTCATCACCCACAAATTAATATCAAATTTTTGTTCCGATTTTTTACAAAAAATTCTCAAAAATTAACTTTAGCAGATTATCTACTCAAAGTTGAAAAAAACGACTTGACAATTCTGGATTTCTTTTTCGTTTTTTTTTTTGTTAATCAAGTAAAGAACAAATTCTTTAGAAGACAGATGAATTTTCAGTCAAAAATATTTATACCCAAAAGCAAATAAATTTTTAGAACAAAAAATATGATTTTTTGAACAAAATAATTGAATTCTTAGCTAAATAATTAAATTTGAACAATATAGTTAAATTTTTAACCACATATTTGAATTTTCGACTTAAAAATATGATTTTTCAACCAAATAGTTGAATTTAAACAAATTAATTATCAACAAAAGAAAAGAATAATGTTTAACAAAAAATTAAAATTTTTAACAAAATGGTTGAATTTTCAACTAAAATTATTAAAATAAAAAATTTCATTCTTGACAAAGAAATTAAACTTTCAACCAAATAGTTAAATTTTTATATTAAAAAATATTAAATCTCAATAAAAAATACAGTGCCTGATATTTCAAGAAAAAAAAATACTTTAATTTCAAATCAGAAACCGTCGAATTTACCCAAAAAGATGAATTTTCAACAAAAAATGTAATAGTTAATAATTAAATTTGAATAATATAGTTAAATTTTTAACCACATTTTGGAATTTGCGACCTACAGATATGATTTTTCCATCAAATAGTTGAATTTAAAAAAAATTATTATCAACAAAGCAAAAGAATAATGTTTAACAAAAAATTTTAATTTTTAACAAAATGGTTGAATTTTCAACTAAAATTATTAAAATAAAAAATTTCATTCTTGACAAAGAAATTCAACTTTCAAACAAATAGTTAAATTTTTAATTTAAAAAATATTAAATCTCAATAAAAAATACAATACTTGATATTTCAATAAGAAATGTAACAGTTAATAATTAAATTTTAATAATATTGTTAAATTTGTCACCACGTATTTGAATTTTCAACCTAAGAAGATGATTTTTCCACCAAATAGCTGAATTAAAAAAAATTCAACAAAACAAAAGAATAATGTTCAACAAAAAATTTAAATTTTTAACAAAATGGTTGAATTTTCAACTACATTAAAATTAAAAATTGCATTCTTAACAAAGAAGTTGAACTTTCTACCAAATAGTTAAATTTTTAATTTAAAAAATATTAAGTTTCAATAAAAAATATAATAATTGATGTTCCAACAAAAAAAAACTTTATTTTCAGGTCAGAAGCTGTCGAATTTAACCAAAAAGGTGAATTATAAAAAAATTCAATATTTAATATTTCAAGTAAAAAGTATTTTAATTTTAAATAAAAAACAGTTGATATATTTAGGAAATTTTTCATTAAAAATTTTTTTTAAAAAGTTTTAATAATAATAAATTTTATTATTATTTTTCGAAGGAATTTCTCTCCAATATTTTTTTTTTTTTTTTTTACTTAAATATAAACTAATTATGTAACAGAACCCAATAAGAGAGTCTGAAAACTTTTGGCTGAAACTTCATTTTTTCTGTTAAAAATTCAATTAAATGTTTAAGAATTCTTTTTTATAGTAAATATAATTTTTTTAGTTCAAAACTAAATTAATTGGTTGAAAATTCGTCATTTTTGGTAGAAAATAATATTTTTTTAAAATTAAAAATGCAAATGACTGTTCATCTTAAATAAAAATCTTTTTTTTTATTGAAATACCAATTATTGCATTTTTCGTCGAAAATTCAACTTTTTAGGTTAAAAATTTACGGTTGAAAATTCATAATTTTGGTAGAAAATACGTTTTTTTCTGCTTGATAAAATTAAAGTTTCTAACTAAAAATGTAACTTTTTGTTTGAAAACTGATAATCTCGTATTAAAAATTCAACTGCTTTATAAAATTTAATTTTTTTTTGGTTTGAAAATTCATGAATTTAATTGACATTACTTTTCTTCGTGACTAATAAATTCGTTTAGTTGTTTATCTTTTTAAGTTGAAAATGCATGTATTTTTTAAAAATGAATTTCTTTAGTTCAAAATTTAAATATTTTGATGAGAATTAATTTTTTTGTTGTTAACATTTTTTTTCAACATAAAATATAAGCATTCAATTTTTGATTCATTTTTTTTTTTAGTTTTAAAATTCAACTTTTCGGTTGAAAATTCAACTATTTGGTTTAAAATTATTATTTTTTATTTTAGATTGATCATTGTAGTTAATAATTTATTATATATTTTTGTTTATAATTAATTTAATCTTTTTTATATGAAAATTCGTTTTTATTTGGTTGAAAAATGAACTATTTGATTAAATATGAACTTTTTTGGTTAAAATTAATATTTTCGGTTTTAAATTCAACTGTTTTGCAGAAACTGCAACTTGTTGCTATGAAAATTCCATATTTAGGATAAAATGTTCTTCTTTATTGACTGAAAAATCTTTCTTAATTGAAAATTTGCCATTTTAGTTTTTTTGGGTGTTTTTGATTCATAGTTTTAATTAAAATACTCTTTTTTTTCTTAAATATTTAACCATTTTGTTGAAAATTCGTTTTCACATAGTTTAAAATCAAGTTAAAAATTACTTTTTGAACTACAAATTTAACTTTTACATTTTTGCTCAAAAATTTATCTTTATTTAGTTGAAAATGCATGAATTTTGATGAAAATCAATGTTTTTTTTCAAAAATTTAACTATTTGGTTAAAAATTTGGTAAAAATTGGTTGAAAATTTAACATGTGACTTTCGTGAATTTTTTTTTGAACGTACAAAATTTTTTTGTAAATAAAATATCAGACTGAAACTTTGGAAAATGTATCAGAAGACCATAAACGAATTTTGTGTATTTCATTTGAGTATGAATTTCGCCAAAAATTAATTTGAAAAAAATTAAGATTGCGACCATTTTTTTTGACATATTTCCTTTGTAACCTTGAAATGTTTCAAACCTAAGAACTTTTTTATATTTAAAATATCTTAGAGAACAAAGAAATGAAATATTTTTAAAAATCGTTCCAGTTTTAATTTTTTTTAAAATAATTTTTAGCAAAATTCCTACACAGTTCTTAAGTTCAGAGAAAATTCAGTAAACTGGAATTGAGTGTGTCAAATTCCCTTAAACACAAATATTTTATTTTTAATTAAAATATTTTTTGTTGAAATATCAATTATTAGATTTTTCCTTAAAAATTCACCTTTTTAGATCAAAAATTCAACTCTATCGTTGAATTTTAATTTTTTTCTCCAAATTCATAATTTTAGTCGAAAATATGTTGTTTTTTTTTTGGGTTTTTTAATGGTTATTTTTCTTCTGAAACTTCAACTTTCTTGTGCAGACAATTTTTATTTCACACTTTTTTTTCTTGACTCACAATTTTTTTTTAATTCGAATATTTTGTTGAATATTTATCTCTCTTTGTATCCTTTTCTCGAAATGACAAATTAAAGTATTTTGTTTGAAAAATTTTTTGTTCAAATTTAATGGTTTTTTTGATCAAAATAAAAATCCTCTTTCATTACATTGATCAACTATAACGTTTTTCATTGAAAAATCATACGTTTAAATCAAAAATTCAACTCTTTCGTTAAGTTTAATTTTTTCCCTCAAGCTTCATAATTTTAGTCAAAAATATGGCTTTTTTGGGTTAGAAATTCAGTGCATTGGTAGAAAATTTTATTGTTTTGTAGAAAATTCGTCTTTGTGGCTTGAAATTTTTTTTATTAAATTCGACTATTTTGACGGATATTCACCTTTTTTGTTTGAAAAATCATCTCTTTCTGTATTTATTTTTCGAAAATTAAACAATTTTGTGAGAAATTCAACTATTTTGTAGAAAATTCATTTTTCTTTAAATTTAACTGTTTTTTTCTTTTGTTTTTTGTTTAAATAAAAATCTTCTTTCATTACATTGATGAACTTATTACATTATTTGTTAAAAATTGATGTTTTTAGACCAAAAATTCAACTCCTTCGTTGAAGTTTAATTTTTTTTCCAAATTCACAAATTTTTTTTAAAATGTGTTGTTTTTTTAAAGATAAAAAATCAGTGAATTAGTAAAAAATTAACTTTTTTTGAAACTTTATATTCTTGTGTAGAAAATTTAATTATATTGTAGAAAATTCGTCTTTGTGGCTTGAAAATTTAACAATTTATTTCACACTTTTTTTCTTGACTAATATGTATATATATTTTTTTATTTGTTGAAAATTCATTCTTTTAGATAAAAAATTCAACTCTTTCGCTGAAGTTTTTTTTTTCTCTCCAAATTCATAATTTTAGTCAAAAATATGCTGTTTTTTTGTGTTAAAAATTAAGTTAATTGGTATAAAATTAAATTTTTAATTAAAACTTCATATTATTGTGCAAAAAATTTAATTGTTTTCTAGAAAATTCATCTTTGTGGCTTGAAAATTTAACAAATTATTTCACACATTTTTTTCTTGATTAATAATTTTTATTTTTTCAAAATTCAACTGTTTTATTGAAAATTCATTTTTCTTTAAATTCAACGTTTTTTTTAAAAATAAAGATCTTCTTTCATTAAATTAACCAACATTACATTTTTCGTTAAACATTTTTTTCAGACCGAAAATTCAATTTCTTGGTTGAAAGTCGAACCAATTTTTTAAAACTTAATATTTTTGTTTGATAATTCACAATTTAAATTGAAAATTCGTTTTTTTGTTGGTCAAAATTAATATTTTAAACTTTTTAGTTAGTTTAAACTATTTTTAGTTGAATATTTACATAAATTGTTAAAAATTAATTTTTTGTGTGGAAATTTAAATAATTAGTTAAAGCTTTAACTGTTTTGTAGAAAGCTCATTTTTTGGATCAAAAATGCAACTCTTTGGTTGCAAATTAATCTGTTTTGGTTGAGGTTTCAACTATTTTTTGGAAATAATTTTTTTTTGAGAGAGAGAAAATTAATTTTCCTGGTTGAAATTTCAAAGATTTGTTTAAAAAAATATTTTTTTTTTGTTTGTTAAAAAAATCGTCTTTTTGGTAGAAAATTAATCTTTTGTGTTGAAAATTCATTTTTTTGTTGTTAAAAATTTATCTATTCAGTTTACGAAAATTCCGGTTAAAAATAGAACTATTTGATGGAAAATTAATCTGTTTTTCGTTCAGGATTAAACTAATTTGTTGGAAAATTTTTTTTTGTAGAAAATAAATTTTCTTGGTTAAAAATTTAACTATTTGACAAAAATTTATGTTGGATTTTGGCAAAATTGGTATTTTTCAGTAGAAAATTTATCTTTATAGTGCAAAATTCATTTATTTTGTTGAAATTTATGTACTTTGTTGAAAATTCTTTTTTTTTCTTACAAAATTAATCATTTGCGTTAAAAATTTATCTACTTAGATGAAAATGAAACTGTTTGGTAAAAAATTAATCAGTTTTCTTTGAGAATTCATCTATTTTGTTGAAGACTCGTCGTTTTTGGCTCAATTTATAAATTTTTTTATTTAAAATAACTATTTTTTCTTGTTTGAAATATCAGCCCTTATATTTTTTGTTGATATTCCATTTTTTTCGTTGGAAATTCAACTGCCAAGAAGTAAAATTAAAAAGAAAGTAAAAAAGTAAGTAAAAGTAAAAAAGAAATAAAAAAACTACTAAGAAGTAAAATATTTTTCAGAGAAAAAGTGAAGAAAAAAAATGACCCGACACTTCAAGATTTTCCAGGTGAGTAGAATTCTTTTTTTTTATAATTTAATCAAGATATTGGCAATTAATGAATAAAACGCACCTCAAATTTTGTCGGAAAAGTTCCTTGCGACGATGGTGTTCCACATTTGTTTTGTATTCTCTGCTGTGTGCGTTTTTGAATCGATCGAAAGCAGTTTCCACATGTCCTTCATAATTATTGATAAACTCTTTCATGGGATTGAAAGTGTAAATGTGCTTGTCTCCGGGTCCAGGGAAACCGACACAAGTTGTGTCTGAAATAAATATTTCAAAAATAGTACCACTAAAAATTCAGAAAAAAAAATTTCTTTTTGTTTCTTATATAACTATATAAAAAAATTTCTCGTTCATTTCAACTTAAGGTTTAAGCATTTATATGTTAAAATAATTTAAACTGGAAAACATTCTCTAAATTGAATAATTATAATTTCAAGATATTGCAAATTAAGTGATCAAAATTGCGCAATTTAAAATTGATAGCTCTTTGAATTGAACAATTTTAAATCCAAATAATAAAAAGAAACGGTTAAAAAAATGGATAGAAAGTAAAATTTAAAAAAATTTATAGTAATTTTTCAAATTTTAGGCTATTTTTTATCTCCACAAAAAACAATGTTGCTTACATTTTTCGACTTAAAGTAGTAATAACTAAGCTGCAATTTTAAACTTTTAAAAGTGAAGCTTGAAAGTTTTTTAATTCAAAAAAGTTGTGTTCAAATTTTCAATAATGTACACGTATAAAATGGAAGCTACTAAATTAAAAGTTAAATAATTTTTATTTTAAATAGTTTAAAACCCCTTAAAATGCTTCAATATTTTATTTCAGTATCTTTAAAGATTTACATGTGGTTTTACATTTTTTCAAAATTTTAATTAATTTTTTAATTTCTTCAGAACTTCTTAAAACCCTTTAAAATGATTCGAATTTTCCCTAACATTCTTTCAACAGATTTTTTTAATATCCTACCAAATGAACCAAATTTTTATACCAAATTAATTTTGGATAATTTTGTAAATCTTTGTAAATCTTTTAAAATATTGTCTTAAAATAAATTTTTCAAAATCGAAAATCATTTTCCATTATCCTATGGAATTTTTTTATTCTAAATAAAAAAATTTGCCAAAATCTATATTCTTTTAAATAGAACAATTAACATGGTAACTTTCAAAGTTTAGTTTTTTTTTTAGTTTGGAATATATTTACAGTTAATCAGCTAAAAAGTTTTTTTTTTATCGAAAATCTTTGATTTTCAATGCTCATGATTTTTAATAGTTTAAGCCTTTAAAACTGCATTTTAAAATTCTTTAAATTAAAATGTGAGCTTAAAAATTTAAAATTTGAAAATCTTTAATTATTTAAAAATCTGTTAAAATCCAAGTTGGAGATTTTTTTCAACTATAAACGATGAACTTTTAACTAAAAAGTGAAATTTAAAACAAAAAAATATGAATTATCCAGCAAGATGCTTCATGTTCTACAAAAAATAACGAATTTTTAACAAAATAATTATATTTTCAGTCAAAGAAATAAATTTTCAACTAAAATGATTGACGAATAAAAAAATTTATTTTTGACAAAAAAATTCAAACCAAAAGATGATTGTTTAACCCAGAAGCCTAATTTCCAAAAAATAGAATGGTTATCTTTTCAAAAGCAGTTAAATAAATCTCCAAAAGCAAAAAATGAATTTTTTAACAAACAAAAATATAATTTTTAATTAAATACTAGAATTTTCAATACAGAATTTCCAACTATGTTAAATAAGAAATCGAAAAAACATCTACAAAACGATTGCATTTTTAGAGTCAAAATATGATTTTTTAACAGAAAAATTAATGATTACCAAAATGTCTTAACAAAAAGGTGAATTTTTAACGAAATAGTTGTATTTCAAACAAAAGAACACACTTTTTAATTAAATACTAGAATTTTTAACTAAAAAAATCAAATTTTCAATAAAGAAAGTAAAATTTTTAATCAAGGATATATATATTTTTTTAATATGATTTTTTATCAATGTTTTAGTTGACATTTTATTATACCCAACTAAATTAAATTAAACAATTCAAGTGGAACTTCGAAGCTTGTTTAAAAAAAAGTTAAACTATCAACCGAATAGTTAAATTTTTATCTGAAAATATTATTTTTTGACCCAAGAAGATTAATTTTCGAGAAAAAAAAACACAAATTTTCAACAAAATACATTATTTTTAAGAAAATTGTTGATTTTTAAAAACGAATGGACGAATTGTCTACGAAACGGTTGAATTTCAACGTGAAAATATGATTTTTTAACAAAAGTTAATTTTTTTACCAAAATTTCTCAAACAATTTTAAACAAAAGAATACAATTTTTAATTAAATGCTACAATTTTTAATTTAAAAAAATTCCAATAAAAAAATTTTAATTTTAATTTAAAAGATAGATTTCTAAAAAATATGAACTTTTATCCACGTTTTAGTTCACATTGTTTATATCTAAGTAAAAAATAAATTAAAAATAAAACAATTCAACTAAAAAATTAAAACTTGTTTGAAAACAAAAAATTTAACTACTGACCAAATATTTGAATTTTTAACTGAAAAATATTAATTTTTGACCCCAGGAGATTAAGTTTCTATAAAAAAAAATCACAAATTTTCAGCAAAATCCATTACGTTTAAACATTTTTTTTAAAGACAACGGGACGAATTATTTACAAAACGGTTGAATTTTCAACGTGAAAATATGATTTTTTAACAGAAAAGTTAATTTTTTTTACCAAAAAGTTGCATTTTCATCAAAATAGTTAAAATTAAAAACAAAAATATAAATTTTTGACAAAAAAGTTAATATTCTACCAAACTGTCGCACCCTCAACCAAGTTAGATTAATTTAAAACAAAGCAGTTGCATTTTTAACCAAAAAGGATCAATTTTCAATCAAAAAATTAATTTTCGAACAAAACAGACACATTTTTTTTTAAATACCTAAATTTCCAACCGGAAAAAATCAATTTGCAACAAAAAAATCAATTAAAAAAAAGAAATGATTTTTCAACAAAAGAGTTCAACTCAAAAGATGATTTTTTTTAACCCAGAAGATTAATTTTAAAACAATGGATTAGTTAAATTTGTAACTAACAAGATAAATCAATCAAAAACATGAATTTTTAACAAAACATTTGCATTTTCAACTAAATAATCAAATTTTAAACTAAATACTAGAATTTTCAACCAAACAAGATTAATTAATATTATTATATTAATTTAAAAAAATTAATGAATTAATAATTAATTTAAAAAATATGATATTAATATTAATTTAGTTCGTATATAGCGAAAAAACCACGGAAAAAACGAGACATTTTTCATGGTCAATAAGATTTTAGACTTTTATAAACTATAGAGTTAAAAGATTCAGATCCACTTCTGAAATATAAATTATTTTAATTTTAAATAATTGAAATATTTTTTCGAATTGTAAATTATTTGAACCAATTTTTTCAGAACTTTTAAACATATTTTAAAATGATTCGAATTTTTCTTAATAAGTTTTCAATAAGTTTTCTGATAACTTTGTATATCTTTTTAAATATTCTCTTCAAATTAATTGTTAAAAATAAAAAAAATATTTTCAATTTTCCTCGGATTTTTTTTATATTCTTCTAAAGTTTTTCGAAATTCTTAAAAAGGTTTCTCATTTTTGTTTTGGAAATCGACCAAAATCTGTATTTGACTTTAAAAAATTAAAAATTAAAATTAATTTTGAATTTTTTCAAAACTTCTAAATATGTCTTCAACTTACTCGATTTTATTTTGAGAATAATGGTCGTTCAATTGTTATTTATACATGAAAATTCAACAATTTGATTTACAAATTAAATTTTTCCAAATAAGACAATTAAAATTGTAACATTCAAAGTTGAGTTTTGTTTTTTTGTTTAGTTCTCAATATTTATTTTATAATTACTGATTTTAAACGAACAGTCAGATATTTCTAAATATTAAATAATTGTGGTTTTTCTTAATTTAAAAATTTCAAATTAAATGGTTTAAAAATCGAATATTTTAGACTAAAATAATATTTGAAATTTAATAAAGGCCTTGAATTATGATTATATTATTTTGAAGTTATATTAAAATTGAAAATAGTTTATAAGTTCTAAAATTGTGACCTGATTCCGAATCGTCTTGCAAAATCAATTATTATTAAGTTTTTAAATCATAAAGTAGAATTCAATTTAAAGAAATTAATTAATTATATAATTGAAAAAGATAACAATTTAACTAATAATAATAAAAAAAAAGATTATGATCAAAGTTGGACAATTTTTTTTTAATTTGTAAAATTTCCGGTTTCCAAGTCTAGAGGCCACCTTAAAAATTTTAGTTCTCAATCTTTCAAATTTGAAAAATTTTTAAATTTTATTCTAATAATTTTTAATAATGATAATAATTTAAATTCCCTTAAATATGAAAAAAATCACTTTAAAAACATCAGAATTAAACAAAATTGTTCACTAATATACTGAAAATTGTATGTTTTTAATTAATAAATTGTCTCAATCTGTAAAACTGTCAAATGTAGCCAAAAAACTTTTCACTAAAACGCAGTCTGGAAATGAGAAACATTCAAAATTGTATTTAAAACTGAAAATTAATGTTTCTTAATTTAAAAACTGACCAATTTCCAAATTAAGGCATTCCAAAATTAAATAATAATAATTGAGAATGGAGAACAAGTTAAAAAAAATTCACATTTGATTTTAATATTATAGAATTTAAAATGCAAGGTTTTCAAAACCTTAGACTAAACAATTTTAAACTGCTTTTGGAACGATTGAAAATACCGAAGAATAAAATTCCCGAAACGTGTTTAATATTACTAAATTTGAAAAATCCCGAATAATAAAATTCTTGATATTTGAAATTGCTGAATTATGAAATATCTGAAGTAGAAAATTTCCGAATTAAATAATTTAAAAATTTTATAAAAACATGGGACTGAAAATTCTCGGAAAATAAAATTCTCGATACTGTAAAATTCGCGAATATTCGGGAATTTTCCAATTCTGGAATTTTACAGTATCGGGAATTTTATTTTTCGGGATTTTTCAGTCATCCCAAAAAAATAAATGTAAAAAGACGCGCGCCTCAAACAAAAAAAAAACTTATCCCAACATTTTCTTCTAACTTAATTAAATTTTCCAAACAAATTTTGCAAAATTCAATTCATTTTTAAGAACGCTTTCTGTAAATTTCTAAAAATACTGTGAACATTTAAAAAATGTATCCAGAAGTATATTTTTTCAGTTATTATTTTTAATTCAAACAATGATTCTAAGTGACGAAAAAAATTTATTATTGTAATTTTAATAAATGAATAATATTCATTAAAGAACAATTTTTTTTAATTGTTCAAACTCGAAAATTTTATAATTTGGCAATTTTCTGTCAAGAATTTTATTTTTCGGGATTTTTCAGTCGCTTCCTACTTTTTTTTTAACGAAACAATTTTAAAAGCTTAATTAAAATTTGAAAAAATATAAAATGAATTTTCACAACTTGTTCACATTAAAAATGAAAGCCACCAAAATTGAATTAAATTTTTTTCATATAATATAAGAATTTTTAATTTAGACCAATAAACATTTCACCAATTAAAAATTAAACATTGTGAACTCTCAAAATAAAAATTGAACATTTATCCAAACGCTCAAAATTATTTTTATTTCAAATATATCCCAAATTGAAATTTCAGACTGAATGCTCTTCATTTCAAAAAAAAGAAATTGATTTGCCGGGCCTTAAAATGTTTATAATTCCAAAATGTAACGAGAATTTTATTTGGAAATCCACTGAATGTGTAAAATTTCGATTTAAAAATTGGTTTAAATCTCATTTTAATGTTGAAAAAAAAGAAGAGAAACTTACTTCCAGTGATTTCAAAGACTTCAGCGCTTGGTGTATCGAACGAATACCACTCGTACTCCAAATAATAGTGATCGTAGTGAGAACCCAAAAGAGAATTAAATCCTCGCATTTCGTACCTCACTGGAATCGGTTCCATATCCACAGAAGACTTTGTGGATTTCTAGAATTCAAATTTTTTCATAAATCGTTGCAAATTTAAACGTGCAAACAGAACTCAAAAAAAGGGAAAATAGGATAATTTTTTACAAAAAAATAGGGGAAATAAGGGAAAGATTGAAAATTAATTTTTTTAGATATAAAAAAACGAGAAATAATCTTTTTAGAAGAAACTAGAAAACAGAACCGCTCGATACGCGCACGATTATTATTTCGTCTCGCATAATTTTTAAATTAAAATATAAATTTAATATTGATAAAAAAAAAAGTGTACTTCATAGTATCTACATTATCTAAAAGCGACGATTTTTTTTTTATATTTGATAAAACTTGATATCATAACTTCAAAATTTAGTATAAATATAATATTTTTGTACAACATAAATAGATGCAATCAAAAACCCTTCTGACACTGTCAATTCCCAGATAATGAAATTCCCAACAGAAAATTGCCAAATTCAAAATATACGAACTAAAAAATTTCCAAATTATAAAATTCCGGAATTTAAACAATTAAAAAATTTTTATTTATAAAATTAATTAAATTAAATTATTACAATTAAAATTATTTTACAATCACAATTTATAATTATAAAACAAAATTAAAATGCTAATATTTGGAAATTTTCAAATTCGGGAAATTTATTTTCGTGATTTTTCAATCGTCCCGAAATACTAACGTAAAAAAAATATTGTTTACGATTGTCAAGTTTATTTTAAACCTATTTTTTTTTAATCTATGACTTCCGGTAAAAAAGTTAACATAACCTGAAATGTTTAAAAAAATTTTCAAATAATCTAAATCTTGTTTAAATTACAATCATTTTTGTTTTAAAATACCGATTTCTTTTCGGTAAAACGTCAACATAACCTAAAACTGTTAAAAAACCTTATAATCCACTTTCAAATCTAATAACTTTTGAATAATAATTTTAATTTCCGACTAAAAACACTAATAAAATTCGAAATTCTTCAAGCTTTTAAATGTTGTCATTTTAGACTAAAATCATCGGAGCTTATAATTTTAAAAAAATCATTTGATTTAAATTTAAATTGTGTTTTGTCAAAAAAATGGTCAATATTATATAAATACTATTACCACATAAAAAATACTGATAATTTCTGACGAAAAAAATATAAAATTGTTAATAACTATAATTTTCTAAATCTAATGATATTTGTTTAAAATAATACATTTCCGGTGAAATTTTTTTTCTCTTGTTCAAACAATATTGATTTTTGTTTTAAAACGTCAATTTTTGGTAAACAAATCTTGATATCACCTAAAATAATTGTTAAAATATGTGAATCTTCTTTGAAATATAAAGTTTTTTTAAAAATAAAAAACAACTATTTACAACCAGAAACAGTAAAGTCACCTCAAATTGTTCAAACATTCAAAATCTTGTTTAAATTACGATTTTTCTTTCAAAATACAATTTTTTCTGTAAAATGCTAACATAACCTAAAATTGTTTAAAAATTTATAATCTTCTTTAAAAAATAAAGATTTTCTAAATAAAAATTTTAATTTTGAATAAAAACCATAACACAATCCGAAATTGTTTAAGCCTGTAAATTTTATTATTTGAAACAAATATCGAGTGAAAATTGGAAATATTTTTTGAAATATAAGAATTTCCTTGATAAATATAACCTGAAATTGTTCAAATATGTGAATCTATTTTATATCTGATTTTTGTAAAATACATTTTTTTATTCTTTTCGTCGGAACCTATTGGTATATTTTTTTGTTTCAAATTTGTAATAGTTTCCGAACAAAAAACCGAACATATAATCCATAATTGCTGAAATATTCTAAGCCTTGCGTAAATAATAATGATTTTTGTTTCCAATGCCAAATATTGTGTAAAATGTTAACGTAACTTAAAATTCATAACAAATTATGAAACTTTAAAATCTAATGATTTTTTATACAAAACCACGATTTTTGTAAAGAAAAATACGTTAACATAGCCAGAAACTGTTAAAAATTTAGTTTTTGAATAATATGAAATCATTTTTAACGATTTCTTACATTAAATAATTTTTTAAAATTGGAGATACTTAGGTTATTGAAAATCAATTTACGATACAAAAAGACAGAGAAAAATATTTTCTTAAATAAACAATTTTTATATTATTTAAGTCGTTCTCAAAATCAAGAATATTTCCTCTTCAAAAAAAATTGAATTTTAATTGGAAATAATACTTTTCAATGCTATAGCACAAAAATTAAAAAATTTTAAGTTTAAGCACTTAAAATTTATAGAAATTAAGTTGAAATAAAATGTAATTTATTACCTAAATTTCTCTAAAACACATTGTTAAAATCTCGTGAAATCGTAAAAATCAATTTAAATAAGTATAAACCTTTTGAAATTCTTTGAATATAAATAATATTTAAATTATTCAATAAATTAAGAAAAGATCTGCAAAGGAATGAAAGGAATTTATTTAATTTTCAAGGATTTCCAGAAATTTGAACGGTATTTTTTTAGAGAAATTTAATGAATAAATTTAATTTATTTTACATTCAAGGAATTTTAAATTTAATAGATTATTATTATTTCAAAAAATTTCAACTGCGAATTTGTATAGAACTATAGAAAATAAAATTAATTCTATTTCAAAAAATTTTGAAGATTTTTACTATTTTTAAAAGATTCCGCAGAATTCCAAGAAATTTAGGGAATTTCCATGAAATTTGTAGGATCCCCAAAAATTTTTAATCCGATTGTAAGAGATTTCTAGAGAAATTCGGAAAATAAATTAAATTCAATTTCAAGTGACGTTAAAATATTTCAAGGAATTTGAATAAATAAATTTAAATTAAATTCAAGGGATTTCAAATTATTTTATTGAATTATTACAATTTCCAAGATTTCACTGAATTCTAAGGGATTTCAATGAATTTCTAGAGCACTTTAAGGAATAAAATAAATTTTTATTTCTACAGATTTCAACAATTTCTAGGGCTATAAAGAAACTTACATTTCTTTAATTATTTGAAAGATTTTCAGTAATTATAAAAGAGTCCAAATAATTATTATTTAAAATTTTTTTAAATCGAACACTAAATCTAAAAATTGGTCCATTCGAAGTTATAAAAACTGAATTGCAAATGAAAGCATTCAAAGTGAAATACTTGAATTTTAAACTTTGAAAATTGATATTAAAGTTACTTTATTCAACAATTTTGTATTCCAATGCTTAATAATTTACACGTATTTTATCATTTTCAATTCCCTAAATTGAAGAATCAATCTATCAATTAAAAATTTTTCAAAATCATACCATTTCAAGCAAATTTAAATTCCAGTTCCAGCAAAGAATTAGTTAAAATAAAAAAATTCGCTGTTTAAATCCGAATTTTTTTCTCGAAAAATTCCCCGTTAAGTTCAGAATTTTAAATCTTCGAAAATTCTCCATTTCAAGCAATAGTGAGAATTATAATTTTTTGTAGAATTCTCTATTCTAATTTATAATTTAATTTTTTTCAAAAATGACTCGTTCGTTTCCACAGAGAATAAGAATTTTTGTTTGAAATTCCCTTTTCAAAAAATACTTGTTTCAACTTAAAATTGGTTAAAAATTGAAAATTCCTCTTCCAAATACGAAATTTTAATACTTTTCGAAAATTTTCCCTTTCAACTAAGAATTAGAATTTTTCTTAAAAATTCCCTGTTCCAAGACGAAATTATAATTAT
>NC_046657.1:132316477-132320875 GCF_010883055.1 Belonocnema kinseyi | reverse complement strand
AATTTTTCTTAAAAATTCCCTGTTCCAAGACGAAATTATAATTATTTTGAATAAATACCAGTTCAATTCAGAATTAGAATTTTTTGGAAAAATTTCCTGCTCTAATTCATAATTTTGTTCCTTTTCGAAAATTTCCAGTACTAGCTCGGAATTTGTTAAAAAAAATTTAATTCCCTGTTCCAAATCAAAATTATTATTCTGGAAAAATTCCAATTCCAGCTCAGAATTGGTTAAAAATTAAAAATTCCCTTTTCAAATCCTGAATTTGAATTCTTTAAGAAAATTCTTTATTTCTACTCAGAAATCAAATTCGTTTGAAAAAATCCCTGTTCCCGGTTCCAATTCATAATTTTAATTTTTTTCGAAAATACCTTGTTTCAACTTAAAATTGGTTAAAAATTGAAAATTCCTCTTCCAAATACGAAATTTTAATACTTTTCGAAAATTTTTCCTTTCAACTAAGAATTAGACTTTTTCTTAAAAATTCCCTGTTCCAATTCATAATTTTAATTCATTCTTTATAAAAATTCCCTGTTCCAATGAGGAATTTATTTGAATTTTGAAATTCCCTGTTCCAAGACGGAATTATAATTATTTTGAATAAATACTAGTTCAATTCAGAATTATAATTCTTTGGAAAAATTTCCTGTTCAAAATCAAAATTATTATTCTGGAAAAATTCCAATTCCAACTATAAATTTGCAAAAAAAATTGAAAGTTCCCTGTTCTAATTAAAAGTTAAATTAATTTTATTTTAAAGTTAAAAAATCCTTAAATGTTTCAAAATTTTATTTTAGAATCTTGAAACATCTAAATGCCGTTTTACACTTTGTCAAGTAAATTTTTGTTTTAATAAATCGTTACAAATATTTTTAAATATTCTTTTCAAATTAATTTATTAAAATAGAAAATCATCTATATTTTGATTTAAATTAGGCCGTGGACCTAATTTAAAATTAATTTTGAATTTTTTCAAATCTTCTAAATATCTTCAACTTACTCGATTTTTTTTCTAACAATATACATTTCTAATAATATAAAATAATATTTCTAATAATATACATCAAAATTCAACAGTTTGACTTACAAATTAAATTTGGTTAAATAAAACAATTAAAATTGTTCTACACTGAATGAAATAATTGAAAAAAGTCAAAATTAATCTAATTATTTAAAAAAAGATTAATATTAAAGTTGAAAAGATTTTTTTTTCTAAAAATTTGTAAAATTCCCGAATTTTTTCGGGTTTTTCGGTCCAGCTACTACCCTGATTATACTTATTTTGAATAATTTACTTCAATTATTTTAAACTAAAATAATTAAATTATTATTTTAAAAAATTCTTTGCATAGATTGTCAGAAATGCTTTTTTTAAAATAAGAGTTTATTTTATTTACCTTATAACGAATCCAAAGCGTGTATTTGTTAACCTTGTCTCCGAATTTTGTAACTAAACGCCATTTTTCGCAGGGAAGACCGTTAATTACTTCTTCGCCAATGCACTAAGAAACAAAAACTTTGCTCATAAATACAACAACAAAAAAATCTTCTAAAAACAATTTCATTTTTTTTTTTATTCAAGAATTTAGAAAGTCTGAAAATACAAATAAGAGATAATAATTTAAAAAGAGAATTGAGAGAGAAAACTGTTCCATGAAAGGTAGTAATCGGATTTTTTATTTCTAAAATATTACTAATAAAATTGTCAATAAATTTATAATCATTATTCTCACTCTTTAAATTTTTAAAAACTAATTTTTACCTCCATTCCCGTGGTGTCTGGAATAATGGTTTGAGGCTGAATTTTCATATCACTGGTTCCATTCACTTGGAGACAAACTTCATCGTTTTCTTTGTTTTCGGTTGTAACCGGCGCCACTTTAATACTCGATCCGTAAGATCCCTCGTTACTTAACTGGAAAGTCTTAACCATTCCTGAAAAAAAGTGAAGAGATTTCTACTTTTTGGAAATAATTCTTTGGGACATTTTTATTAAAAATTGAGAAGGAAATTAATTACAAAATAATTTACTATATAAAGAATAAAAGAGAAACTTTCACATTCGTAGATTTTTAAGAAGATAGATGAATTTTTAACTAAATAGTTAAATTTTCAATCAAAAAGATTAATTTTCTATAAAAAAAAGACGATTAAAAAAAGATTAAAAAAAGATTTAAAAAAGACCAAATAGTTTAATTTGCAACTAAAAAAGATCAATTTTCAACGACACAGTTGAATTTTGAATTTAAAAAAATTAATTTAGTATCAAAAATGTAATAGATTCATTTTCAGTTAAGAAATTTAATTTTCCTAAAAAAAAAATTCAAAAAAAGTGAACAATTTTCAACAAAAATGATGAATCTTCAACTGGAATAGATTAATTTTTAACACAAGAGCTATACACGAAAAAATTTTTTTTAACAATATACACGAATTTACAACGAAAGAGTTGAATTTTCAACTACAAAACATAAATTTTTAATCAAATAGTTGAATTTTAAACAAAAAAAAGGTAAATATTCAACCAAAAATGGAATACTTGAATTTTCATAAAAAAATTAATTATTTTTAAAAAATAGTTACATTTTCAAACATTTTTTCTTCTTTCGAGACTAATAAATTTAATTGTTGTTAAACATGTGACTATTCTGTTGAATATTAATTTTTTTGTTTGAAAATTAATATCTTTCTCTAGAAACATTTTTGTTATTAAAAATGCATCTGTTTAAAAATGAAGGTTTTTGTTGAAAATTCAACAGTTTCGTAAAAAAAAAATCGCATTTTTGGTAAAAAAATTCAAAAATTTTGTAGACAATTTAACTGTTTGGTCGAAAATTGATGTATTTTGTACTTTCAAAATAAAAGATTAATTTTTCACAAAAGTGTTTAACTTTTAAACAAGCAGTTTTATTTTCAACTAAAAAGATTAATTTTCAAATAAATAGTTAAAGTTTGAACTAGAAAAGATCATTTTTCAACGCAAAATTAAATCGTTAAATTTTTAGTTTAAACAATTGAGTTTAAACTAAGCGGATGATTTTTCAACTAAAATTATAAATCATTAATTGAAGAAGTGGAATTTTCAACCAACAAGATGAACTATCAACCAAAAAAATAAATTTTTAACCAAGAAGATAAATTTCTACGAAAAAGAACGAATTTGCAACAAAATACGTGAATTTTTATTTTAAAAAAAGACAAATTGTCAAACAAAAATTTAACAGTTAAATTTTCAGTTAAAAAATTAATATTTAACCTAAGAGATAAATTTTAACTAAAATTATGGAATATTTAATTGGAATAGTTAAATTTTCAGTCCAATAAAAAATTTTTAACTGAAAAAAAATTAATTTTCAAAAAAAAGTTACGTTTTCAATTTTCATCCGAAAAAATTAATTTTCATACAAAAATTAATTTTTTACCAAAAAGGACGATTTGTCAATAAAATATATAAATTCTCAACCAAAGAGTTGAAATTTTAACTGGAATATTTCAATTTTCAGTAAAAAATTAGTTTTCAGTCAAAGAAAAATTGTTTTAAAAAAACAACTCACTTTTTAAATTAAAAAATATATTTTTTGGAATAAAAAGGATAAATCCTCTTAAAAATTATTTTAACAAAAAGTTTCATTTTCAACAAAGAAAGAGTTTTGAGTCAAGAGAGAGAAAAATTTAGAAGCCAACTAGTTGAATTTTTAAGCATAAATATTAATTTTCAACCACATACTTGAATTATAAACCAAAAACTATCAATTTTCAACGAAAAAATATAATAGTTAAATATTAAGTTGAAAAAATTAATTAATAAAAGATTTAAAAAAAAAATAGTTGAATACAGTAACATAAAGCTACAAAAAATACTCATTTTGATTCAATTTTATATTACAATTTAAAAAAAAATTAACACGTCCTCGAAAAAATTCACTGTCTTAAAAAAAATTTCTCTAACATTCCAGGTTTTCCAGGTAGGAATAAAATAAGAAAAACATTTTTTTTTTCGGGATTTTTCAGCCAATTTTGGCACTATTCCTTATAACGTTTAAAAATATTTTTTTTTATTATAAACAAATGTTACATAATTGCTTTTTCAGGTAAAAAAAAATAGAACAAAATAAATTATATTTTAGAATTGTTTACCTCCATAGTAGTCGATTCGGCTAGATCCACTTTTGGCGTCATACCAGGCATAGAATGGCTCTCGAATTTCAGCATAGGGAATGTAGAGAGTTCCTTTTGCAGTATAAGCGCTGCTAAATGTGGGCGATTTTACAACATTTGTAGCGTACGAAACGCCTAGAAAGCAAATTTAATATTTCTTTTACTCACATAAAAAAAAAGATTTTTTAGATTCTGCCTCACAAAAATAATTACGACTATATTATTAATATTTGCTAATAA
>NC_046657.1:132306347-132316377 GCF_010883055.1 Belonocnema kinseyi | reverse complement strand
AATAAATAAAAATAAAAAATATATATAAATAATAATAGAATTTATTGAAAACAATTAATTAAAAATAAACAGATATTGTTTATTTAATAATGAAATAGTTTGAAAAATTATTTACTCACCACAAAATAGAAAAGCGATTTCAATAATCAGCGCGAACATCTCGACTGCTTCTGAATTGGAAGAAAGCAATATATTAACTGACTAGAAATGATGATGGTGGATGTATTTATAAACAGAAGCAGATAACACAAATGACCTGTGGATATTTGCTTTGTCTCTTTGTGCTGTTCTTAAAGACGGAAAACTAATTAAATCCCGACTTCAGAGCCGAAAATTATCTCAAAACCGGGGAAATAAGAGTAATTTTTCAGCAATATTACATTTAATATGAAGCGCTTTAGATTCCTGAGATTTAAATTCGAAATTTATTATATTTTCGAAAAAATGTTTGAATTTTCAACTAGAAAATATTCTCATGACAAAGGTGATGATTTTTCAACAAGAGAATTGAATTTTTAAGCTAAGAAATAATTTTATTTTTCAGAAAACCATTAAATTTGACAAAAGGGATTGATGAATTTTCAACAAAAATGTTTTTTTTTTTTTTCATCAAGAAACATGAATTTTTATACAAATAGGTTCATTTTTAACCAAATAATTTAATGTTCAACCAACAAAGATGAATTTTCAATTAAACAGTCAATTTTTCCAACAAAAAAGATTGAACTTCCAGCAAGAAACAAATAGTCACATTTTCAAGCCAAAAGGACGATTAAATAAAAAGATAGTTGAATTTTTAATCGGAAGAGTTCAATTTTCAACAAAAACGTTTCATTTCCAGCAAGAAAAAGTGACTTTTTTTTAGCAAAAGCGATAAAGTTTCAATCCAAAAATGAATAATTCCAAACGAAAAATATAATAGTTGATATTTCAAACAAAAAAGAATTAAAAAATAGTAGAATTAAACAAAAAAAACTTGTTTTCAACAATCAACAATCGAATTTTCAGATGAAAAAAATAAGTTTCGAAAAGAAAAAAATTAATTCTTAACCAAGTATTTGAATTTTACATAAAATAGATGAATTCTAAAAAAAATATAGTTAATATGTGAAACAATAAAGATTTTTATTTACAATAAAAAACAGATGAAAAATCTACCCAAAAATATGAATTTTCAATAAATAAACAAAAAAGTAGTTCAACTTTCAACTAATTATTTGATTTTCCAACAAAAAACACAGAAATTCACTACGCACATTTAATAGTGGTTATTTAAAACAAAAAAGATTCTAATTTAAAACCGAAAACAGTAATTAAATTCAAAATTTTGAACAAAATAGTTAAATAGACTAATTTTTTACCAAAAAAGACGAATTTTTAATGAAAGAGTTAATTTCTCCAGCTAAAAAGACGATTTTTGTAGAACACATTTGACTTCTAAACCAGATAAAAGATCATTTTTCAAGAAGAAAGATGAATTTTCAACCAAATGATGAACGCTGTATCAAATAATTTAATTTTAAACAAAAAGACGAATTATCTAATAAAGAAAAAATTTCATTTTCAACCCGAAAATATGATTACTCAATAAAAAATTAAATTTTTCGCCAAAAAAAGTTCAATTTTTAAAGAAATAGTTAAATTTTTAACCAAAAATATTAATTTTCCACCAAAAAAGTGGAATTTTCTCCCAAAAATATGAATTTTAAACAAAAAAGTTAACTTTCAAGCAAAGAATTTAAATTTTCACCAAAACAAAATACAAGAGTTTTCAACTAAAGAGAAATTTTAAACCCAAAATGGAATAATTGTATTTACAATTAAAAAATTATTTTTTAACCATAAAAAAACGAAATTTGAACAAAATAGATTTTTAACGAAAGAAATTAATTGCCAACCAGACAGACGAATTTTCAACAAAATGCGTGAATTCTTAACTAAATAGTTGAATTTTCAAAAAAGAAAATATATTTTCAACTAACGCGAAGTAGATAAATTTTCAGTTAGAAAGTTAATTTGTAATAAAACAGATTTTTAACTAAAGAAAACAGTTTCTAACTAAAAAATGGAATCTTTCACTAAAAAGAAGTAAATTTTTACCAAATAGAACATTAATTTTCTACCAAAAAAGACGAATTTTCAACAACATTTGTGAATTACCAATTAAAAAAAGATTAAATTTTCATAAAAAATGGAAAGTTATATTAACAACAACAAAATATTGATTAAAAAAAAGAATTTTCAATAAAATAATAATAATTTTCAACGAAGAAAGTAATTTTCTACAAAAAAAAACTTAGTTAACAAATTTAGCTTTCCAAAAGAAAAAACTAATTTTCAACAAATTAGTTAAATTTTCAACCAAAGAAATCAATTTTCAACCAAAAAGATAAATTTTCCAGAAAGCTGATTAATATTCTACGAAAGAAAATCGAATTTTAAACAAATTCCATGAATTTTCAATCAACTAGTTAATATTTGCACACAAAAAAAGAATTTTTAACAAAATAGTTAAATTTCTAGCCAACGAAAAGAATTTTTAACTAAAATGAGGAATCTATATTTAACGCAAAAATGAATTTTCAATGAAGGCGGTACTTTTCTACCAAAAAAGATAAACTGTCATCAAAATACATAAATTTTCAACTAAAAAGGATAAATTTTCAACCAAAAATGGAATAGGTAAATTTGTAGGTAAAAAATTTAATTTAATCAAATAAATTTAGAAAAAGGGTTGAATTTTCAAGCAAAGAAATTAATTTTCAACAAAAAAATGCATTTTTAACCCCAAATGGAATAGTTACATTTACAGTTAAAAATATTATTTTTAAGAAAAATAACGAATTTTCAACAGAACAGTTATTATTTCAACCAAAGAAATTAATTGTCAATCAAAAATATGAATTTTTATGTAAAGAAGATTAACATTCTACCATAAAGGATTAATTTTACGACAAAAAATGTGAATTTTAAACTATATGAAGGATCAGTTTTCAACCAATAATAGAAACTATATTTTTAATTTGCAAAAAAATGATTTAAAAAAAAAAATAATTAATTTTGAACAAAATACATAAATTTTTGAACAAGATTAATTTTTTACCAAAAAAGATAAATATTCAAAAAAATATGTACTTAAATTTTCAACCATTAATGAAATAGTTACATTATTAACCAAATAAATAAATAATAAATTAAAATGACACAAGCATGAATTTTCAACCAACAAGGTAATTTTCTACTAAAAAGATTATTTACCCCAGAATCGAATAATGATATTTACAGTTAAAAAATCATTTCCAAATAAAACGAATGAATTTTGAACAAAACGATTGAATTTTAAGCAAAGAAATTAATTTTCAACCAAAACTGTCTTCAATAAAAATTTTTATTTTGAACCATATAGTTGAATTTTTGAACAGAAACATTAATTTTCATTAGAATGCATGCATTTTCATCAAAAAATATAAATTTTCGAACAAAAATAGAATATGTAAATTTTAAATTAAAAAATTTTTTTAAATCTATTTTCAATCAAGTTAAAACCGAATTTTCAACAAAATCATTAAATTTTTTACTAAAAAAGGTATGTTAAATGAAAATTATGAATCAATAACCCAAAAGAAAAGACTCTTTAACTACTAAAGACCCAGTCACTAAAGAATAAAATTTTATCCAAAATATGGAATTTTCATGCCAAACAGTTGAATTTTCTTCAGAACAGTTGAATTTTCAAAACGAAAATATTAATTTTAACCAAAAAAGTTAAAATTTGATCAAATAGTTGAATTTTAAAACAAATAAAAACGAATTTTCATATAAAAAAGGTTAAATTAATTATAAAATAAATTATTAACTACGATGATCAATATTCAACTAAGAAAATAAATTGTGAACCAAAAATTGAATGGCTATATTTTCAGTGAAAAAAATTAATTTTTAACAAAACAATGAATTTTTAAGCAATAATTAATTAATCATTAAAACAAAAATATATAATAAATTATCAACTATAATGATCAGTCTGAAATAAAAAAATTAATCTTGAACCAAATAGTTGAATTTTCGACCGAAAAGTTGAATTTTCAACCAAATACATTAATTTAAATTGAAAGAAACAAAATTGCAACAATGCATATTCAACAAAATGGTCACATTTTTAAGAAAAAAATAAAATAAAAAGATTGTAGAATTAAAATTATGAATAGACAAAAAAAATGAATTTGTAACAAAGTAGTTCCACTTTCAACCATGCCTTCAAATAAATAAATTATCAACTATAATGATCAATCTTCAATAAATAAAAATAATAATTTTGAACCACGTAGTTGAATTTTCCACAAAAAAGATCAATCTTCATTAAAAATGGAATAGTTATATTTTAAGTTGAAGGAATTAATTTTTAACATAAATTTTAAAATAAACAAGAAAGTTTTACAACAAAAATAGTTCAACTTTTAGTTAAAAAATTAATTTTTAATAAATTAAAAACGAATTTTCAACAAAATGATTAAATTTTCAACGACGGAAAAAAAAGTTTTTCAATCAAAAGGTGGAATAAAAAAACAAAACAAAAATGGTTTTTAACAAAATAGTTCCAGTTTTAACCAATCGGTTGAATTTTCAGACAAAAAAAAAGATTACATTTGTACTACCGGCGAATTTTCAAACCAAAATGACGAATTTTCAGCCAAAGATTTTGCAGTCAATAAAAAAGAAAATTTCATCAAAAATATGGAATTTTTATGCCAAACAAACGATTTTTCTGCAAAACAGTTGAATTTTTAAACCGAAAATAGGAATTTTTAACAAAAAAATTAACATTGGATCACATAGTTGAATTTTTTTACCCAAAAAACGAATTTTCAACAAAATACATGCATTTTCATCTAAAAGCGACAAATTTTGAACAACAAAAAATGAAATAGTAATATTTTCGGTGGAAAAATTCATTTTTTAACAAACAAAAAATGAATTTGCAATAAAAAAGTTAAATTTTTAACAAATTTTAAAACAAAAATGGGATAGCTAAATTTTTAGTTGAAAAATTAATTTTCAATTGACTAAAAACGAATGTTTAATAAAATGGTTAAATTAAGAAAAAAGGGTTTTAAACTAATATTAAAAATAAATAATGAAAAAATGCATTTTTAAACCGAAAACCCAAAAAAGGAATTTTTACTAAAACAATTAAATTTTCAAGAAAAAGGATTGACTTTGAATAAAACAATAAAATTGTATGTTTACTTCCCAAGCTTTATCAATTTTATTCATTTTATTACACTATAATCACTTTTTCCAGGTCAAAATTTTTATTTAAATAATCGAGTAAAATCTTTAAAATATGAAAATTCAGGACACATCACAAAAACTAAAAAAAAACGACAAAATAACGGGTCATGTCCTGATAACTCAGGGCAGGTCAGTCACATGGCCTTGAAACTCCAATTTTGCATTTATCACCGAATGGAAAAAAAACTAACCTAAAAATAATGACTCACAACTCAAATACAAATTTCCGAACGAAAGCAAAAAATCAATCCATAACTTCGACAGTGAAAGAATTCCTACGAAATCAACAATGAGGAGAAATACAGTACAGCATAAAAGATTATCAAACTTGACTCACAAAGAAACAAAAGAATCAACGCTCCAAATCTCCTCTGTCCCCTCATTATCGACTAAATACGCAAAAACTTATTGGTAAATTAAATTGTGTGGCATAATTTACTCTAGATAATAATTAATTATATTAATATTTATATTTAAAGGTCGAAAAAACATAAATAAAAATAAAAACATACTTACAAATACACCTGCTGCCTTTGCGAATCAGCTGTAACTGAAGTGTCGCAAGCAAAAAGGCACTGCTGCCAACAGAAGAAAAGCTAATCTGAAATAAAATTAATTAAAAGCTTAACAAAAAAAGGTTACAAATAGGCAATTATTAAAGAAAAATATGAATCCTGAAAAATTAAACTTTTTGTTGCAATAAAATATTTATTAGTTCAAATTTATTCATTTTATCGAGTTCAAATTCACGATTTATTTGATATTTTTTTATCGAAGTTGGCAGCATCTTTGATTCAGAAAAAACACGTGCGAAAAAAATAATCATAATTATGACAGAATTGGTGAAAAGTGAGAGTGAAAATGAGAATTCGGACAGTAAAAGACCTCAGTTTGGAAATAGGATTCTTTCTGAGGAGGATAATGTGTTCCAGCACAATGCTTGGTGAGAATTTTACACTTTCTCTCGATATTTTGATTCCTAACCTATAAACAGAAAACTTGTTTATTTTCACATTTTTCAAGTTTTTATTCACTAAAATTGTCACCGTTTGGAGCGCTTTTTATTTATTTAGATATTATTTGAGTGTAGGTGACCATTTATTTTTGATCTTCATTAGATTTTAATAATTTTTTAAAAGATCGTATACAAATTACAAAAAAGTTGTCTACATGTGAGTTTCATTTAAACGATTTTTAGGCTTTGATTTAAAGGATTATTACAAAATTAACTTATTCCTTATTTAAACGTTTATATACAAAAATTCACTGCAAAAATAATGCTTTCAATCTCGATTTACACGATTTGGTGAATTCTAACCTTAAAATTGTTTTTTTCTTTTTTCTTTTTGTTATTATTCAGAGTGACCGTTTTATCGGGAAATGGCAGTGAACTTATTTTTTTACCGGGATTTTACATATTTTTAGAAAAAAGAAATCTGTCCAAGTTTGATCTTAACAGTTTTAAAAATAATTGGTTGAATTTCTATATTTTTCGATTGTGATATCATCCAGTTTTCCATGCGTAATTTGAAAATCTTTCACTTAAAAATATTCTGTTTAAAATCGTAACTTCTAAGTGTACATTTTTCATGTAAAGAATTTATAAATGCAGTTTTAAGGACATAGAAAATTAAAAATTAGAAGCGTTTAAAATTTACAATTTTGGATCAAGAAAATTTTAATTTTTCCAACTGTGAATATAAATGATAATAATTTTTCAAAGTGAAATTATGCTTTAAGGATTATCAAGTGAGTAATAATTGATTTTACAAGAAGATTCGGAATTTGTTTAAAATTTAAGAATTTTCAGATTATAAAGCCAAAAATTTAATTGTTTTAATTGAAAATTTTTGTTTGTTAAACAAATACAAACGCCCGATTGAAACCTTATAATTATTTAAAATTTTTTAATATCTTCAAAATAATATATTAATAATTAAAGGCTTTTATTAATTTTCAAATATTTCAGTCTAAAATTTGAAAATTTAAAATTTGAAATTAAGAAAAAGAACAATTGCTTAATATTTAGAAATATTTTATTGTTCATTCAATTTCAGTAATTATAAATCAAATGTTCAAAACTAAACAAAAAATGCTAAACTTTGCAACGTTTTAATTTTAATATTTCTATTTAAAAAATTTAATTTACAATGTAAAATTGTTGAATTTTGATGTATAATAAATTAAAAATATATATTATTCCTAAAAATATCGAAAAAATTGAAGAGATATTTGAAAGGTGTAAAAAGATTCAATAATTAATTAAATTTTTTTAATGATTTTCAAATAAGAGAAAAGTTTTCTCAAGATTCATAGGAAAATTGATAATGATTTATTTTGAAAAATTAATTTTACGAGAAAATGTAAAAAGATTTATTGTCAATATTGTCAAAAATGAATCTAGAATATTTGAAGAAAATATTTATATTTTGCTGAAAAATTAATGTTTTTTTGTTGTTGAAAATTCATCATTTCTGACTAAAAATTTATTCATTCAATTTTTGGCTGAAAAATCATATTTTTTAGTTGAAAATACTTTTTTGGTTTGTTTGTTGAACAATGATTTTGTCAACTTAAAACTTAATTATTTCAGTTTCCATTGACAATTTATCTTTTTAAATAAAATTAATTTGTTGTTTTTAAAAATTCATTTTTTTCATTTAGAGATTCATTGTCGTAGTTTAAAAATTCATTTTTATTTTGTTTAAAATTCAACTATTCCAGTTGAAGATTAATCTTTTAGTAAAAAATGTATCGTTTAGTTTGAAAATAAAATTTTTCAATGAAAAATGTAACCATTCGATTTTATGTTGAATTTTTTTTTTCTAGTTAAAAATTCAACTATTTGTTATAAAAATACATATTTTGTTGAAAATTTGTATTTTTTGGTAGAAAATTATCTGTTTGTTTGAACATTAATTTTATAGTTTAAAAAATCATAATTTTAGTTTAAAAATCAGGTGTTTGAAATCGTCTCCCAAATTTCCATTGTGAGTTTAGAACGTTTCTGTTTATTTAAATATCAGTTGAGTACAAGTGGCCTTTAATTTTAATTTTTAGCATTTTTTTAAAAATCGTAGACAAATAACAAAATTTGCTGTCTACATGTGAGTTCAGTTTAAGCGATTTTTTTGGCTTTGATTCAAATAATTGGCGTAAAATTAATTTCTTACTTCGAAATTAATTTTTATGGTTTCTTTGTTATTATTATTGCTAATAAACGACCAAGTGTTTACAGAATGAAGTTGGTTCTTTTTTGACTAATAATTTTAATGTTATAATTATATTGTAACAATAAGTGTTTTAATTTTTTAAATAATTATAAACCCTTTCTTTAGAAAAAACTCGGTTTATTTTCCTTCCATTTTTTGTGTAGATTTTACAGAAAATCTTATATGATGTAATAAAGTTGTATATGATTTGCAGAAAATTAAAAAATTCCAATGATTTCATTAAAATTAGAAAGAATTTCAAGAAAAATTCAAGGCAGTTCAAAAGACTTTTTTGAAATTTATCAGAATTTTATTGAAAAATAATTTAAAAATTTTTTAAATTCCACTGCATTGAGTAAAATGGGACTGAACAGAATTAAGAGCAAATTCAATAGAATTTAAGTCAACTGAAACAAGAATGTGAATAAAAAAAATTCAAGTGAATTGAAAACAATTTTTTAAAAATTCAATTATATAAGATGAAATTCATAAAAAAATCAAGCTGAATGTTGAAAAAATTTAATTGAATTAAAAATATTTTTAAAAAAATGCATTAAATTCATTAAGTTTAGAGTGAATTTAGAAAAATTCAAGGGAATTGCAAGGAATTAGGGGGGAGTTTAAAATAATTCCTAAGTATAGCGGGTATATTTCAAATTATTTAATGTTTTTATTTAATTAGATTTTAGTAAAATTGGAATTAATTTAGAAGAATTTAAATAATTTTATGAGAATTCGGCCAAATTAATACGAGGTTGTACATTTTAAAAAATTCCATTGAATAGATGAAAATGGTAGTTAACAGAATTGAAAACATATAAAAAATATTTAAATAAATCAATTCTTTGAAACTCATAATAATTCAAAATTTTTTAAATCCTTGAATTCATGAAGTTTAGACTGAAATTAAAAAAAAATCAAAGGAATTTCAAAGAATTAAGGGTGAATTCTGAAGATTTAAAAAAAAACAAGGTAGATTTCAAATTATTTGGAAATTTTATATTGGAAATGTGTTTAGTAAACACATTTTATTTATTCAATTGAATTGAGTAAAATAGGAGTGAATAAAATTCAAAGAAAATCTAATAGAATTCAAGTTAATTAAAAAAAAACAATGAATTACAAAAAATGGTAATGAATTATGAGAAAAATTTTGAGAAATTAAAAGATTTGATTGAAAATCATAAAAATTCGAGTGTATTGAAAATATATAAAAAAAATATTTGGAAAAATCAATCCGATGATATTTATAAAAATTGAAAGTTTTTTTATTATTATTATTACACCATTAAGCCATTTCCCTTTCGGGGTAGGCGTGACTCACTCGGCAGGGGAAAGGAGTAGTGTGTGGATGGGATAGAGATTTTTCAGATTGATCCAGAATTCTCGTGCTGTCCTGTCCTGGCATACTTCTCTAGCTTCTATTATGTCCATGCATTTTTTCATGCAGGCTCTCGTGTTTCTGTGGCTTCTTATGTCTCTTCTAAGTAGGGTCTCATTCACACATTCTAACCATTCTTTCCGCG
>NC_046657.1:132286293-132306247 GCF_010883055.1 Belonocnema kinseyi | reverse complement strand
GACTTTTTCAATTGAGTTTTCCAACGCATCGTGTTCAACATCGCAGTTGTGGTGCCCTATAGCTTCATCTCCGAATTGTCTCCTAAAATAGTCTCTGAAAGCATCTAGTATTCCATCTGCATCATATACCATTTCCCCCCTACTATTTCTCATGTTAACAATTTCTGAACTTTTGTTTCCTTTCATTTTCTTATAAAGTAGTTTCCTGCTTCCTTCAAAGTCGTTTTGTATTTTTAACTCTTCTTCTGCTCTAATTGAAAGTTAATTTTTAAAAATGAGAAAGTTTATTTAAAAAATTCCTTGAATTTATTAAGTTTAAGGTGAATTTAGAAAAATTCCAGAGTATTGAAAATAATTAAAAAGTGAATTTAGAAGGAGTCAAGGGTATTTAAAAGAGTTCTGTTTAAAATTTTTAAAAATGTAGGATGAATTCCAAATAAATTTTTTAAAACTTCCATAGAATTTCCAAGGTAAACTTTAAGAGAACTGAAAAGCATTAAAGGGAATCCAAAAGCATTCAGGGTGAATTCTACAGAATTATAAATAATTCAAATGATTTGCAAAAAGAAATTTTTTAAAACGAAAATATTCCGTTAATTTAATTAAGATTTAAGTGAATTTAGAAGGATTAAAGGGATTTAAAAAGAATTCAGTGTGAATGCCAAATAAACTTGAATGAATTGCACAAAATAATTAAAGATAAAAAATATTCCATTGAATTCACTGAATTTCAAGGAAATTCCGAAGAATCCTAAAGAATTCAAAGGAATTCAAAAGACGAAAATATGATTGAAGGCATATTTTTATTTTAAAGAGTGACCAAAAATGGAATCATGAAATTCCGAAATTTTTCAAGTAAATTATTTATTACTGACCAAAAACTAATTGGTGTAAAAATCCATTTAAAATTAAAATATTGGGTTTAAAATTGATTTATTTTTATCAAAATTATTCCTTTTTGGTAGAAAATTATTTGTTTGATTGAAATTGCATTTCTTTAGTTGAAATTTATTTTTTATGGAAAATTAATTTTTCAATTCAAAAATTTAACTCTTCCATTTTTAGTTGAAATTTTTTTTTCATAAAAACTTAATTTTTCGATAGGTAATTAATTTTCGTGGTTGAAAAATTGATTATATCTTTAAAAAATATTTTATTTGCTTAAAAACTTATTTCTCGAACATTTTTCGAATCATTTTTCTTTCCTCTTTTTTATTCTTGTCCAAAAAAATAATTTTTTTCTTTTTTTGGAAAATTTTTATCTTTTTCAAATTTGCCATAGGAACATTTTATGGTGGTTGTCCAAATTTGTTCGTTATATTCTTGGTTTTATATACAGGAATTCTGCACATTAACTTGATTTTGATATTAATCTCATTTAAATTTCTTCAATTTTGAATTAAACTATTCTATTTGTTGTTGAAAATTTATCTTTTTTATTTAAAAAGTAGTATTTTTGGTAGAAAATCAATCTTTTTAGATAAAAATTCCATAACGAAATAAAAATATTTGATTGAAAATTCGTATCTTCTTGTAAAAATTATATTCTTTTGTATCAAATTAATATTTCGGTTGAAAATATATTTGTTCGGTTGCAAATTTAACTATTTCGTTGAAAATTTATTTTATTTGATAGAAGAATTATTTCTGTAACTTAAAATTTAAGTATTATGTTTTGTGTGAAAAATTGAGATTTTTTAGTTAAAAATTCATCTATTTTGTTGAAAATTTGTTCTTTATAGTGGTAAATTCTTTTTCAGGGTTTAAAAATTCAATGATTTTGTTAAATATTGATTTTTTTTATTGAAGTTCCATCATTTTATTCAAGAGTTGATTAAAAATATAAGAAGTTTCATTTCATTTTTGCTGGAAAATGACTCTTTTTCAGTTGAAAATTCCCCCATTTTGTTGAAAATTCGTTTTTTTTCTAGTTGAAAATTCATTTATTTTGTTAGAAAATGCATATTTCTTCGTTCGAAATTCAACTCCCTTTTTTGAAATATTCGTCTTTGTGACTTAAAAATTCAACATTTTGGATAAGATTTCTTTTTCTTTATTGATTGAAAATTCGCATTTTTTGCTTGAATTTAACAGTTTTTTTAATTGAAAATTAAAATATTTTTGGTACAAGTATAAACTATTACACTTATTGTTGAAAGTTATTTGTTGTTTGCCAAAGATTCATTAGTTTGGTTGAAAATTAATTATATTAACTAAATATGTAATAATAATAATTTTTTAAGAAGAATTTTCTATAATTTAGAAAAGTTTCTTTACTTTGTGAAAAAAATACAGTAGATTTAAAAAGAATGAAAAAACTTTTTTCATTTACTTAAAATCCAATCGTGGAGTTTACCAGTCTCTTCTATATTCCTTATATAAATTTACAAGGATGAATAAGTATTTTTAAAATTTCCATAAATATATTCAGAGTTTTTATATTTTAAAATGAATAGACGCAGTTTGTTTTACTTTGCAAATTAGCAATAATTATTAATTATTGCAACCATTTTCATAAAGATTTTCAGAATTTGGTTATTTTTCAACGAATACGCTTTGTAAATTTAGAAGAATTAATAATAATTTAAACAATTTTCAATCAAAAAATTAGAGTTTGAAAATTTTTTTACAAGTAGGCTTAATTTTTGTATAGAATGTACTAATATCTTTCTGGTGACTTCCAATTTATGATTAGTTTGACTTTGAGATGGTGAGCTGACACATCTATTTCCTCGAGTATGAATAACTGTTTCTAATCAAATTTCTATGAGCTTAAATAACAAACACGTCGTCTCGGAAGTGGACTTCTACCTTATCTTTGAATGTTGATTTCGATTTTAAAGAATGTGATTTCGCTCTCCTAAAAAGTTCCGATTTTGTTGTGCTAAATTTTTAACTTTGAACGTTACATTTTTAATTGATCCATTAAAAAAACTTTTAATCTTTGAGTAAAATTGTTGAATTTTGATGTATCAATAACGATTGAACAATTAATTATCTGAGGCGCCTTACAATTAAAATAATTAAACTTTAAGTAGATTTATTTATACAAAAAAATAAATGAATTGCAGTTCTAATTTTGAAAATAAAGGAAACATTTTTGGTATTCATTTTTTTTCCGAATTGGATGGGGATCCATTAAGTTTTTTTTTTGTAACTTTTTTATTGAGTTGAAGGCGGGCAAATTCAGACTTTTTAACGTTTTTATTGAGTTTTAATCGAGGAAATTTTTTATTTTAATTGTTCTTTGAATTGGCAGAGGACCATTTTATGTTTTTAAGATTATTATTAAGTTGAAAAGAAAGAAATTTTGATTTTTAATATTTTATGAATTGGAAGAAGGATCATTTTTCTTTTTAATGGCGTTTAAGGTAGGAATTTAGTATTTTAAATTGTTTTCTGAGTTGGAACAGGGACATTTTTATATATTTATAGAACTGGAAGGAACGAAGTTTTTTTCTGAACTGGAAGAAACCATTTTTTTATATTATTTCTATTGAATTCAAGGGGGGGGGGGCTTTTTTATTTTGGATACTTTTTTTAAATTTGAAGGTAATTTTGTATTTTTAAGATTTTTTTTTTCAATTCCAAGGGAGGAAATTTTGGTTTTCAATGTTATCCCTATTGGAAGAGTTTTTATCACTGTTCTTAGGTTGGAAGGGATGTATTTTTTCTGAATTTTAATGGTGCATTTGTTTTTTTTAACATTTTTCAGTTCAGGGTAATAATTTTACATTTTATATATTTTTTCCTTAATTGGAAGAGGCCCATTTTTAAAAACTAATTTTTATTGGGTTGGAAAAGATTAAATTTTTCTTATTTATTATTTTCTGAATTTGAATAGGAACACTTTTCTTATTTTTAAGATTTTCATAGAATAGGAAGAAACGAACTTTTTTCTGAATTTGAAAGAAACCATTTTTTGTTTTTATTATTTTCATAGAATTCAGTGGGGGAGTGCTTTTTATTTTGAATACTTTTTCTATATTTCAGGGTAATTTTTTATTTTGAAGATTTTTATTGAATTCGAAGGAAGGAAATTTTGGTTTTCAATTTTATCCTAATTGGAAGAATATTTATCATTGTTCTTTGGTTGGAAGGGATGAAATTTTGTTTATTTTTTCTGCATTGTAAGGGTGCATTTTTTCTTTGTAACTTTTTTCGATACAGGGTAGGAATTTTACATTTTTTTCTTAATTAGAAGTTGCCCATTTTTGTTTTTATAATTTTTATTGGGTTGGAAGGGATGAAATTTTGCTTGTTTGGTTGTAAGGCTGGAAGGGATGAATTTTTTCTGAATTGTAATGGTGCATTTTTTCTTTTTAACATTTTTCAGTTCAGGGTAATAATTTTACATTTTGTATATGTTTTTCCTTAATTTAAAGCGGCCCATTTTTAAAAACTTAATTTTATTAGGTTGGAAAAGATTAAATTTTTCTTATTTATTATTTTCTGCATTTGAATAGGGACACTTTTTAATTTTTCAGATTTTCATAGAGCTGGAAGGGGCAAAATTGTAGATTTTTTCTGAATTGGAAAAGGCCATTTTTTTAAGCGTCTTTATTATAAATTGTAAGGACATTAAAAAAATATTTGTATTGATTTGGAAGGGATGCAAATTCTGTTTTTAATATATTATGGATTGGAAGAAGGCTCATTTTTTATTTTAACATTTTTATTGAATTCAAAGGGAGAAAATTTTGGTTTTCAATTTAGTCAGATTAATTCTGAAAAATAAATATAATACTTTTGTTTTGTTTTTGATCAAAAGAACTAACTTTCACTCAAAAAAGATAAATTTTGAACCAAATAATAGATTTTTGGAACCAAGAGATTAATTTTAAACAAAAAAAGTGGACTTTTTAAGAAACTAGTGAAATTTTCAATAATATACAAAATAAAATATACAAAAGTATAAATTTTTGACCAAAAACAATGTCTTTTTCAAAAAAATCGTTGAATTTTCACAAAAAGTATGTTTTTTAATTCAAAGAGATTATTTCTTAAACAAAAATACAATATAAGACTTTTTAAATAAAAAGAATTAATTTTCAATAAAAAAAAGATGAATTTTCTAACAAACAATATAAATATTCGACCAAAAACAATTAATTTTTAACAAAAGAATTTAATTCTCAACAAAATAATTAATCTTTAACTAAATAGTAGAATTTGTAACGAAAAAGTCGATTTTTGAACCAAAAAAATGATTTATTAAAAATTCTACTACTTGGTTGAAAGTTGAACAAATTTTTTCAAATTTCATTTTTTCGTTCAAGATTCATAATTTTAGTTGTAAATTCGTTTTTTGATTAAAAAATAAAATTAACAATTCTTTTTGTTAAAAAATGTCTGTTTTTTAATTGCAAATTTAAATATCTTATTAAAAATGTCAACTGATTAATTGTAAATAAATTTTTTTTTGTTATTTCATGTTCTTGTTTTCGAAATTAAATTGTTTTATAGAGAATTAGGCTTTTTGGCTTGAAAATTCAACAAACTGTTTTTTGTTTTTAATTACAATTTTATTGTGGAAATATCAACTATAGCATTTTTTGATAAACATTAATATTTTTTGTTACAATTTCAACAATTTGGTTAACAGTATTTTTCATTCTTGGCTGAAAAATTTTTCTTAGTAGAATTTCATTTTTTTGTAAAAACTTGAACTCTTTTTGAGTTTTTGGTTAAAAATACAATTTCTTAGTAGAAGATTAATCTATTTTGTTTGAGGATTAGACTATTTTATTGAAAATTAAAAAATTTGGTACAAAATTCAACTATTTGGTTTAAAAATAAACTTTTTTGTAGAAAATTCGTTTTTATTGCTGTTTTTTTTAAATTGAAAATTAATTTTTCTTTATAGAAATTCATGTACTCAACTTTTTTGTTAAAAATTGAACTTTTATGGTTTAAAAATGCAGACTATTTATCTTTTTTGCTTAAAAATTGAATCATTTGGTAACGGATTTAACTAAAAGGTAAAAACTTGAATGTACTTGTAAAAAAAATATATGTTTTTTAAATTGAAAATTAGTTCTAAGTGGAAATGTAAATACTCCATTTTTCAGGGTGGACGTTTTATCACCTACTTGCCACCTATTTTCGAAAAAATGCCACTTATTCACCTTTTTTGACGACAATAGGTACCCGTGATTACTGAATGCAATTTGGTTAATTTTTTTTTTTAGTTAGAAGGCGGGATTTTTATTTTTAATATTTTGATTGAATTTAAGGGAAGACTATTGTGTTTTTAACTTATTTTTTAATTGAAAGAGGGAAAATTATAAGATTTCCATATGTTTTTTTCTGAATTGGAAGAGGACATTTTTCCTTATTAATACTTTTATTGAATTGAAATATGGAACTTTGATTTTTAATTTTTGTCTGAATTTAGGAACATTTTTTTATCTCGAACATTTTTATAGAATTGGTTGGGAAGATATTTCGGTTTTAATTTTTTTCTGAATTCTAACATGTATTTTTTAATTGGGTTGAAAGCGGGGAATTGAAGTTAATTACTTTTTTTTCAATTGGAAAAGGCTAATTTTTTCTTTTTAACATTTTTTGAGTTGAACTGAGACCATTCTGAAATCTCTTTGAAGTTTTTAAATCTTAGTTTCATAAATTAATGTTAAAAGTTTTAACAGTTTAAATAAAATAAAAGAGTTTTTATTTCCAAACCAAAAGCTACTGATATAAAAAGATTTTTAAAATGTTTCTATTTAATGACTTTAAAATTTAGGGACACGTTTCATGCATAAAATAAATAACTTTAAGCAATAACTATTGTATTTTTATTTATATTTGATTTAAATATTTTCTTAAATTTCCGCATAGATTTAGTTTATTATTTAGTTTTAAAATCGGTAAATTTTCTTTTGAAATGTTTTCATTTTGTGCAAATGAACAAAATGAATAGAAAAATGTCATTTTTTAGGGACAACGTGACTTGGAATGAAGAACAGGAAGAATCAGCTCGGAAAAAAGTTGCCGAGAATTCAGCAGTTTGTGCTTCTCCCGAATTGATTACAAAATATGAAATTGAAGCCGATAAGTACTGGGATAAATTTTACGAAATCCATCAAAATAGGTATCTAAAAATGTTTGTTTTGCTATTAAAAAGCAATTACTTTATCAAAAATATTATTAATAATTAAAATACGATCCAAAAACATGTTCAAGCCTTCCAAAAATTAATTAAAGTATCATAATTATTATCTAAAATTAAATAATCGATAAAGATTATATTTTTAAAAATCCCTTTTTGTTTTTGATTATCTAGAAAAAAAGTTTTTTTTATATAGATTTTTCAAAGATAGACACTGGCTTTTTACCGAATTTCCGGAACTCGCTCCCAGTTCTGCGGAAAAAATCGCAAGAGTTTTACCAGATGATTCTTTTACTCAAAACGAATTGATTGGAGATGGAAATAAAATTTTGGAAATAGGCTGTGGAGTCGGAAATACAGTTTTTCCACTACTTTTATACAATAAGGATCCAAATTTGTTCGTTTATTGCTGTGATTTTTCGAGCAATGCCATTGAAATTTTGCAACAAAATTCCGAATACGACTCGTCTAGGTAAGTGGAGATAATTTTAATTTTTTAAATAATTTATCATAGTATTATTACTATTAAATTTAATATTAATATGAAAATTTGCTGTAATTAAAAAAAAATCTTTTGTGAAATCAATAAAGTTCTTGTGAAAACTTAAAATTTTGAAATTTTTTGGTATGTTTGAAACCTATGAAATATTTATGAAATATTTTCAAAGCATCAAAATGTTTAGAAATATTTTTAAATCTTTTGTAATATTTTTTAATCTTTGTGAAGTTGTTTTAAATATTTGAACACTTTTTAATTTTTAAAACTATTTTTAAACTTTTTAAATATTTAAAATCTTTGTGAAATCTTTAAAAATAAATATTTAGAAATAATCTTGCAAACCTTTAAGAAATATTTTCAACTCAATGACATTTTAAAAATTTTTTTAATTTAAATTTTTTGTTTCAAATTTCATTCAATTACTGTCAAATGTTCCAAAAAGAAAGATATTCTTAAAAATAATTTAATATTTGTTTTAATCTTCGTGAAATATTTTTAAATATTTGAATTCTTTTGATATTTTTGCAATTACTTTTTGAATTTTTAAAAATATTTTTAAGATGTTTTAAATCTTTGTAGAATTTTTTGAAATCAATTAAATCTTTATGAAATCTTTGAGACTTTATTGAGATCTTTAAAGTCTATGAAGTTTTTAAAATGTTTTAAAAGTTTGTGAAATCTTTTTTAAATTTTGGTTAAATATTTTTCTTAAATAAATTTTTTTATACACATTTTTAACTTTTTTACAGCTTTTAAACTTTTTTGAAGTTTAAAAAAAAATTATTTTGAGATTTTTTAGATTTTTTAAAAATGCTTTAAGTGTTTGTAACATATTTTATTTTTTATTTTTTGTATAATCCTTTAAATTTTGGTAAAATCTTTTTGAATTCTTTGAAATCTTTTAAAATAATATATATAGAAATATTTGTAAGGTTTTTAAATCTGTGAAATATTTTTAAAAATATTTTAAAGTATTTTTCAATCTATAAAATATAAAAAATATTTTAAAATATTTGAAAAATATTTTAAATCTTAAGTTATTTTGAAATAAAAAAAAATTATTTTAAAAGGTTTGAAATCTTAAAAACTTAAGAAATCCTTTAAATCTTTAAAATATTTTGAATTATTATAAATATTTTAAGGTTGTCTAAATCTTTGTAACATTTTGAAATATTTTTAAGTCTTTTAAATGTATGTAGAATGTTACTAAATCAATTAAATTTCTGCGAAATCTATGAAATATAAAAAATATATTTTAAAATCTTGGAAAAAGTTCTTTAAACCTTCTAAATTATTTTGAATTTTTTTCAATATTTATGAAAAGTTTTAAATCTTTTTAAAAATATATGAAATCCTTTAAATCTTAGTGAAATAATTGAAAATTCATTAAATTTTTGGAAATATTTGTGAAATTTTGGAAACGTATGAAATATTTTTGAAATCTCTCAAAAGCATAACAATTGTTATAAATATTTTGAAATTAAAAAAAAAATTAATCTTTTAAAAATAGTGGGAAATCTTTTGAATTTTATGAAATATTTTCAAGTCTTTTAAATATTTGTAAAATTTTTTGAAATCAATTAAATCTTTAAGAAATCTCCATAATTTCATTGAAATCTTCGGAATCTTTGTGAAATACTTGAAATCTGTATTAATTTTTTTTGAAAAGTTTAAAAACTAAAATATTTTTGAAATCTTTTAAAAACATAGACTTTTTAAAAAATCTTTTTAAGTCTTTTGCAATTTTTGTAGTATTTTTTAAAAATATTTGAATTTAACAACGTTTTTAAATCTATTTAAAATGTTTGTAATCTTTTACAAATTTATGAATTCTTAAAATCTTTGAAATCTTTTTCATTGTTTTATTATTTTTAAGTCTTTTAAATCTGTGTGACATATTTTTAAATGAATTAAGTCCATATGAAATTTCTGTAATTTTATTAAAATATTTGTGAAATATTGGAAATCTTGATGAAATAATTAAAAATATTTTAAAATATTTTTAAATCTTTCTAAATCAATAAATTCTATTGAACTTTCTTGAATTATTTTGAAATTTTGTAAATCTTTCTAAAATGTTTGAAAATATTTGTTAAATTTTTTCAAAATTTTATTGAAATCCTTTCAATTTTTTAAAAATCTTTATGGAATTTTAGAAATATTTTGTAACTTCTCAGCAAAATTCCGAATGACACGTTAGCCAAATTAAAATTATTCCAAAAATTAAAATGATTTAAAGCAATATTATCACGATGAAATTTAATATTAATATAACATTTTTCTCTCCTTAAATAAAAAATAAAAATATTTTTTTAGGTGTAAAGCTTTTGTTCTTGATGCGACTCAAGACGATTGGACGCCTCCTTTCGAGGAAGGAAGTTTGGATATTGTCGTTTTAATATTTGTACTTTCAGCTATTCATCCGGAAAAGTAAGTTTGAATTATTTTCAATATTTTACTCGCTTCATTCACAGGCTTCAAATTAACGATTTTATTTGTTAAAAAAAAAGTATTATAAAAAAGTGACTCTTGTTTTGAAGCCGAAATTGTTGAGTTTTTATAATTTAGTTTCGAAAGTAAATATATATTTTTTCTACAGAATGCAGCACGTAATTAAAAAAATTTATCAATACTTGAAACCAGGAGGTCTGGTTTTATTTAGAGATTATGGAAGATACGATATGGCACAGTTGAGATTTAAAAAAGGTCGATGTCTCTCGGAAAATTTTTACGCAAGAGGAGATGGAACTCGTGTTTATTTTTTCACTCAGGGTGAGACTTTTTTTTGAAAATAAAAATAGGCTCCTATTTCTCTACTAGTTTAAGTTATTTCAACTTTCATTTCAATATTTTTTTGGGGTTGTTTCTATTTTGAGAAATTCATAAATATTCGTATTTTTTTATATTTTTACTGGAACAAATAAATAGAGGTGTATTTTTTGTTGTTATAATTTTCTTATTTTAGTAGTTTTTTTTAACTTCAAGAAAAATTAAAATCTGAGATTTGACAAACATGTCACAGAGGTTTTTAAAGATTTATTAAAGATTTATATAATTTCGGATTAAGTCTCAAATATGTAATTGATTTCGAAAAAGTTTAAGAGTTCAAAGATTTAAAACAATTTATATATATTTTTAAGATTTCACAAATATTTAAAACATTTCACAAAAATTTGCAAAAATCGAATAAAGATTGTAAAGGCTTTACAATGATTTAAAAGAATAAAATTTATTTAAAAAGATTAAAAAAATTGCACAAATATTTCATAGATTTCAAACATTTCAAAAAAAATTAATAAAGATTACACACAGGTTTAATTGATTTTAAAATGTCAGAAAATTGTAAAAGAGTGAAAATTATTTCAAAGATTAAAAAAAAATTGAAACGATTTCGCCCAAGACTTCAAAATATTTCACAAAGATTTAAAAAACTAAAAAATATTTTAAATAGTTTCCAAAAATTTCAAAGAATTTATAGATATTTCATAGAGTTAAAATATTTCAAAAAAATGTGCGAAGATTTAATATTACAGAACATTTAAATCATTTCGTAAATATTTATAAAACATATATATTTCAAGATTTTAAAAATTTCACAAAGATCTAACAAAGATTTAAAGGATTTCGCAATTTTTTTTTTGAAGGTTTTCACAAAAATTTCGAACATTTTAAAAAGAGTTCAAAATATTGAACTAAGATTTAAAAACATTTGTAAATATTTTTCAGTTTTCAGAAGATTTCACAGATATTTCATAGATTTAAAAATACTTTACAAAACTTTCCAAAGATTTAATAAAGATTTAAATGGATTCAAAAATATTTCAAATATTTCAGAAATATTTCTATGATATCAATAAAGTCACAAAGATTTCAGAAAAATTTAATTGACTTCAAAGGATCTTATCAAGATTTAAAAGACATAAAAATATTGAAAAATATTTCGAAGATTTCAGAAAGGTTTGAAAAAGATGGAAAGTAGTTCGCACAAAAAATTCAAAATATTTCACTAAGATTTAAAACATTTAAAAAAAAATTTTAATGTCAAAGTTGTAAAAATATTTCACAAATATTGAATAGATTTCAAATATTTATAAAAATCGCCAGAAATTGAATAAAGTCTTTAAAATTTCAAAAGATTTCAGAAAGACTTCTACGATTTTAATGAAGTAACAAAGATTTCACAAAAATTACATTGATTCCCAAGGATTTCATAAACATTTAAAAGAATGAAAAATATTTTAAAATATTTCAAAGATTTGACAAAGGTTTAACAAAGATTAAATGAACTTCACAAAAAATTTCAAAAGATTTCACTAAAATTTAGAACATTTAAAAAAGATTTTTGTAATTTTTAAGTTTAAAAAATATTTCATGGATTTTAAAAGATTACAAAATAGTTCTTACATTTTTTAGAAGATTTCACAAACATTTGATAGATTTCAAATATTTTACATAAATGTCCAGAAATTTAATACATATTTGAAAGTTTTTAAAGATTTCTATGATTTCAATGGAGACACAAAGATTTAAGAAGAATTTAATTGATTTCAAAAAATTTCACAAGGGTTTAAAAAAAGACTGAAAGTATTTTCAAAAAATTTCAAAAGATTTCAAAAAGATGAAAAATATTTTTTAAATATCAAATTTTTAAAAATATTTCACAAATATTTCATACATTTCAAATATTTTACAAAAATGTCCAGACATTTAATATATATTTCGAAGATTTCACAAAGTTTGAAATTATTATTTTTTTATTTCAAAAGATTTCACAAAGATTTAAAAATATTTCTATGTTTTTCAAGGATTTCAAATATTTCGGAGAGATTTCAAAGATTTCAATCAAGAGAAAACGATTTTACAAAGACTAAATTAATTACAAAAAAAAATTTCACAAAGATTTAAGAGACTTATAAATATTTCGAAATATTTCAAAGATTTTGCAAATATTAAAAAAAATATCTTATAACTTTTAAAAGATTTCTAAAATATTTTACAGATTTTAAAGATTTCACACAAATGTACAAAAGTTTGATAAATATTTCAAAGATTTCACAAAGAATTAACAAAGATTGAAAGTAATTTGCAACAAAATTTCAAAAGATTTAAAAAAAAATCTTTTTTAATATTTTTAAAATTGCAAATTTTTAAAAATATTTCACAAACATTTCAAACGATTCAAAAATATTTTAAACAAATTTTAAGTTTTTAAATGATTTTACAAATATTTAATAGATTTAAAATATTTCACTCAAGGGTCCAAAGATTTAAAAGATTAAAGAAAAATTTCTATGATTTCAATAAAATTACAAACATTTATGAGAAATTTAATTGATTTAAATGGAATTCACAAAGATTTAAAAGATTAAAAAATATTGAATAATATTTTGAAGATTTAAAAAAGGTTTAATAAAGATTTAAAGTATTTTAAAATAAATTTTAAAATATTTCACAACGATTTAAAACATTTTCAAAACATTGTAAAAATATTGAATTTTAAAAAATATCTCACAAAAATTTCAAAGCATTTCACAAAGATTTATAAATGTTTTCAAGTTTAAAAAGATATCTAAAAATTGCTGTTTTTGAAATATTTCAAAGGTTTCATATCGATTTAAAAAACTTAAAAAAAATTCAAAATTTTAAACAAATATTTCAAAGTTTTTACAAGATTTTATAAAGAACACAAAGATTTTACAAATATTTCAGAGATTTTAAAAGATTTCACAAAGGCTTAACAAAGATTAAATATATTTCACAAAAAATTTAAAAATATTTCAAAACATTTTAAAACATTTTAAAAAGATAATGTTTTTTAAGTTTTAAAAATATTTCATCGATTTCAAAAGAAGATTTCATTAAAAAGATTTCACAAATATTTAACAGATTTAAAAAGCTTCACAAAAATGGACAAATGTTTAATAAATATTTCAGATAGATTTTAAAGATTTCAATGAAGTTGCAAGTATTTTACAAAGAATCCAAGGATTTCTATACATTTTTTAAAGTTTTGTTTACATAGATTAAAAAATATTGCTAAAAATGCATAAGCCTTTAAAAAATTTCACAAGTATTTCATAGATTTCAGAAGGATTTCTATGCTTTGAATAAAGCCGCAAAGATTTCACAAAAATTTAGTTGATTTAAAAAAATTCCACAAGGCAACAATTTCAAAAGTTTTCAACAGTTTTACAAATATTTCTAAATATTTCCAAGACTTTAAAAGATTTCACAAAGTTTTAAAATAGTTTAAAAATATTTTTAAATATTTCCAAGCCTGAAAGATTTCACAAATATTTTAAAGATTCCCAAACATTTTAGAAAAATTTCTAAAAATATAATAAAGATTTCAAAGATTTCAATAAAGTGACAAAAATTTTACAAATATTTCAAAGGTTTCATATCGATTTAAAAAACTTTAAAAAAATTTTAAATTTTAAACAAATATTTCAAAGTTTTTACAAGATTTTATAAAGTACATAAAGATTTTACAAATATTTCAGAGATTTAAAAGATTTCACAAAGGTTTAACAAAGATTAAATGTATTTCACAAAAAATTTCAAAATATTTTAATAAATTTAAAAACATTTTAAAAAGATACTGTTTTTTAAGTTTTAAAAATATTTTGATGATTTCAAAAGATTAAAAAATATTTCTAAAAACATTTGAAGCTTTTAAAAGATTTCACAAATATTTCATAGATTTCAGAAAGATTTCTATGCTTTGAATAAAGCCGCAAAGATTTCGCAAAAATTTAGTTGATTTAAAAAAATTCCACAAGGCTTTAAATAAAGATTGAAAGTGTTCTACAAACAATTTCAAAAGTTTTCAATGGTTTTACAAATATTTCTAAATATTTCTAAGATTTTAAAAGATTTCACAAAGATTTGAAACAGTTTCAAAATATTTTGAAATATTTCCAATTCTGAAAGATTTCGCAAATATTTTAAAGATTCCCAAACATTTAAAAAAAATTGTTTAAAATGTAATGAAGATTTCAAAGATTTCAATACAGTTACACAAATTTCACAAATATTTCAAAGATTTGAGAACGATATAAAAAACTTAAAATATTTCAAAATTAAAATAAAAAATATGTCAAAGTTGCTAAAAGATTTTATAAAGAACACAAACATGTTACAAATATTTCATTGATTTCAAAAGATTTCACAAACGTTTCACAAAGATTTATAAAACTTAAAAATATTTTGAAAAAAATGTGAATATTTTTAATAATTAAAAATATTTTATAAAGAATATAAAGATTTCAAAAAGATTTAAAAAACTTGAAAATATTTCGACAAAATTTTAATATTTTGAAGATTTTTAAAAGATTTTATAAAGAACACAAAGATTTTAAAAATATTTAATCGATTTAAAAAGATTGCACAAAGGCTTAACAATGATTAAATGTATTTTACAAAACATTTCGAAAGAATTTAATAAATTTTAAAAATATTTCATAGATTTCAAAAAATAAAAAATATTTCTAAAAATGTTTTTTAAAGATTTCACAAATATTTCATAGATGTCAGGTATTTTACAAAAATGTCCAGAAATTCAATAAATATTTCAAAATTTAAAAAGATTTCACTAAAATTTAGAACATTTTAAAAGGATTTAAAAATGTCAATGTTTTATTAATATTTCACAAAAATTTGATAACGGTTTAAAATTTTTTCTAAATATTACTAAAACTTTAAAAGATTTCACAAATATTTGATAGATTTCCAAAAATGTTACAAAAATTTCTATAACTGTAATAAAGATTTCAATTAAGTCAAAAAGATTTTACCAAGGTTTAAAAAGATTGATCAAAATCGCTGTTTTTTTAAAAATATTTCACAAATATTTTAATGATTTCATAACCATTTAAGAAATTTGAAAATATTTCAATTTTTTTCCAAAATTTGATGATGAAAACAAAGATTTAAAAAATATTTGACAGCTTTCGAAAGATTTAAAAAACTTATAAATATTTGGAACAAAATTTAAACATTTTAAAAGATTTTACAAAGAATATAAGGATTTGACAAATATTTAATCGATTTACAAATATTTTGCAAAATTTTTCAAAGATATAATAAGGATTTCAAAGGCTTCAAAAATATTTAAAATATTTTAGAAAGATTTCGATGGTTTCAATAAAGTCACAAAGATTTAACAAAAATTTAATTGATTCTGAAGGATTTCACAAAGATTTAAAAGATTTAAAAATATTTCACAACGATTTAAAACATTTTAAAAACATTTTTAAAATATCAAAGTTGTAATAATATTTTACAAAGATTTCAAAACATTTTACAAACATGTCTAAATATTTCCAAGTTTTTCAAAATATTTCACAAACATTTGATAGATTTCGAAACATTTTACAAAAGTTGATAAAAATGTAATAAAGATTTCAAAGATTTCAATGAAGTCATATACTTCACAAAGGTTTAAAAAGATTTTTAAAAATTGCTGTTTTTTAAATATTCCACAAATATTTAAAATATTTCAGAAGATTAAAAAATAATTCTGAAAATGTTTAAGTTTTTAAAAGATTTGACAATTATTTCGTAGATTTAAAGTATTTTTAAAAAATTTCCAGAATTTTATTCAATATTTAAAATTTTTTAAAGATTTCAAAAAAATTTTTTTTAATTTCAAAAGGATTTCAAAAGATTTAAGAATATTTTACAAAATTTTTCAAAGATTTAAAAAAGATTTCAAAGGCTTCAAAAATATCTTAAATATTTTAGAAAGTTTTCTATGATTTCAATGAAGTCACAAAGATTTCACAAAAATTAAATTGATTTCAAAGGATTTCATGAAGATTTAAAAGACTGAAAAATATTTTTTAATATTTCGAAGATTTCATAAAGGTTTAACGAAGATTAAATGTATTTGACAATATTATTTTAAAAAGATTTCACTAAAATTTAAAACATTTGAAAAGATTAATTTATTTCGAGTTTTAAAAGTATTTCATCGATTTTAAAAGATTTAAAAATATTTCTAGAAACTTTCAAAGCTTTTAAAAGGTTTCAAAAATATTTAATAGGTTTAAAATATTTTACATAAATGTCCAGAAATTTAATAAATATTTTAAAGTGTAAAAAGATTAAAAAAAGAAAAGAAAATATGTCGCAAATATTTAATATATTTGAAATATTTAACAGATTAAAAAAGTTTCACAAAAATTTACAAAGGTTTAATAAATATTTCAGATAGATTTCAAAGATTTCAATGAAGTTACAAATATTTCACAAAAATTTAAAGGATTTCTATAAATTCTTAAATGTTTTTTTGCATAAATTTAAAAATATTGCTAAAAATGTATAAGTTTTTGAAAGATTTCACAAGTATTTCATAGATTTCCAAACATTTTAGAAAAATTTCTAAAAATGTTATAAAGATTTCAAACATTTCAATACAGTCACAAAAATTTCAGAAATATTTCAAAGATTTGAGAACGATTTAAAAAACTTAAATATATTTCAAAATTTAACAAAAAAGATGTCAAAGTTGTTAAAAGATTTTATAAAGAACACAAACGTTTTAAAATATATTTCATTGATTTTAAAAGATTTCACAAAGGTTTCACAAAGATTTATAAAACTTAACAATATTTTGAAAAAATGTGAATATTTTAAAAATTTAAAAATATTTGATACAGAATATTAAGATTTCAAAAATATTTTAAAAACTTGAAAATATTTCGACAAAATTTTAATATTTTGAAAATTTTAAAAGATTTTAAAAATATTTAATCGATTTCAAAATATTTCACAAAGATTAAATGTATTTCACAAAACATTTCAAAAGATTTTAATGAATTTTAACTCATTTTAAAAAGATAAATAAAAAATATTTCTAAAAATGTTTAAGTTTTTAAAAGATTTCACATATATTTGATAGATTTCCAAACATTTTATAAAAATTTCTATAAATGTAATAAAGATTTCAATTAAGTCAAAAAGATTTTACCAATGTTTAAAAAGATTGATGAAAATCACGTTTTTTTAATATTTCACAAATATTTTAATGATTTCATAGCCATTAAAAAAACTTGAAAATAGTTCAAATTTTTTTCAAAATTTGATGATGAAAACAAAGATTTAAAAATTATTTGACAGCTTTCGAAAGGTTTAAAAAACTTATAAATATTTGGAAATTTTTTTAACATTTTAAAAGATTTTACAAAGAATAGAAGGATTTGACAAATATTTAATCAATTTACAAATATTTTGCAAAATTTTTAATTTTTCAAAGATTTAATAAGGATTTCAAAGGCTTCAAAAATATCTCAAATATTTTAGAAAGATTTCGATAATTTCAATAAAGTCACAAAAATTTAATTCATTCTGAAGGATTTCACAAAGATTTGAATGACTGAAAAATATTTTTAAATATTTCGAACATTTCACAAAGGTTTAATTGATTTCACAATATCTGACGACGATTTAGAGGACTTATAAATATTTCAAATATTCGTCAAAAATTGAAAGAATTTCACCAAAACTTTCAAAATATTTCAAATGATTAAAAAAATGCATAATTATTTCATAGATTTTAAATATTTCACACAAATTTTAAAAGATTTCAGAGATATTAATGAAGATATAAAGATTTAAAAGACTTAAAAATATTTCGAAATATTTTAGATTTTACAAATATTTAAGAAAGTAAAAAATATTTCAAAACATTTAAAAGATTCCATAAATATTTAATAGATTTAAAAAGTTTTACGAAAATTCACATAGGTTTAATAAATATTTTAGATAAATTTCAAAGGAAATCACAAAGATTCAAAAGACTTAAGAATATTTTTAAATATTTTGAAGATTTCACAAAGGTTTAACAACAATTGAAAGTATTTTACAAACAATTTAAAAAGAAATCACAAAAATTAAAAATATTGCTGAAATATTTCAAAAAATACAAATTTTTAAATATATTTCATAAATATTTAAAAATATTTCTAAACATTTTACAGTTTTTAAATGATTTCACAAATATTTCATAGAATTAAAATATTTTACAAAAATTTCCAGAAATTTAATCAAGATTTCAAAGTTTTAAAAGATTTTAGAAAGATTTATATGATTTCAAAGAAGACACAAGGATTTCACCAAAAATTTAATAGATTTAAAAAAATTTCACGAAGGTTTAAACAAAAATTGAAAGTATTTCACAAAAAATTCTAAAAGAATTCACACACATTTCAAGCCTTTTTTAAAAGATTTTAAAAGATTAAAATATATTTCTTAACATTTTTAAGTTTCTAAAGATTTCACAAGTATTTAATAGATTTTTAAACATTTCTAAAAATGTAATAAAGATTTCAATGAAGTGACAAAGACTTCACCAAGGTCTAAAAAGATGTATAAAAATTCATAGTTTTTAAATGTTTGACAAAGATTTCACATATTTCATAACGATTTAGAAAAACTGAAAAATATTTAAAAAGTTAAAAAAATATTTCAAATTAAAAAAAATATTTTTAAGTTTTTAAAATATTTTATTAAGAACACAAAGATTTGACAAATATTTAATAGATTTAAAAAGATTTTACAAAATTCAAAATATTCCGAACAAAATGTCAATATTTTTAGGATTTTAACAGATTTGATAAAGAATATAAAGATTTCAAAAATTTTTAATAGATTTAAAAATATTTCACAAAGGTTTAACAAAGATTAAATGTATTTCAAAAAACATTTCAAAAGATTTAAGTAAATTTAAAAACATTTTAAAAAGCTAACATTTTTGTCAAAAAAAAAACCAAAAAACTAATGTTTTTAAAAAATATTTCACAAATTTCAAAAGATTAAAAAATATTTCTAAAAATGTTTAACTTTTTAAAAGATTTGACAGATATTTGATGAATTTCCAAAGATGTGTGAAGTTTTTAAAAAATATTTCAGAAATATTTCAGACTTGATATAGATTAAAAAACTTAAAAATATTTCAAAATTAAAAAAAAAAATATGTCAATGTTTTTAAAAGTTTTGATAAAGAACACAAAGATTTTACAAATATTTTATAGATTTAGAAACATTTTAATATTTTTAAGGTTTTTAGAAAGAATATAAAGATTTCAAAAAGATTTAAAACACTTGAAAATATTTCAAAGTTTTTAAAAGATTTTATGAAGGACACAAAGATTTTCCAAATATTTCATCGACTTAAAAAGATTTTACAAAGGTTTAACGATGATTAAATGTATTTCACAAAACATTTCAAAAGATTTTGATTTATTTCTTCTTTATTCATAATGTGTCCCCTAAGGGTTTACATGACTTCCATTCCTTACAATCTTTCCGTTTACATCTATATATTTTTTACAATCTTATCC
>NC_046657.1:132281502-132286193 GCF_010883055.1 Belonocnema kinseyi | reverse complement strand
ATTTCTCAAAGTTTGAGACCGATATTTTATGCATAAAAAAAGTTCGAACGTTCGAAAAATGTTGAGGTTCAGAAAAAAGATGAAATAATTTTCAGTGAAGTTTCTACGAAAATGCAGTACCTAAACGTACTTTATTGCACTCTAATACATTTCCCGAAGTTTCAGCTCGATATTTTACTTACAAAAAAAGTTCTTAGGTTCAAAAAAACATTCAGTGAACTGAAAAACTGTGGTCGGTAATATAGGTATTTAGTTGTGTCACATGCCCTTAAGTAGAGTAAACTAAGATAAAAAATATTCGACTGTAGATAAAGTAGAAATCACTTTCATTATTTTGATAATTTTCTTAATAGAACAAAATTATTCAAATTATAAAAACTGTAATTTTTCTGCGGTCAAAAGTAAATTACCAGGGTTTCCCGGTCATTTCCAGGTTTTTCGCGGTCAAGTCAACACCCTGTTCCATCTTTTTGTATTTATTTTAATTTTACCGATTTTTGTAACAGTGGCCTTCCCTTGCCACAGAATCTTGTATTTTTAAAAGCAATAAATATACATTCAAACAAGTATAATAATTTTTTTACAATTTTACAATACGTTAGGATTTTGCATTAAATTTAGTATTTTCAAACAAAAAATTATTATAAATCGAACACGATTTTCAATACTTCTTATCAGTTTTAGGTTATGTTGCTATTTTACACCAAAAAAATACTTTTTTGTAGAAATGGCTATTTTTTAACTGCATCGATTTGATTCTATATAAACAAAAATATTATATATTAATTCTAAATTTCAGACATCAATTTTGATCGATTATCAAAAATATTTTTCTTGCAACTGTTTATAGATGAAATTAAACCGTTATGGTTAAGGATTCAACTATTTTGATGAAAATTCATATTTTTTAGTTGAATTCAACTTTCTTTAAATTTAAAATTATGTTTCTTTTTTTTAAATATCAAATATGATATTTTTCCTTTAAAAAAATCTTTTTTTGGTAGAAAATTCAACTATTTTGTTAAAAATTCGTTTTCATTGGGCTTTTGTTTTAAAATTGAATTATAGTTTGTTCAAAATATCAACTATTAAATTTTTCCCTGAAAATTCATGTTTTTTTGCTGAAAATTTAAGTATTCAGTTGAAAGTTGGAATAATGTTTTAAAAAATAATTTTTTGTTCAATATTCCTCACTTTAATTTAAAGTTCATCTTTATGATTAAAAATTTAACTATCTTGTTGAAAATTAATTTTTTTAAGTTTTCATTATTATTAACACTACGTTCCCGTTTTTGAAGTAATTTGAATGAATATATAATAAAATTATAAATTCAATTTGTCAATTTTTTTTTTTTTTTTTTTGAAAACATAATTCATATAATAATATAATGATAATTTAAATTAATAGTTTAAAGTTTAAATAATTTGTTAAGAATTTATTTTTTAGATCGGGATTCATAATTTCAGTTCAAAATTAATCTTTTTAGTTAAAAATTTAAGTAATCAGTTGCAAATTGAAACACTTTGTTTCAAAATGACTTAGTTGTTATTTATGCCGGATTTTAGTTTTAAAATCCTGTTTTTTTGTGTTGAAAATTACCTTTTCAACTGAAAATGTAACTTTTCTATTTGTTCTTCAAAAATTCTCTTTTTGAGTTCAAAATTCAATTGATTTTTTAAGAATTCACTTCTTTAATTCAAGACGTATAATTTTAATTTATAATTAATCTCTTTTCTTTAAAATTTAACTTTATAACAATTTTTTTTAAATATTAATTCTTAACGAATGATTTCATATTTCTTTTTTCATGTATGCATGTATGATTTTTCAATTAAAAATTACGAATTTTCAACAAAATGCATGAATTTTCCACCCAAAAATTAATAAAAAACGAAATTAATTTTTTTATCAATAGTTCAATTTTTAACCAAATAATTTAAATTTCTATCATAAGAGTCAAATTTTCAACCAAATAGTCAAATTAAAAAAAAATGTAAGTTTTTGAATCCAGAGGGAAAAGTTAGATTTTCAGTTTAATAATTAATTTCCATAAAGAAAACATAAGTTTTCAACAAACATTGCAAAGTTACATTTTAAGTTTTGAACAAAAATTTTCTACAAAAAAAATTAATTTTTCTGCCAGTTACATTAAATAGAAACAACTAATTTTTTTACAAAAGATTTTTATTTTCAGTCAATCAGACAAATTTTCAAAAAAGAAGATAAATTTTCTATTCAAAAGACCCATTACCAACTAAGTATATTAATTTTTTTTATAAAAAAGTTGTATTTTTCAAGTTAACAAATATTTGAATATTCATCCAAATAGTTAGATTTTCAACAACAAAAGTTTTTAACAAAATATATAATAATTACACTTTCAGTTTAAAAAATTATTTTTTAACAAAAAAAAAATTTTTCTTCTAATTAAATTAAACCAAAAAAGATTTTTTTCAACTAAATATTTGTATCTACAGCCAAAAAATATGAATTTTCAAAAAAAGATTATTTCCAAACAAAACTGGAACAGTTAAATTTTCAGTTTAGAAGTTTTTTTTAACAAAATTGATACATTTTTTAACTTTTAACTTTTCTTTATCAATTTTGATTTGTTTATTTTTAATCTTTTCGCCTCTCTTAATTTTATTTTATATTTAACTTATTATTTTATTTTAATACATTTTTTATTTCTTAGTAAAGATTTTGATTTTTAGATTTTTTAACTTCTGGATTTTTTAAAGATTTTTTTTTAATCTTTAAAAAAAAATTATTTTCTTTCATATACTTTCCGAAGAAAAATCTAAAAAATATTACGGAAAATTCCTTCAAAGTAGTCAGTCCATATTTACTTTTTGAATTTATTTTTATCATATTTTTTTTTATTCCATGGCAAAAATTTTGTAATTTAGATTCTTGAACTTCTAAACTTCCTAAATAATTCAACTTTTTAAAACTAGTTTAGTTTTTTAAATACAATTTTAAATTTATTTAAACTTTATTTTGAAGATTTCTTTTTTCATTCCGTTTGTAAAGGAAAAACTTTCTTTTTCAAATGTTTTGACATTAATCTTTAAAATATTTATTTACAAAAAATCGAAAAAAGTGTTAATCTTATGATCAACATTTTTTTCGGCGCGGGGAAATAAAGAATCACTTGATTTTCTTCACACAAAAAAAGTTGAGCCCTGAACCAAAGAGGTAAATTTTCAACTAGAAAAATTATTATTTTTTTTAAGAAAATAACTGAACCAAGTAGTTGAATTCTTAATCAAAAGAGATTAATTTTCCATCAAAAGAAATGAATTTTCATGGAAGACTAAAAAACACCGCAAACAGTTTAATTGTTTTGTTTAAAAAAAATGTAATGTGTAGGTGAAACTGTTGAATTTTTATGTGCAAAATGGCAATGAAAAATTATCAATTTGAAACGTCTCGATATAAAAAATAATTTAACTCATAATAAAATAAAATCTCCACTTAATTTTTAAATGAAAATTAAAAAATGTTTCTTAAAAATCATCAACCAATATAATTACCAACATAAATTACAACTTAATAAAATATTTGAAGGTATAAAATTCAATTAATTTCTACCATTTCTATTTTTCTTTATAGAAATGGTTTTTGATATTTACATTGAACCCAAACTCGATACATTGTCAGTTGCTTTCCTCGATTTACTTGCAATCTTCTATCGATAAGATTTTGTTTTTCCACGAATCCACATTCTGTAAACATTTCCCTTATTTCATCTGAAAATAAAATATTTCATTTAATTCAAATAAAACCAAAAAAATTATAAACATTTTCAGAAGACCGATGTACATGCTTTCGTAAAAAATAGTTGTAAAATCTTTTCAGTCTTTATGAAATCTTTTAAAATTGCTTGAAATATTCCTAAATTTATTAAATTTTTGCGAAATCTTTTAAAATCGATGAAATATTTGTATTTATGATCAAAATTTTTAAGTATTTTTAAAAAATTCGAAATATTTTTAAGTTTTTTCACTCTTTTTAAATCTATGAAATATTTGTGGGTCGACTGAAAAATCCCCAAAAATAAAATTCCCGACAGAGTAAAATTCCCGGATTAGAAAATTCCCGAATAATCAAATTTCCGAAAAATAAAAATATCGATTTGGAAAATTCCCAAATAATAAAATATGCGAATAATAAAATTACCAAGAAACAAAAATACTGAATTAGAAAATTGTCGAAAAATAAAAATACCGAATTGGAAAATTCCCGAATAATAAAATTTCAGAATTATAAAATTCCTGAATTGGAATATTCCCGAATAATAAAATTTACGACAGTTTATAATATTACCGAACTGGAAAATTCCCGACAGAAAATTGCCGATTTATAAAATATCCGAATTGTAAAATTCCCAAATTTTCACGAGTAGAATTTTTTATAAATATATTTTATTGATTATAAATACAACAATAAGATATTAGTTTCAAAAGTTATTTTTAACATTTAAATTTTCGAAACGAATTTTTTTAATTAAAAATAGCAATAATTTTAAATAAAATATTTCTAGGCAACGCATGTTTTTTTAATGTTCACAGTATTTGAAAGAATATAAAAAGCTTTCGCAAAAATAAAATTTAAAATTAATATATATATATATATATATAATTAAAAATTTGTCATAAGGACAACCGCAGGATTTCGCCGGGAGCGG
>NC_046657.1:132271772-132281402 GCF_010883055.1 Belonocnema kinseyi | reverse complement strand
GAAGTTTCTACCAAAATGCAGTACCTAAACGTACTTTATTGCACTCTAATACATTTCCCGAAGTTTCAGCTCGATATTTTACTTACAAAAAAAGTTCTTAGGCTCAAAAAAACATTCAGTGAACTGAAAAACTGTGGTCGGTAAAATAGGTATTTAGCTGTGTCACATGCCCTTAAATCATAATTTGTTAATGAATTTTATTTATTATTTTGCATTATAAGAAAAACCTTTTCCAATTTTTTTCTCTGTGATATTTAAATATGCAGAAACAATCATTTTCTCAATTAAAAAAAAATCACTTGATTTCAAGTTTGAATTTCTAGAGTAAAAGTAGCGATGAGAATGTAACTAATTTGTTAATAAATTTTTGGAGCTACAATTGAACCATTCCAGTAGAAAATTTAATTATTTCCTAGAAAATCTGTTTTATCTTTTTTTGATGAAGAATGCGATTTTTAAAAGAAAATCTAACCATTCTATTTTTGGTTGAAAATGTATATTTTTTGATGAAAATTCAACTACTTGCTTGGAAATTGCTATCTTTTATATAGAAATTAAACTAGTTGTTTGGAAATTTATTTACTTTCTAAGAAATTTTATTTTTTTGTAGAAAATCAATCCTTATGGTTGAAAATTCATCTTTTTGGTATAAAATTCAGCTATATTTGCAGCTAGCTGGAGATTCATTATTTTAATTGTTTGATTGAAAATTAATTGCTTCAACTAAAAATTTCAATGTTCATTTTTTGGATCCTTTCCTATTCAAAATTCAACAATTTGGATGAAAATTTTTTCTTTTTATTCGAAAATTCACATATTTCATTTAAAATCCACACATTTGGTTAAAAATCGATTTTCTTTGCAGAAAATTAACTTTTTCTTTGCAGAAATAGCTTTATTTATCATTTTAGTTGAAAATTCATCACTTTTTTGAAAATTTAACTATTTTTGGAAAGTAATTTTTTAACTGCCAACCTAACTTATTCCAATTGAATATTCCATATTTTTATTTGAAAATTCATCTGAATTGTTTAAAAATAGAATATTTTTGACTGAAAAAATACTTGAAATTTCATCAAAAGTTTAGCAAAATAAATTTATAACAAAATTATGAACATATTATTTTGAAGTTATTTTAAAATTGAAAATAGTTTATACATTTTTAATCGGCTGTTTACATTTTTTTTAACAAATAAGACTTTCAAATCAAAGCAGTTGAATTTTTAATTTTAAAATTGTAAAATTGTGAACTGATTCCGAATCGTCTTGTAAAATAAATTATTATTCACTTTTTAGATCTTAAAATACAATTCAATTTTAAAAATAATTAAATTATTTATATTCACGGTTGATCAACTAAAAGTGCTTATCAAAAATCTTGGATTTTGAACGCTTCTAATTTTTAATTGTTAAAGTCTTTAAACAGAAAATTAAAATGCTTTTAATTAAAATTTAGGCTTAAAAAATAAAAATCTGAATGGGAAAATTGGTAAAGTGAAAGATTTTCGAATTACGCATTCTAAAAAGAATGATATTATAATTAAAAGAAGACAACCATTTAACTAATTATTTTAAAAACGGTTGAAATGAAAGTTTGTCAATTTGTTCTATAAATATGTAAAATTCCCGATATAAAAAATAAATCCACTGCTATTTCCCGGTTTTCCTGGTCCAGTGGCCATCCTATGAATGACAATATTTAAAAAACTTCATGTTACAAAGGCTTGTAATTCACAGTAATCATTCTTAGTAAATCGAGAAGCAAATGCCGACCGGAATCTGCTAAAGCTGCCTGAAGAGCAAAACGCGGATAAAATGCTTCTGAAGCTCCAAGTGGAGCGAAAAAACCGTGCGGAGGACCTAAATCCTGTCCCAAATAGAAATGATCTAAAACGTATTCAAGGCATTCGTTCTTCAATCTTTCGGCATTGAACTTATAAGCAAATTTGAGAGTACTGACGACATTATCTGCAGTCATATTCTTCATAAGAATAATCTCACATTCTCTTTTCAAATCAGTAATCTCATATCTATCGGCTGCAATCAACAGTTTTTAAATAAAATCATCCGTTTTTGCATTATCTTCAACTTTGTTCGTCTAAATAAATCTTAGCATTTGATAAAATACTTCCGGTTCCATGTCTTCTACTTCAACCATTCCGGAAGCGCTCTCCTTCATATTGTGAGAAAACATACATTTAAAAACAGGACTTTTTGCTGCAAGAAGTATCTTATTTGCCAAGTATTTTTCATTCCTACCAAACCCTTCTAACCTTTTACCAGTGATCCAAGATCTGAAACGAGATGTGGTTTCTTTTTGAACTGATTCAGAATCGTATTGTAAAATGAATTTCCCTGTTTTTCTTGGTATGGAATATTCGGCGTCCAGCGGACATCTCGTTTTAAATTTATAAGCTTTAGGATTAAAAAATTCAAAATTCAAAAAGGTCAAAAAGTACATTATTTTCAATCAAACCAATCTTAAACCAATGGTTTTGTTTCTTTCTGTTGGCTCAAAACCAAACATTCTAAAGGTAAACAATAAACATCAGAGTGAACTAACGGAACATGACGCAGTTATCTAGTTAGCCCTCCCCTTTCAGCCTCGCGGCTGCACTCTTTTAAAACTGTATGTAGTTAGATTTGAAAAAGAACTAAGTTGCGATAAAACTTTCTGTATTTGTACGAGGTGTGTTCAAAAAGTAAGGTGACTTCAATTTTCGCGGGCTACATACATTCAAGTTTTAAATTTTTTGTTTTGTTGTGTTGGTACATTCGTCACGATCATATGTTCACAGTTTTGATTATATAGCTCGTGTTGTTTTTCTGGCAGAGGCGTAAAAGGCACTGATCCCAGATCTGAAACGAGATGTGGTCCAATACTATGACAGGGCTATGTCCGTGTGAATATAGTAGGAGACGCTGTAAATGACTGAGTTGCGCGCGCAACCCCTTTCTCCTCTTCTGAATTTGAAAACTCGAAGGTGCACGATTGCCGGTCGGAGCACTTCGGCGATTCTATTTATATATCTATCTGCTACTGCTTTGAAATAAATTCAGGAGATTGGAATTTTAATATTTCCAGATTTCGATGCTGACGATTCTCATGATTTGAATAGATCGCGCGCCTCTTGATATGCGTATATTTTTAGGTTATGTTATTTCATGTACAAAATATATATTATATAAATATTAATACTATTATATATAAATATATACGTATATTAATAATGATAATATTATAATTATGTTATATTATAATAGTCTTATTTATATCTTAATCCGCATTTGAAAGAAATTAAAAAAATTGGCGATTTTGGAATTCATCTCGTTTGGATAAAAATTCAATTATTTGATTGAAAAATTAATTATTTTGTTGAAAATGTAATTATTTTGTAAAAAAAGTCCTCTTTTCTATCAAAAGTTCAACTACTTTTTTAAAATTTTTATTTTTTTTATTTGAAGGTTAATCTCTTCCGTTGAAAATATATTTTTGAAACTGACAATTAATCAATACCATTTTTGGTTAAGAAATCATGTGTTTTGTTAAAAGGTCGTCTTTCTTTGTAGAAATAAAATTTTTTTATGGAAAATTTATACTTTTTGATTAAAAATTACATTTTTCGGTTGAATTATCAACTATAAATATTTTTTGGTTATAAGTCGTTCTGTTTTAAATGCAACTATATTGTTAAAAACTAAACCCATAATTTTTGGGTGGAAATATTCTTTTTGTTTTTAAAATTAAATAATTTCGTTGAAAGTTCATGTATTTTGTTGGAAATTGACCTTGTTTAGTAGAAATTTAATCTTTTTGGTTGAAAATGTATCATTTTTGGTCAAAAATACAATTGTTTGGTTAAAATATCTACTGTACATCTCCTTGGGTTTAAAATTCTATTATTTCACTAACAGTTGAACTACTTTGTAAAAAAAAAATACGTTTTTTAACAAGGTTTTTTAATTGTGATTCAAAATTTAACTATTAGGTTGAAAGTTTAACTCTTTCATTAAAAACTCATATTTTTCGCTTAAAAAATTGAACTTTTTGTAGATAATTCGTCTTTTTTACTTTAAAATTAAATCATTTCTTTAAAAACTTATGTATTTTGTTTAAGATTTGTCTTTTTTTTGTAGATCATCAATTTTCTTGGTCGAAAATTCATCTGATTGGTTGAAAATTTAACAGCTTTGTTTAAAATTAATTTTTTTTTGTTAAAAATTATTTATCTTTATCTGAAAATGTAACTATTATATGATTGATTAAAAATTAATCGTATATATTGGTTAAGTTGGAAAATCGTTTTTTTTTTATAGAACATTAATCTTCTTGGTCAAAAATTTACCTTTTCCCTTGAAAATTTAACAATTTTGTTGAAATTTTTTTTTCTTGTTCAATTCAATTTTTTAGCACAGTTTTTATCTGGAAATTGTACTATTCCATTTTTGGTCGAAATTTTTTAAGCGAAAAATATGAGTTTTCAATGAAAGAGTTAAACTTTCAACCAAATTGTTAAATTTTGAACCACAATTAAAAAACCTTGTTAAAAAACGTATTTTTTTACAAAGTAGTTCAACTGTTAGTGAAATAATCGAATTTTAAACCCAAGGAGATGTACAGTTGATATTTTAACCAAACAATTGGATTTTTGACCAAAAATGATACATTTTCAACCAAAAAGATTAAATTTCTACTAAACAAGGTCAATTTCCAACAAAATACATGAACTTTCAACGAAATTATTTAATTTTAAAAACAAAAAGAGTATTTCCACCCAAAAATTATGGTTTTAATTTTTAACAATATAGTTGCATTTAAAACAGAACGACTTACAACCAAAAAATATTTATAGTTATAATCCAACCGATATAAATAGAATCACCGAAGTGCTCCGACCGGCAATCGTGCACCTTCGAGTTTTGAAATTCAGAAGAGGAGAAATGGGTTGCGCGCGCAACTCAGTCATTTACAGCGTCTCCTACTATATTCACACGGACATAGCCCTGTCATAGTATTGGACCACATCTCGTTTCAGATCTGGGATCAGTGCCTTTTACGCCTCTGCCAGAAAAACAACACGAGCTATATAATCAAAACTGTGAACATATGATCGTGACGAGTGTACCAACACAACAAAACAAAAAATTTAAAACTTGATGTATGTAGCCCGCGAAAATTGAAAAGTCACCTTACTTTTTGAACACACCTCGTACAAATACAGAAAGTTTTATCGCAACTTAGTTCTTTTTCAAATCTAACTACATACAGTTTTAAAAGAGAACAGCCGCGAGGCTGAAAGGGGAGGGCTAACTAGATAACTGCGTCATGTTCCGTTAGTTCACTCTGATGTTTATTGTTTATCTTTAGAATGTTTGGTTTTGAGCCAACAGAAAGAAACAAAACCATTGGTTTAGTATTGGTTTGATTGAAAATAATGTACTTTTTGACCTTTTTGAATTTTGAATTTTTTAATCCTAAAGCTTATAAATTTAAAACGAGATGTCCGCTGGACGCCGAATATTCCATACCAAGAAAAACAGAGAAATTCATTTTACAATACGATTCTGAATCAGTTCAAAAAGAAACTATTTACAGATTATAACGTTAACAATTAAACGTTTTAATTCGATAGTTCTAGTCGTTAAAAAATGTAAACATCCAATTGAAACTTTCGACTAATTTCCGTTTAAAAATAATTTTAAATTAATAGATGTTGTTTTTTCTTTCTCTTACTAAAAGAAATGATAATGAGGACTAAACTTATACTTTGTTTTGAGTAATTTGTTTTTATACTAAAAAATCATTTTCAAAGTTTTTATTGGATTTTTTCTCCTGTAAAATTTGATTTTGTGCCTTACCTACCTGACATTCTCAGTTTGCCTGGCAAATCTAAAACTTTTTGAGGCCAGATATATATATATATATATATATAAAAGAGGAATTTCAAAAACATGTATATTCTAAATATCTGATTTTCAAACCGCACATTGCAACATTATATGAATATTTTTTTAGGTTTGTAATTTTAACCTGTTGATGAACAACGGATACCTGCTGGGGAGGTTCAGTTTGTTAGCGTATGATCATCGACTTGGGATGTACAAAAATAGAGATCCAACTGTTGTCAATAATTTGGAGTCTTTATGATAAAAAGAGATACATAAAATGTATTGAATTCTATCTTTTTGCCAATCTAAGTTCACGTCTACATTTTTGAATCGGCTCTTCTTTATCACTTCCTATTATACTACGTTTATCAACGTCAATCTACATTTTTCGCTAAACAAATCTTTTACATAAAGCAAGTTTTTTCAGTGGAATAGTGGGGTAAGTGACGCCAGAAAAAAATATTTAAAACCACCCCTAGTCTTTCAAAGTCACAGAATCGTCAAAATGACCGCCTTTAAATCAACTTTTGTTTCAGAGTTTGAAATAGTTTTAATTTATGAACTCTTTAATACACTTTCACATCTTTATCTTCTTTCATTGATAAAAAACAATAATTCACAAACAGTACAGAAACAGTTGAGAACAGAACACGTTATAAAAATTCTAAACTAATATAAAAGTTGCTTTAATACAAGTATAGTTCGTATTAATAAATTTCGAAACGCTATAGTCGATTCAATTGTAACGATTCTCTCGTAACGATATTCGATTGTAACGATTCCGCTCCTAGAGCAGTATGTGCCTAGGTATAGTAGTGCATTTGAAATTAGTGATGTTGATTGAGTCACCCTTATCTGCGCATGTATGGATTACAGTATAGTTGACTGGCTTTAGTGCGCGGCTTTATTTGTAGGACGCGAACTAGGGCCAATGAGCGCCGTTAAGGTCAATCATGCGCAGGTGTTTTTGGATCACTATTGGGAATACTAATCGATTCAAAATTCGAAGTCGATAATACGAGTCAGCGCTTCTCCTCTAAAACCACCTCACCATCCCGTCCAGCAGTGCAAGCTGAAACTGAAGGAGAGTGAAGAAGACTACCGAAAATCTGTGTGTTCGTGTTTGTGGAATGGAAGCTTCTAATGTGTCCACTAAGAGGGTTTACATTTTTCTCGTACCTTCTTCTCTATTCCTTTACACACACCCCAAACACTTACTTCCTGATGGGAGGGGAGGCGGGAACTAAAGTTTAAGGTGGGTTCCGAACCACCAAGAGCAACAGCTTTAAGTACTTAGAGAACCTTTTTCTCTAGAGGTCTGCTTGAAACACATTAGAAAAGTAAATGTGGCATGCTTTTCGGGGATACGTAGGAGTGCTCGAAAATCGTTGAGACAAAATCTGAATAGATCCTTTTCGCGAGAAAATCACTTTTTTGTTCAGTCAAAAGTACCAATAATCGGTATTTCGAAAATATCTCCTCAAAGATGTATTTTACCAAAAAGTGGCTGTTATATGATTTGTAGAGAATTAAATTTTCTTTTGAACCACCCTAGAACTTCAAAAAATATTCACTAGTTACGGAGATAGAGCGCATTCCAGTAGGCCATAAATACCGAAAACCGATTTTCGGGAATATCTTTTAAAGGGTGTATCTCATCATTAAAGTATTTTTCACATAATTTGTAAAAAATTTTACTACCTGCTCAGGAATGTATTTTATCCATAAGATGATTATCGGTGTTTGTAGATAACTTAATTTCTTTCAAAATGAGCTCTTACACAATCAAAATGTTCAATAGCCACCGAGATAGAGCGTCTAAACGTGGACCCTTTATGATAATTCTTCACGAAAATCGTTAAAAATCAGTTTTTCAAAGATTTCTCACGTCTTGAGCTGCTAAAAAAAATCGAATCGAAATCCGAAAAAATTTCGATTTGCATATAAATCATAGACTCAGTTAATTGGATTATATCTATTTAAAGCATACAGTATGACGCATGAAGATGTGGAACCAAGTTATTTATATTTTGTGAGTGTAATTTTCATTATTATTCCAAAAAATCATATCGTGACAACGAAACAAGATCATAAGAGCAATCACGCGGAGCACAGGAAGAAGGCATGTGGTCCTTGTGGAAGAAAAATTGTAACTGGCAAGAATAAATTGGATCCCTTTAAGATAACAAAGCGCCTCGAAAAAATGATCAAGGATTCAATCAATAAAACATATAACTTTACAGATGACAGATTCCCACTCCGCATTTGTACTGCGTGTCGATTCACTCTCTCTCTCTCTCTCTCTCTCTCTGAACACGATAACAATAATAAAAAGAGGCCTCTTCCACAGCTTCCAAAATACGAAAATATTTCGCTAACAAGAACCACAAGGTCCAATCAATTAAACGTTGATTCTAATTATCTTGGCTGCGACTGTTTAATATGTGTGACTGGTAGAGAAAAGGGTCATACAAAGATGAAAATATCAAAAAATAAGACTGATGCACAGTGTATTAATGTTATAGAATTGTATCAAAATGCTTAAAACAAATTGGACGAGGTAAGATGCATGTTTGTGAAAAGTGTGAGCATATAGCGCGTAAGAATTTGACAAGTCTATTGGATAGATTGAAAGAACAGAAAGAGTTTATAGCTGCAAAAATCATCAAACATAAATTAGAAATTGAAAAATCAAAACATGATATTGTGTTGAGCACTCGAGGACGAAAAAGGACGTTGGCGGTTAAGGAAATTAAAGAAGAGACTTCTTTTTCTTTAGAAAAGTTGGACAACTTTCGAGTTAATACTGATCTTTCTGCTAATCACATGAGAAAATTATCTTCATTTATCAGACATTCTGCTGGCAGAAAATATGTAACAAGTCTTTATGAAAATCATAAGAAAGACAAATCGCAATCGTTAGAAGGAGTGTACAAGTTGGATATTATACAGTTTGAGGTTAAGAATGCTATGCAAGAGAGAGACCTATTGTTTGGGCTAATGCTGAAGAGCTCGTTGATGCAGTTTTGAAGAATAGAAATTTTGTTGGTTATTTTGTTATAAAAATAATGGCAGATGGTGGGCAGGACTTCTTCAAAATTTTTTTATCCATATTTCCTGCGACAACAAAATCAACAGATCGTTCAGTTTTCATCTGATTTGAAAGTTCTGTACATGATTAATTGGCAGCAAACAGCTACATCCTCGTTTCCATGTTCTTATTATTTCGCCAGCTTACAATATTTGAAGACAAAAAACGAAGAGTTTCGGCCAGAAGTTGAAGAAGTTTTCGAATTGTAAAATTATGGAGATTTGAAGAGAGATTATGAGAAATTTTTTCTTCTGGTGGTAAACCACAGTTTTCTAAGCAAGGATTCGTCAATCATCTTTGCTGGAACGGTTTGTACCTCTTTTGGGTCGAGAAGCAGCAATCAGATGGGCTAATAAGTTGAAAATATTTTCCAAAAACTACCAGGGTGATATCTTTGAAGGAAATGTGTATCGAAAATGATTGAAAAATGCAGATACCCTTGATGATAAAAAAATCTGTGGTGATTTGATCCACTCGCTGTTGCACTTTACATATCTGCTTTCGAACGATGGACATACTCATTGCTCAGTTGTCGAAACATCTATCAGTGAACGTACGAGGGTAGTTCAATAAGTCCTTAGAATGACCAACAGATGGCGCGCGAATCGCTCCAAATCATCTGTTTTCAGTCAGCACCACTCCCGACTAGA
>NC_046657.1:132243886-132271672 GCF_010883055.1 Belonocnema kinseyi | reverse complement strand
TATAGAGCTCCAAGGAGATTATGTTGAAAAATAAAAAAAAAATTTACCCAAAAAAAATTGTTTTTATACTTCATTTTAAGGACTTATTGAACTACCCTCGTAACAGAAACATTGAAAATACACTTCCTACTACTGAAGCATGTAAAGCAATCCCTTGAATTACTCAATTGCAGATTCTTCTTATGGAAAGGGATTGAAAGATGCAGTCGGTGAATTTTCTTCGCTTCATATTTTAAACTTGGAAAGCATCCTTTTTTTCATTTATGGCATTATTCGAAATCATCATCTTCTACTTCATTCGTCGTTTGAAAGAATATTGTTGTTCAAGAGTTGACATAAAATTACCAAAAAAATATCCTGGGGCCAGTCTATGATTTAAATGCAAATAAGAATTATTTTTCAACAAAAAAGAATTTTTCAAAAAATAGGTGAATTTTCAACCAAGAATGCTATAGTAGCATTTTTGGTAAAAAAGAATAATAAAAAAAAAACGAAGTTTGAACAAAACATTTAACTTCTTTAACCAAAAATTATTTTATCACCAAGAAGATAAATTTTCAATGAAAAAGCTGCATTTTTAGTTGAAAAAAAATTAATTTTAAACCAAAAATGGCATAGTTACATTATCAGTTGCAAAAATTAATTGTAAACAACAGTAAAGTAAGTTTTTCAAACAAACAAATTTAATTTTCATTAACAAATTAAATTTAACCAAAAAAGACAAATTTAAAAAAATGGAATAGTTCAATATTCTCTGAAAATAAATTTGTAACAAAAAATAAAAGGATTTTAAACAAAATTGGCGAAGATAGAACCATTTTCAGGCAAGCGGAAAATATTTGACGGAAAAAGACGAATTTCCAAAAAATACATGAATTTTGAACCAGGTGAAAATTCAAAAGCGCGAAAAAAGACATTTTTCCAATAAATTATTCTCGCTTTTTTATTTACATCAAAGTATTTATTTGTTCTGAAAAATGTTGTATTTCAAGGTGTTTTCTTTCAAACTGATCCTAAACCGATCCTTTTGGGAAAATCACACCGATCCTGATAAAATTATAACAATTTTGTCGACTCTGGTATCTTTTAGTACTTTTTAACGAATAATTAGTTGCAAAATTGAGACCTCTGAATCTGAGTTAAGTAGAAATGCTCTCAAACTTGGATTTGAGCACGGGTTTGGTTCTGATCTTCGGCTCAAAGCCAGACTCTCTGAACGTAAACATCAGAGTGAACTGACGTAATGTGACGCAGTTATTTAGTTGGGGCTCCGCTTTCAGCCTACGACTTCTATCATTCAAAACCGTGGCGCTGTGTCATTTTTGGAAGGCATAAATCAAGATTCCTCCGATTCAACTTTCAATATAGGCAGTTTTAAAAAAAAAGTAAGTTGCGATAAAACTTACTGTATATTTATTTAAATCAATGATGTCGATCAGAAAAAATAGTAATAATTTTGGATTTTTTAGGGACAGCCGAAAATCGCGGAAATAGCTGAGAAAGAAATTGTAAAATGCACTTGGTTGGTAAAAAACGTGAAACGGGTCTACGCAGATAAGTTATCAATAAGGTCACTGGTATTTTCAACAAGAGCACATTTTCCGGGATTATCTGGTTACGATTTTAAATTGTGTTTGTTAATCTAAACTCAAATAAAAACAAATGTGCCTGGGTATTACAAGGTAAAAAAGGAAAACAACACTGAAGAAATGAATTGCTGGTACAATCATATTGCGCGTTAGGTCAGCCATCGAAATGTCTATTCCAGCCATACAGATTGCTGACCTAACCGCAATATAACTGTATCAGCCATTCATTTCTTTCATTGAATACATAGCGTTATATCTTCAGAATGTGCACTACATAATTCTTCAGAGCTTGCTGAAAGTATCCATTTCTACCATAACGCCCAGTGAAGGGATAGTAAGAAGCAAAAGTACAATTATCTTTAACCAAAACAGGAATGAGAATGGTGGTATTCAGGATTTTATAAGTGTTCTGAAATTAGAAAATTGAATCATGAAGACCTCGTGATGAAACGTGAGATTGAAGAAATCAAAACAGACTTTGAAAAATTTAAACCGCTTCTGAACAATAAGATGTATAGCGATATTGGATTTCTTTTCGACTATGAAAAATATCCAGCACATAAGCTGGTCCTAGCTGTAAACAGCATATTTTATCAAACACAATTTTCTCGACAGGATTCGATATCGGAAATAAAAGTCGACGATATAAATCCTAAAGTGTTTTATGAATTACTGATATTCATGTACACAGGAACGGTGGAATACATGGATGAAATAACGTGCCGACTTTTCAATTTCGCCGTTAAATATGGGGTGTTGGATTTGGATAAACTATTGATGAGTATCCCGAAGGTGAATTTGAGTATTGAAAATGTGATTTCTAATTTTCTAGACTCTCAAGATGATTACATGCAAGGAATATTTTTCGTATTCATCGTAAAAAACATTGAAACCATTATGACATTGGGAAAGTTCACAGAATTATTAAGGATAGCACCAGAATTTCTTTCAGATATTTTAGTAGAGGTTTCTCTTTTCCTGAAATCTCATAAGAAAGACGAAAGTTGGCAGATAAGTAAAAATCTTCACGAACGATGAGGTACAACCACAAAAACAATACGAAAGTTTTATGAACGACACAACTTTCTGCGATATCGAAATTCGCGTTGGGAATGAAAAGTACTTTGCAAATAAGGCAGTTCTTGCAGTAAGAAGTCCTGTTTTTAAAAGTATGTTTTCTCACAATATGAAGGAGACCACTCTTGAATGGTAAAAGTAAAAAACATCCCGTGTAGAAATTTCCCCGGTTGGCCCTAACACAACAAGGTTTCTGGTCGGATCCCGGCCGGGCTACCCTTGGCTGGATTTCATGGACAGGAATCGGGCGGGAGACGGTCGGGCTATATTTTTCTCAAATCACGTAGTCCGGGGCCGGCCGCTTACTGGCCGGGCCAAACCTGGTTATATCGCATGGTCGGCTGCCCTAACTACCGGTATGAGGTGGAACTAATCTCATGCCGTATCTAGGACCAAATATATTTGCTATTGCATAACTATTGATTACAATCTTTACACTTCTAATAGAAGCGACTTCCGTTTCCTTTTTCTTTCGCTTTATTTTATAGCTAGAATCTTAATCACTTTCTCTTGCCAGCTTCGTTTATCGTCCATTCCTCTCCTACATCCTTTCCATACATGCGCAAATGTTTCCTCCTCCCATTCACATATTCTACACTCTTTGTTCACTTCTCTTTTCCAATGCATCCCCTCCCTTACCTCTTTTCCCAATATAAATCTTGCTATTCTGGTCCACCTCCTCTCTCCCTATCCCTTTTTTAAATACTTTGGTACTCCTTTTTTTATCATCTAATACCATTTATTGTACTTTTATTCCTTAATCCTTCCCAATCTTTCTATTAATTGTGTTTCCCTCTCATTTTTTTTCAAATTCTTCATAGTTTAGTGCAGTCCCGTCTATCCTAACTCCTCCCGAACGCCGCCTTAAAGTCCACGAACATTGCTATCATTTCCCCTTGCCCCCTTTTAATTCCTCTTAATTACTAGAAAGTTCAGAACATATATGTTGTCTATCACATTCCTTCCTTTTCTAAACCCTGTCTGATTCGGTGGCTCTATCTTTTTTTCCTCAACTTCTTTTTCCAATCACTGCGACAAAACAGTTACATATACTTTATATAGTGTTAACATCAGCGTCACACCCCTAAAACCTAAAAACTCCACTCCTTTACCTTTTTTCACAATTGGTATAACTACTCCTTTCTTCCATAACTCTTGCCACCCCTCTCCTTTCCATACCCGATTACACAATATCGATGCCTATTCCTCTAGTTCCGTACCTCTATATTTCCATTCGTTATTTGGAATCTCATCTATACCAGGTGCCTTTCCGTCCTTCATTATTTCTAACACCTTGAATATTTCTTCCCTCATTATTTCCCCTTTCTCATCGCTTTTTATGTCATATTTTCCTCCCTTCCTAACTTTTCTCTCTAGTTCTTCTAGCAAATCCTAAAAATATTTTTTCCATTCTAACATTTATTCTTTTTCCTTCTCTATGTATTATCTTCGATACCTCTTCTTCCATCCTATACTGTTTTTTTCCTATATTCTTCCCCATTACTTTTTTCTTCTCTCCCCTTCCTTCATTCCTCTCTGAACTCCTTTATCTCTCTTTACAATCCTGATCCTATGCACTTCTATGTCCCCCTTTACTAACTTCATTTTTTTGTGCACTCTAATCCTGTTTTCATGTCTCCTGTCATTTTTTCTATCTCCTCGTCCACATTTCCCTCTTCCATTTTGAAATTTCTTACCTTTTCTCTAAACTGTTCTTTTCCTTGCCTTAACTACTCCCTTTTTCCTAAACTTTTTACCTTTGCTTTCTTTTTTTTCACATTGCTATTATTTTTTTCTCCCTCTAATGTCACTATTAAGGGAAAGTGATCCGAATAAAAATAATCATCTGCCTCTAGTTTCTTGACTTTCTCTCTCAACTCATTATCCAATATCACATTATAAATTACTGTTCTTTCTCCTCCTGGGCGTGTATATTCTCCTTTCTCATCTCCTTCTATATTTTCGTTTAAGATAAGCCATCCCAACTCCTTCAAACTCTTGAACAACTTCTTCCCCTCCCCATTTAGTACCTTATCTTTGGACTTTCTTCCTCTTTCTTCTCCCCATTCCCTTCCTCCTCTATCTCCCGTGCTCGCATTAAAATCTCCACCTATTATAAGCCTAATCTCTTCTTTATTTTCTTCAATCATTTCTTTCATCTCCTCTGCTTTCACCTGCATATCACCATTCACATACATATAATTCGTTTCTTACTCCCATCACCATTCCTACTATTGATCTGCCCTTTTTATTCTTCCTTATTGCATTTTGAACTTACCATTTGTACCCTCTTGGTAACCTTCCCTTTTTTTTTCCCCCTTTCTTCATCCCAATCCCATCATACTCTGTTTATCTGTGTTCTCCTGTGCTTACCCCACATTTTTCTTCCCTTTTTTTCTGAACTCTTCCGTTATTTTCCTTAACTTATACTGCATCTTCCTTTCTACCCATTCCAAATTATTCTCTATTCTCTCCGAGCTTCCATAAAACATCCTCTTCTTTGTCATCACTTTCCTCTTATGTTCCTATTTCTTTATTTTCAACAGTACCATTTTCTCCCCTCTTCGCTCTTCCTTTACCACAATTCTCACTTCCTCTATATCTACATTCGCATAAATCCTTTTTAGTACTTCTTTCACTCCTTACTGCAACTCCTTTCCTCTAATATTATACCCGTTATCACTATGTTTTTTTTTCTTCCCTCTCTTTCTTTTCTATTCTTTGTTCTATTTTTCTCAGTATTTCCTTATCTGTATTCCCACTACCGCCCTCACCAAAATCCCGGTTCGAGCTTTCTATTTTCTTTACCCTAAACTGAAATAACATACAAGTATTGAAAATTGGGTCGTGATAATAACCTCTGTTTAGCAATGATAATTTCTGATGAAAAAAAATAGCATAACGTAACATTTTTAGAAATTAAAGTCTTCTTCAAAGCTTGATGATTTTATAATAAAATTAAAAAAGACAATGAATTTCCAATGAACAAAACAAATAAAAAGCATGTACAGCATTTTTAATTTGCAGATTTTAATTTTCGAAATTGCAAATTGAAGATGCAAACGAACTTCAAGTAGAGAAAAGCCAACCATTTTGTCAAATACAATGATTGCGAGGTTTCCGAGTTTCCGAATATTTCTAAATATTTTATTGAATATCAGAAAGATATATAATTCAAAATCAGTACATTCTTTCTTCTTCTTACAAAATACCTGCAAACACTGTCTTTTTCTTTTGCAATTTTTACAACAAAAAACAAAATAAAAACGATTTTCTTGCTTTGTATATTTAAAACTTTCTATGATATAAATATGAATGAAAATAGTGAAGAAACGTCATGTTACAAAGGCTTGTAATTCACAGTAATCATTGTGAGTAAATCGAGAAGCAAATGTGGATGAGATGCTGCTAAAACTTTATTAAGAAGATATTTCCGAAATTTAGAATTCTGTCCCAAATAGAAATGATCTAAAACGTATTCAAGGCATTCGTTCTTCAATCCTTTGGCATTGAACTTATCAGCAAATTTTAATGTATTGATAACATTATCTGCAGTGATATTCTTCGTGAGAATAATCTCACATTCTCTTCTCAGATCACTAATCTCATACCGATCGGCTAAGATCAAAAGTTGCTGAATTATGTCGTCTGTTTTTGCATTATCTTCGACTTCATTCGTGTAAATAAATCTTAGCATTTGATCAAATATTTCCGGATCCACGTCTTCTACTTTAACCATCCCGGAAACAGCTTCAATCATATTGTGGGAGAACATGTTTTTAAGAACAGGACTTTTTGCTGCAAGAAGTATCTTGTTTGCCAAGTATTTTTCATTTCCTACGTGAATTTCGATATCGCTGAAATTTTTGTCGTTCAAGAAACTTTCGTATTGTTTTTTTAATTGTACCTTTTCGTTTAAGTAAAGATTTTTACTTATCTGCCAACTTTCTTCTTTTTTGTAACCAGTTTTTTTTCGGGAAGCAGTAACCCTGACTAAAATATCCGAAAGAAGTTCTGGTGCTTTCTTGACTAGTTCCTCACACATTCCTAATTTCACCATTTTTTGAATGTTTTTTAGGACGAATATATAGAACATATTTTTCGCGATATATCCTTTACTTGCACTTTCTTGACAGCATATAAAATTAGGAATCACGTTTTTAACATTCAAATTCGCTTTCAGGACATTTATCAATCGTTCATAAAAATCGAACATTTCATATTTAACGGCGAAATTGAAGAGTTGGCACGTTATTTCATCCATGTATTCCACCGTTCCTGTGTACATGAATCTTAATAATTCATCGAATACTTCAGGATTCATATCGTTAACTTTTATTTCAGTTATCGAATCCTGTCGATAAAACTGTTCTCGGAAAATTTTAATGCTTAGAGCTAGTACCAACTTATGTGCTGGATATTTCTTATCGCCGACGAGAAATTCAATATCGCTGTACATCTTATTATTGAGAAGCGGTTTACTTTTTTCAAAGTCTCTGCAGATTTCCTGAATCTCACATTTTATTGCGAGATCTTCAAGATTCAACTTTTTTAATTTTAGAACACTTATAAAATCTTGAATACCACCATGATTATTTTTTTTATAGTTAAAAATAGTTGCACTTTTACTTAGTATTTTCCCTTCCATGGGCTTGATGATAGAAAATGTGACTTTCAGTAACTTTTTGAAGCCTAAGAATAAAAGATTTTGAAGATACAAAGCTATATATTGCTTTTTCTTTTTTACCTCGTTAGACCAAGACACATTTTCTTTTGTTTGAGTTGACATTAACAAACGCCATTTAAAATCGCAATCAGGTAATCCCGGAAAAATTGCTCTTGTTGAAAATACAGGTGATCTTATTGATAAATTGTCTTCGTAGACTTGTTTCACGTTTTTTACATCCCAAGAGCATTCGGCAATTTTTTCCTCAGCCATATCGTCGGGTTTCAGCTGTCCCTGAAAGAAATGACTACTATTTTATGTGATCGGTATCATTGATTGAAATACATATGCAGTGAATTTCATTGCAACTAAGTTATTTTTAAAAATTAACTATGGTGAGTGATCCAGTGGCTGAACAGTTACCAGTGAATGAACACTAATGCGAAAAATAGATAAATATAAACTTTCAAAGTTAAAGTCTTTATGAATTTATATATATTCGAAATCTTGAAGCAATTTTGAAGAGTTTAATATACAATTCATTGCAGTACATTCTTGTAAATAATTTAAAAAATTGCTTGAATGTGAAGCATCATCGATTGTGGTGAGTGATGGTGAGAAAGTCGTCGACCACTATAAGGTACGTGCCTAAGCAATTCCTTGTTTACACTGCTTTTACAAAAAAATTCTTTACCTTTTCTGCATTAAAGTTTGCTTTTATAGTTGTAAGATATTATTATTTAATTTCCCACAAGGTTTTTTCACAAAAAGTATGTTTTTTTATTAATAAATGAGTGTTCACGTACTGGACCTTTAAATTGCCCGTGTTCCAGTGAATGAACGCTGTGTTCATTTATTGGAGCAAAACTGTCACCCCGCAGGTCCTGTGAATGAGCAGCAGGTGACGGAGACCTGGCTGTTGTTTCGTTACATATAAATAAGTTTGTTTCAATTAATGTGACTATAAATATCGAAGCTATAAATATAAATATAAACTATAAATAGTTATAGTTTAAATGTGTATTTTTGTGGTTAAATTATCAAAAAAGTACGCACGAACTAAATTAAAGGTAAGGCAACTTTGAGGTTAGAAATTTAATGCTCTTTTTGCATTTAGAAAACGTATTTTAACTATAAAAACATTAATTCGTGCTAGGTACTACTGCGTACTAGTTAATATATATTTATAAATGTTTAAAGAATTTCCATTTTTACAATACTGTTATTTATAATTGTATTTGCTAATTTAACCTAAAGTAACATAGTAAGGTGTTGTATTACAAATGTTATGTGTCCTAAAAATCGCAGTTTTCTATTGTAGTCACTAGATAAGAGTTATCTATTTTTAAACGAAAAGTTGTATTTTTTGTAAGGTTAAAAGAACTGATAGAAATGTTTTAAAAATAAATATTGCAATAAAAAATTAGGAAGTTAACCTAGTTCTGTGTTCAAATTTTGTATTCCCTCCTTTCTTTATATCCTAATGTCTTGCGGTTTTTCTTGAAATAATATATTTAATGAATTTCGCAACGCTTTCTAATATTTTACATTATTTAATTACGCATTTTGTAATGTACCTATGTAATTTTGAACCTAAATCCTAATTCTAATTTGTAGTGATTATAGTGTTTATTCACTGGTGCTCTACTGTTCATTCATTGGCTCACAGTGTTCATTCACTGGTGTTTTCGTTAATTTTGCAGTATTTAATTTTTTTTTAAAGCTTTTTGGTAAAAACAAAATTTTTTTATCGGATTATGAAATTTGAACCCTTAAGAATCTATGTTGAAAAGTTTTGTAAGAATAATCAATCATTATAATGTGAAATGGACTAATTGTAATCAGTAATTTCCTTAAGCGTTCATTCACTGGTTCACTCACCCTACGATGAAACATGGATTTCTGGATTCATGTTTTGCGCTTTCGTATAAATGACGCCGCGCCGCGGTTTCGGATCAGAGAAGTCGCGGGACCGAAAGGGGAAGACGTCTTTAGTCACTCATGCGTGGCATAACAGTAGCGAAGCGATAAAGGGCTGGCCCCAATAGTATAATTGGATAACTGCGTCACGTTGTGTCAGTTCACTCGCAGTGTTCATATGGCTCTGATGTTAATGTCCGAGTGCATTTTTACGTTACATAGATTCAGGGCTGTGCGACGAAATTACTTTTCGAAATTCCTGGATTTTCTGGATCAAAATTATTGTTTTTCCCGGTTTTCTCTTGTGAAACATGTATCGTAACTTCGCAAGTTATTATTAATTTAAAGTAAACTGAAAGATGATACTAGAAGTCGGTGGAATTATTATCATTTTAACAGGATCGGTACGATTTTACCAAGAGAAACAAATAAATAATTTGATGTACATAAAAAAAATAAAAAGAATTGATTGGAAAAATTTATTTTTTCGGCCTTTATAAATTTTTCGTTTTTTTACCTTAAAGTTTTAAAACAAGGTGATCGCTGGATTGAACATTTTCGATAGCGGGGAGAACCGGAAAATTCATTTTAAAACACGATTCTGAATCTGTTAAAAAATAAACAATTTACAGATTTAGTATTAAAAATTGAACTGTTTCAATTCAAAAGGCTTATTGGTAAAACGAACGTAAATATCTGATTAAAACTCTAGAAACTATTCTCGATTTTACAATAATAAAAAATTAATAGATACACAATTAAATGCTTTTATTCAATTTCAAATCGCATGAAGATCAAATATTGTTTAATTCTAAAATAATCCATTCTAAAACTATGCCGTTTGAACTTTAAAAATTTACTCGCAAGTTTGAGCGCGTCTGTTGTATCCCGCGCTTCGCGCTTGATAATGGTTTACCTCACGTTTCGCACTCGGGTACTTATTCTTTGCGCTTGAAATGGTTGCATGAAACATTATCGAAAAATTCTCGTTTATATCCAAACATTTATATCCGTCTTCTGATTTTTCTACGTAATTAAATTTTACAGTTAAAGATTAAGTTGCTTAAAGTTCTGTAGGCTTTGAAGTACACATTCTCATCGAGATACGCGTGCGACGCGTTCGATGTTTGACAGACATTTGTAAATGTAGATTTATTTTCTGAATTACCTCAAAATAAAGAAAAAACTACTATAAGTAGGGCCAAACCTTCTGTCTCCAGTTAGTTCTAGTCTTGCTCTACGATTGTAACTATCTAAATAATCAATAAAGAACGTCGAATTGCCTAAAAAGCAATTCGACTATTTTTTAAAAACATAAAACATCGTTTTTGCTCTTAACAATCCTTTATTCAGACATTTTTCTCTATCTCGCGTTATGTTGAAACTAGGATTTTTGTTTTCAAATTATTTTTTACTGATAAAAAAATACCCCACACTTCTTCTTTGAAATCTTTTGCGTATCTATCGCCTTTTAGTGTAATATTCGAATTTTCTACTTTTTCATATGAATTTTAATAAATAAATTACGAACGAGTGCTGTCGAAAAATGGTACAAGGAATTATAGTAGGAATTTTTAAATGCTAGAAATCCTCCAAAAACTTTCCTGATATTTTTGCGTCGTTTATTAACTTAAAAATTGAATTTTCGATTTTCTGCATACTAATTTCTAATCTTTAAAATATTTTTTTTATTTCTATTTTGCAGTATATCTACATTTTCAGTTTTATTCTTAGTTTATCATAATCGTTAAAAACATATTATCGAATTCTATAACGCGAAAGTCATACGATGCACATTTTGCTAAATTTTCATAATCTTTCAAACAAATAATATTCTTGTGCTTATGTGAGCACTAACACAGGAATAAAATTTATTTTTTCTTGTTTCTTTATAAAATTCTATTGACGAGTAATCAGCCAAATTTAACATTAGAATAAATTACTTGTTTAATAAATATACAAAACAATTGTAGATACAGCAGATGCAAAATTCAGCAATATATTCGGTCTTACGGTCAATGATAAAGTCAAAATTAAAGCATCCGAAATAAAATGTGAAAAACATATTTATTTCTTTTAACAAAATCTTCAACGTTTCGACCAACACTGCGAGTCTTTATCAAGAGTCGATATAAATCTAGAATTTAATAAAAAATTGTATGAGCGTAAACGTTGTAATAATTAGTGTCATAAAAAGGATATCGGTTTGAACAAAATAAAAAAATTATTATATTGAAACGTACCTGAGTCAAAAAGCAATGTCATATTTTATAAAAAACAAACAGTGTCATTAAAATTTTTTTTTAAATTTATAACAGAATAAAATTTCTATTTATTGAAGCCTCAAAGATATTGGAGAGGCTGCAATAATTTATGAAAAATGTCACATAATTGAAACGATGTTTATAGACGGAAGATACAAGGCTGACTGTTATGAAAAGTCGTAATTGCACAGGTGACAAATATTAATAAACCTCTGATGAAAAGGCGCGCCAAAGCTTGAGAATATAAGATTGAATAAATTAAGTTGATTTAAATCAGAAGAATTCGAAAAGAGGGGGGAGGGGGTTAATGCATAATGCTTTGATAAATTTGGTTTATATTCAATATTTCAGGTTTTTAATTTATTGAATTTTTGATATATTTATTAATAAAAATTGATTCAATGATACGTCTTTCAAAAGTATTATTTTCTCTGGCCAAGATTTTAATATTAGCAAAATCAAAAGCATGACTAAATTTCCACGAATGTTGTGACAAACCTGTGTTCCAATTGCCAATTCTACAATCTCTTTTATGTTCGTAAATTCTACTTTTCAATCTCCTGCCAGTTTCACCTATGTAGTGTTTTTGACAACCATTACATTTTATTAAATAAACCAGATTAGACAGATTTTCTATTGTTTCAGAATCTTTTTTGTTACTCAACAATTTTTCTAAAGTATGGTTATTTTTAAAATAAACGTTAATATTAAATTTTTTTAAGGATCTCCGTAATCTTTCAGAAAGGCCTAACCATTTCTTTTTCTTCTTTTCTATAATGGCAGTGTTGTATATTTCATTAATACGTTCTTTGATGACATTTTCTATTAACAGCAAGGGATAATTGTTTAATTGTAAGGTAGTTTTTAATTGGTCTAAATTATCTTTTCTATATTTTACATCATTTAATTTTACGTATCTGTCCACTAAACCTTTAATCAACCCTATTTTTTGACTGAACAAATGATGGGATTCATAATCTAAGTAACAATCTGACCAAGATGGTTTCTTAAACCAGTTCGTGATTAAATTCCCACTAGGTATTTTTTGAATTTCCAAATCTAAGAAACTTAAGATGTTGTTTTTTTCTTTTTCAAGAGTAAATTGAATATTTTCATCGATACTATTAAATATATTTAAAAGCTCTTCAATTTTGTTAGTTGGAACGATTGTTAAAATGTCATCTACGTAACGTTTATATAAAATTGGTTTGAATGATAATCTAGATAAGGCTCTTTTTTCAATATCTTCCATAACCAAATTTGAAATTATGGGAGATAATGGAGATCCCATTGGACATCCTGTTAACTGTTTATAAAATTTATTATCGAAAGAAAACACAGTATTATTAAAACCAGTTTTAACAGCAATTAAAAATTCATTTTTTGATATTTTTGTTAAGTTTTTATATAAATTCAATTTTTCTTCTACACAATCTAAAGCTAAATCCAGGGGTATATTATCAAACATTGAAACGACATATAAAGAAACTAATGAATGGGTATGAGGTATTCTAATGTTATTAAGATTTTGTTTGAGATCTCAACTGTTTTTTATAAACGACTCAGTTTTTCCTGAAATAAGTTTTTAAGTGTTTGATAAGTGTTACTTGTTTAATACCGTTTATTAACTCAAATTGAAGAATATTTACATGCTTGCCATGTATTTGGAGGTGCAGTAGCCCAAACGCATAGGTGGCACCGCCACTAGGCGATGGTCAACACATGGATCAAATTCATTTCTGAGAACTAGTAGAGTTCAGGTAAACAAATAGGAAATACTACTGCGCATGTCAGAGATATCCGCGTTCTGACACCACTGCTACGATTAAAACGGAACCAGAAGTGGTGAAAAACGCGCAATTTTCAAAACAAATTTTACAATATACTTACAATTTTGAAGAATAAAATGATGTAGAATATAACATGAAATATTAATGGAACATATCAAAACTGTTTGAAATATATAAAAATAGAACTATTTAGACAAATTCATGAAATTTCGTCTTTTTTTGGGAGAAAATTACCCTTGTTGCATAAAAATTCATCTTTTTGGTATATAATTAATTTTTTGCTTGAAAATTTAATTATTTTGTTAAAAATTCGTTTCTTGTTTTGAAAATTTAACGGTTCCATTTGAAGTTCCAAAGTTATCTTTTTCAGTAGAAAATTCATGTATCTTGTTCAAATTAGTGTTTTTTGGCCGAAAATTATTCTTCTTGGTTACATTATTTTTGTTGAAAACTCATTCTTTGTTTCATTGAAAATTACCTTTTCTTTAAATGTCAATGTAATTATTCGACATTTGGTTGAAAAGTAATCTTTTATCGTTGAAAATATTAATTATCCTCCTATAGTTGAAAGTTGGTTGCAGCTTCCCATAGATTAATAGAAAAGTGAAACAGGCACGTTCGAGGGACCTGTTTACATTATTGGATGTAAACATTCCTAGCGATTAAGTTTCAGCGATCGTGCCGAATTCGAGTGGAGCTCATTTATGGTTTTTTTACATTTATTTAATCTTCAAACATTGAAATTATTTGTACAATTTTCATAAATGGCTTTTAATTTATTGGTATAATTTATTATGTTGCGTTGTAAATTTAAAAGAACTATTAATCATTTAAATAGTTTCAATTGAAAATTTAAAAGTTTGGCTTTCATCCTACGAGTCAATTTGTTTTCGAAGTCAACTTAGAATGTCTATCCGATAACTCTTTTTTATATTGCTTTGTAAATTTAGCAGTACTACTAATTATTTAAACAATTTTAATTTAAAAATGACAAGTTTGCCGTTTTTACACAATTAAATTTGTTTACGGAGTCAACCAAGAATGTCTATCCGATGACTGTTTTCTATTTTGCTTCGAAATTTTATAAGAACTATTAATTATTGAAACAATTTCGATTCAAAAATTAAGAGTTTGTCCTTTTTTCTACGAGTCAATTTGTTCACGGAGTAAACTAACTCTTTTCTGTATTACTTTGCAAATTTACAAAAACTAATAATTATTTAAACAATTTTAATCAGAATATTTAAAGTTTGGCCTTTATCATACGAATCAATTTGTTTTCGAAGTCAACTAACAATGTCTATCTGATGATGTTTTTCTATGTTACTTTGTAAATTTACAAAAATTATTAATTATTTAAACAATTTTAATTTCAAAATGAGGAATCTGCCCTTTTTTCTGCAAGTAAATTTGTTTACGGAGTCAACCGAGAATGTCTATCCGATGGCTGTTTTCCATTTTGCTTTGTAAATTTACAAGATTTGTTTAGTTATTTAAACAACTTTAATTAAAAAATTAGAAGTTTTAGCGTTTTTCTACAAGTCAATTTGTTTACGAAGTCAACTAAAAAAGTCTATCCGACTCTTTTCTCTGTTGCTTTGAAAATTTACAAGAACTATTAATTATTTAAAACAATTTCGATTGAAAAATTAAGAGTTTGATCATTATTCTACGAGTCAAATTGTTTTCGAAATTAAATAAGAATGTCCAATCGATAACTATTTTCTATGTTGCTTTGTAAAGTTACAAGAACTATTAAGTATTGAAAGAATTTCAATTGAAATATTAAGAGTTTCGGTTTCTTTCTACGAGTAGCCTCCAGTTATGAACATAATTAACTAAGAATATCTTTCCGATGAATTTTTTCTCGGATGCGTTGAAAATGTTCAATTATCAATTATTTAAAAAATGTTTATCAACATATTTATAGCTTGGCTATTTTTCAAGGAAGAGGCATAATTTGTTTACGGGATGAACAAAGAATGTCTTTCGATGGCGATTTTCCACGTTACTTTGAAAATTTATAATAATTATTAATAATCTAAACAATTTCCATAAACACATTGAGAGTTGGGGTATTATTCAATTAATAAACATCATTTATTTACGAAGTTAGCTAAGATTGTCTTTGCGATGGATCTTTTCAGTTTTTTTTTTTTTAATAAGGTGGGCCTAAAATCACTGTAAGAAATTTAGTACCTACAGTTTAGTTACAATGCGGCTATATACGAGTTTATTCAAAGTACTCGCATTAGCCTAAACATTTGGTTAGATGAGAGGAAAACTGCAGAAAATCACCTCTCGAGTTTAATCGGATTTTCGAAATTCGAGTACACAACCCGGTGATATGTCGTAGGTAGATGGTCACCCATCGAAGTGCTAGGGGCGCTCGAGATGGCTTAACATTTGAACTCTTCTCGAATCTGTTGTATGTTGCTTTGCAAATTTACAAAAACCATTATTTATTTAAACAGTTTTAATTTAAAAAGTAAAAGTTTGGCCTTTATACTACGAATCAATTTGTTTTCGAAGTCCACTAAGAATGTCTATCCGATGATTTTTCTGCAATGGTGCTTTTTAAATTTACAAGAACCATTAATTATTTGAACAATTTTAATTAAAGAATTAAGAGTTTGCCCTTTTTTCTACAAGTAAATTTGTTTACAGAGTTAACTAAGAATGTCTATCCGGTGAACATTTTCTATATTGGTTTGAAAGTTTACAAGAACTATTAATTATTTAAACAATTTCAATGAGAAAATTTAAACTTTGGCCTTTTTTCTACGAGTCAATTTGTTCACGGTGTCAACTAAAAATGTCAATCGGATGACTCTTTTCTATATTGGTTTGCAAATTTACAAGAACTATTAATTATAGAAATATTTTTTATTGCAAAATTTCAAGTTTGGCCTTTATCCTAATAATCAATGTGTTTTCGAAGTCAACTGAGAATGTCTATCCGATGACTTTTTCTTCTATGTTTCTTTTTAAATTTACAAGAACAATTAATTATTTAAACAATTTTAATTAAAGAATTAAAAGTTTGCCCTTTTTCTACGAGTTTGTTTACGATGTCAACTAAGAATGTCTGCTCGGCGACTCTTTTTCTATATATGTATGCAAATGTACAAGAAATATTAATTATTTAAACAATTTTAATGAAAAAATTTAATGTTTGCCCTTTTTCTACAACTAAATCATTTTTCGAAGTCAACCGAGAAATTCTATCTGATGGCTGTTTTCTATTTTGCTTTGTAAATTAACAAGATATATTAGTCATTTGAACAATTTTAATCAGGAAATTAAGAGTTTGACGCTTATCCTGCGAGTTAATTTGTTTTCGAAATCAACTAGAAACGTCCATTCGATGACTTTTTTCTACATGTTGCTTTGTAAATTTACAAGAAATATTAATTATTAAAAGAATTTCAATTGAAAACTTAAGAGTTTTGCTTTTCTTTCTACTAGTAGGCTTCATTTTTTATGATAATTAACTAAGAATATCTTTCCGATGATTTTTTTCTCTGATGCTTTGAAAATCTACAACTATTAATGATTTAAGAAATGTTTATGGACATATTTATAGCTTGGCTATTTTTCAAGGAAGAGGCATCATTTGTTTACGGAATGAACTAAGAATGTCTTTCGATGATCATTTTCCACGTTATTTTGTAAATTTATAATAATTTTTAATCATTCAAACAATTTTCATAAACATATTGAGAGTTGGGGTATTATTCAAATATGTTTACGAAGTTAACTAAGATTGTCTTTGTGATGACTCTTTTTTAATTTATTTTTCAAATTTACCAGAATTATTAATTTTTAATTTTTGAGAATTTTTAATTTTGTTGTTTGTTTGACTAAGGTTTAGTTACAATGTAGCTACATACGAGTTTACTCGAAATACTCGCATTTGCCTAAACATTTGGCCAGATGACAGGAAACTGCAGAAAACCATGTGAAGTCGTGCATAAATAGAAGTTATTAAAGTAAAAATGATTATCGTGCTATTTTCTTGAACTTAATTTCCAAATAGAATAATCACAAATAAATTAGTGAGTCGCGCGCGTAAGAGCTTCTGGTTTAGATGGAAATGCGTCTTTTTTTATGAAACATTAATATTCTTGATTAAAAATTCGTTTTTTGGTTGAAAATAATTTCCATAACTAAAAGTTAACATTCAATTTTTGGTTGAAAAGTAATAATTTTTTACTTGGAAATTTAACTATTCGATTAAAAATTGAGATATTTTGTAGAAAATGAATGTTCTTGGATAAAAATTCATCTTTTTCGTTGGAAATTCATCTTTTTGGTACAAAAATAACATTCTTGGTTAGAAATTCAACTATTTGATAAAAAATTCATTTTTGAGAGGAAAGATTCATAATTTTTCTTGGAAATTAAACTTTTTTTTAAAGATTCATCAATTTTTATGAAAAAATTCTCTTTTTGGTTAGAAGTTCAACCATTTGGTTAAAAATTTATTTTTTTGTAGAAAAAATTTCATAATTTTCGTTCAAATTAATCTTTCTGGGTGAAAACTCATCTTTTTTGTTGATAAAACATCAATTGTGTTAAAAATTGATCATTTTGCTTGAAGATTTATCATTTGAGTAGATCATTTTTATTTGCTTATTTTTTCAGTTTAAAATTGAACTATTTTGTTGAAAATTCGTCATTGTCGGTTAAAAAATAATTTTTTTACAGATAATGTACTATTTTACCTTTCTTTACAATATAAAATGTACCTTATAATTTGAAAATTCGACCCTCTTGATAGAAAAGTAATCCTTTTGCAGGACGAATCATTATTTTAGTATAAAATTAACTGCTTTCGTTGAAAATTAATTTCTTTAACTGAAAATTTAACTTCCATTTTAGGTTGAAATTTGATCTTTTCACATTCTCATCAGAGAAGGTTTGTGTAAAATTTGACCCCCTTCTTTTTTTAGTTAAATGTCCATGTTTTGAGACCCCTGAATCCGAAAAACAGGTTTTTACGAATGTGTCTGGCTGGCTATGTGTGCGTGTGTGTAGATTTTTAGTTTGTAAGCATGACTTTCGAAAGAATTGACAGATTAGATTCGCCTTTGGTATACTCTTTTAGTGTCTTAAACTGAAGGTCAAGTTAGTAAGCCAGCCATTTTGGATAGAAATTCAAAAAGTAAGCGTATTTTGAAAATTTTCAAGACCACTTTTTTTCAAGATTCAAAAATTCTCTGTACAATTATTTATAGAAATCAAAAAGACAAACAATTTCTGCTAATTACTTTTTTTGATTAAACCAAAATTTTCCAGAATTATAGCATTTACAAAATTCCAAACAACACACAAAAATGAACATTTTAAGCCAAATAACGCACGATATGAAAAAAGTAAAAAAAAAAAGTGGCTTTTTGAATACCCTACCAGAATATCATAACAAGTTTATGAATTTTCTTGAAAAATTAGAAATTAAACTATTTCACAGTATTTGAAACCCCATCTTACACAACTCTGTTAAAGGTTGGTGACCTTCTCAGCATAAAACACTAACCAGTTATTACTCCAAGTTGAAACTAATCGTCCCCTCCCCTCACTAATCGAAGTTTCGTGGGTCGCTGAGGTTAGGGACATAATTTAAAAGTTAAAAAAAGGCTGACGTGTAGACCGTATGTGTAACGCTTATATCGTATTCATAAAATTGAAAATGAGCAAATTCATTTTTTGATTCGAATGCGAAGCACGAGATACGTGATGAGAATGTGTTCGTTAAACCCGAAGGAGCACGAAGGAGCTTTAACAAAAGAGAATTCACCATCATCAAATTACTATTGTCGATGCTTTGAATTTTAGTTTTAAAAAATCTGTGCACTAGGGTGGGAACTCTGGCGGACCACGAAGTCCCCCTTCGGTTCCTACTTAAAAAACTAAAAAAAAACAGCATGATCAACTTTTAAATAGTTGAAATTCGGATTCTACGTTAAAATTTGCATTACAAACTCAAGGAGTAATCGCAATACATTTTCTTGCAGCGTTAAAAAAACTTTAAAAAATAAAATACCTGTCATTTACATGGGCGGCAGGCGGCTTCAAGTGTATCTTATTTTAGTAGCAGTTATTAAGGGTTCCGTCGGTAACTTTAAGAATCTTTTCTGGATGATAGCACCACATAGTGGAAACCTCATACAACGCTGCGATGCAAGTGAGAGAGAATTTTATTTTTAAACTTCGCGCGCAACATACTACTTTAGCTATTATGTATGCGCTTGAAGTCACCTTCAGCAGAAGTTAATGAAATTTAAAAAATTTTTAACGCTGCAAAAAAAAGTATTGCGATTACTCCGTGAGTTTCTGATGAAAATTTTAACGTAGAATCCGGATTTCAACATTTTAAAAGTTGACCTTTTTTATGAGTTTTTTAAAAAGGAACCGAAGGGGGAGTCAGTGGGGTCTTTAAGGGTATTTTGTAGAGGCTCCTTTTGGTTCTTTCGGTCCGCCAGGGAATATACAAAGACCGAGCGTGGAGCGCGAGATAAATACATTATCGAGCGCAAAGTGCGAGAATGAACATTCGTATTCCTATGAATACGCGATTTTTCTTCCATCTTAAAATCTCCCAACGAGAAAAGAAAAAGTGCAAATTCTATTCCTCTCTATCAACTAGGTAAAATTTAACGAAAGCATTTATTTAACCTATTTTTCATTCTTAAGTCTTTTTATAACTTATAAATTCGAAAAATATTCGAATTTATATTTATTTATATTTTAATAATTTATTTAAACATCTTAAAAAATGCACCAAAGAAATCTATTCAAATGTGTGAATTTAAATAATTTTAACTCTAGAGAGGTAGAGTTAAATTGCTTAGAATTAAAATTTCAGAACTTACATTTCGCATGAAGGAATTAAAACAACTTATTACACATATTTTGTGAACTAATTAGAAGGAATTAAATAAAATCAAAATATGACCATTTCTGAGGAATATAAAATATTTCTGTGAGGTGTGTTGCTGATACAATTCGAAGGGATTCAAAATATGGAAAACACGTTCTCTTTGGTAGAATAGAAAACTGTGTGGCGGCCGCTATGGAAATACAGTGGGACCTCGTTTGTGTCCTAGAGTTGAGACCGGGAACCACGTTTGTGTTGCAAACGTCCCTTTCGGTCGTTTCAGGGGCGTACTTAGGTAGCATGATTTATACTATATCACTGACATGTACTAGACATGATTAGACACGATTAGGCACAGCACTGGATTGTGGAGCGCGCGCTAGTTTTTGACGTAATTTCCGCGTCACGAGCTAGGTTTGGAGGAGTCACGTGACCACGACACGAAGCCGAAAGCGACAAGAACGAGGTTTCACTGTAGAAGTGAATAAGTTTAGGAGGTATCTTATTCTTATGGTGGCATTTTAGACAGATGGAAAAATCGCACATTCAAAATAGTAGAATAATCTTCACTTTTGCGCTGAAATCTGAAAATATTAATTTTTCTCTATTCTACGCTTATTACAGGGAAGGCGGGTTGATTTTTAGTTAAAAGTTCATATATTTTGTTGAAAAGTTGTCCTTTTTGGCAAAAAAAAAATTTCGTGGTTAAAAACCTCACCTATTTGTCTAAAAGCATTTTTTTATTGAAAATTTATCATTTCAATTAAAAGTTCAGTTTACTACTTACAAATATATCTAATACGTTTAAACAAATTATTTTGATTAAAGATATTAATTCTTTTAACTGAAGATTTAACGATTCTATTTTATGTTCAAAATTTATGTCTTTTAGTTGAAAGTTCATATATTTAATTGAAATTTAGTCTTTTTTGGTAAAAAAAGTTTTGTTTTAAAACCCTGTGAACTTTCCTATCCCTTCAACTGCCCTGTATGAGGACTTCTGGTTCAGGACTAATCGCGTTGGGCAGGACAAGTCTGTGTGAGCCTGTGTGAGTTTGTGTCTCAACTCGAACTGAGCGCCACCAAACCACGGGCAAAGATAATCTTTGCCACGGGACTGATCGGAGCTGACAAACTTCACTTCAAATAAATTAAAAACACTATGTTCGTTTGAAGTATTAAAACACGCTCTAAAAGCATGAAATTTTTCAATAATTTTTAATGTGAGCCTTCTTATTGGGAAATCTCTTCTAAAGCATTATTCAAAAATTGATTACATACCCGCTAATATGTGGCGTTTCATTCTCGATTTTTTTTTTCTTTTGACGAAGACAGAGAAAAATAAAAATGGTTGTTGTCAGACTCTTTGCTCATGGCCCCTTTAGTACGCACAGAGTTGGGAACGTATAATCAGACAAGTGTCCTGGGACTCACAATTTTGGGTTCTTTGAATTGCGCATGCGTCGTATCAACAACTGGATTAGTTACCGCTGGCGCGCTTAGTTAAAATGATTGAATGTCAAGAATCTTTTTTCCAACAAATAATACTTCTTAAATTATTAGATCTAATACTTTGATAAAAAAAAATACTTATTAATTGAAACGTGAGATATTTTTGGTGAAACACGGACTTATATAACTTTGGCAGCCCCTACACTGTCCATTAATTGCGTTCTTTTTGACTGACTTACTTGAACGTTCTAATATTTCGTTAAAAATGTACCTTTTTCTTTGAAAATAAACCTCTTTGGTGGAAATGTAACTATTTTGTTACGAATTTGTTTCTTTTTTGGCTGAAAATGAATTTTTTTCTAATAAAAATGTAACTATTACATTATTAGTTGAAAACGTATCTTCTTTAGTTAAAAATTATTGTACTCTGTTGCGTATTCGCGTTTTTTAATAAAAAATTAATCTGACAAAAAATTTTTACGGTCAATGTAATTAAAAAATCGAAATCTAAAGTCAACCATTTTTTTATTGGCAGCGATAAAAACTGAGCTGTAATTTAAAGCTCTGAAATTAGAACTCTTTAAATTTGAAACTTCTAAATCTGAAGATTATAAGTTTCTTAATTCGAAAATTTTTTATGCAAATGCTCAATAATTTAGATGTGCAAAATGGAAGCTACTAACACTTTTTAACTGAACAATTTGAAAATAAATGTAGGTAAACTGCCAAATAAAAAATTTAAAACTTTGATAAATTATAAAGTTCAAAAATTCAGATTCAATTCCAAAAATATAAATTCACGTTATAATTTGTAATGCTCTAAATTGAAAAATCAATCAGTGAATTAAAAAAATTTTCAAAATTATATTTTAGTGTAGAAATCCCTGAAATAATTCGAATCTGAATTTCAAAATCTTGAAACATTAACATGTTGTTTTACATTTTTTTAATTTGAAATTATTGTTAACATTATTTCAGAACTTCTAAATGCCTCTTAAAATCATTTCAATATTTCCTAAAAATTTCCCTAATAACTTTGTTTTCATTCCTGTCAAATAAAAAAAGTTCCTTGAAATCTTCCATATATATTTTCGATAATTTTGTAAATCTTTCTTCATATTTCTAAATATTCTCTTAAAATAAATTGTTCAAATAAAAAAATCATGTTCAATTTTCATAAGAATCTTTTTTTATTCGTCTGAATGAATTAAAATTTCTTTGCCTTTCAAAATTCTAAACAAGCATCTAAATTTTTTGTTTGAAATGTGCCAAAATCTATATTTGCCTTGGAATAAGGCCGTGGGCTGTCAGCACCGGAATTTTGATACGAATAGACGGATTTTGACGGTTTAAATTATTTGAAATAATTTCGAATTCTAAATTAATTTAGAATTTTTCGAAAATTTCTAAATATTTCTTCAACTTACTCAAATTTTTTCTAAGAATAATAGGTGCTCAATTGTTATTTATAATTTCAAAAACAACAATTTACCTGCAAATTAAATTTTTTTTTAGTTTTTTAGAGTTAAAAATTTATCTTTTTCGTCAAAATTAATCTCTTTCGTTTAAACTTTAACTATTTTGTGACATATTTGTTTTTTCAAAGAATATTTTTAAATATTAGTTCAGTATTCTTTTTCTTATTTAAGCAATTTCAAAGTGAACATTTTCAAGATGAAAAATTGTAGACTGAAACCAATTTTGAGATTGAATAAAAGCCTTCAATTATGAATATATTAGTTTGAAGATATTCTAAAATTGAGAATAGTTTGTAAAGTTTCAATCGGGCATTTACGTTTGTTTAACTAAAAAGGCTTTCCAATTTACACGAATTAATTTCTGACGTTAAAATCTCGAAATTCTAAAACGATTCTGAAGCGTCTTGAAAAATAAGATATTCACTTTTTATTTATAAAGAACAGTTTAATTTAAAAAATCATTAATTAATTTATATTTACAATCAACTATAAATGTTTTTTATTAAAAATATAAGATTTTAAGCGCTTCCACTTTTTAATCGTCCAAATCTTTGAAACTGCCTTTTAAAATTCTTTGAAATAAAATGTAAGCCTACAAATTAAAAATCTAAAATCTTTAAAGTAGAAGATTTTCGAATTACGAATTCTAAACTGAATCATTTTATAATTTAAAAAGATACAAATTCAACTTGATTATTTAAAAACCGTTTAAATCAAACTTGGACAGATTTTTTTTCTAAAAATTTGTAAAACTCCAGGTAAAAAAATAAATTCAGTTATTTCTCGGTCTCATAAAATTCCCGGTTTCCCGTTCCGACTGACACCTTTAATTACTGTAAAAATATTACATGAAAATTTTTTAATATTGTTTTCGGTACAAATAGTGCTGGAAATGAGACTATTTGTTTTCGGTGCAAATAGCTAAACTTTTTTAGGTAGCCATGGGCGCTTCCATTTGGTAAAGATAAGTAATAGTTTAAAAGGAAATTCTTGTTTTTTTTTGTAATTAAAAAATAGAAAAGTCATGAAACGCATTACGTGTGAATATTTTCGTTTTTGGGGGCGCGCCGCACAACGGCGCGTGATATATTTAAAAAAATTGATTCGACACAGAACAATGTTCAATTCATTAAATTTTGAGGTTAAAAATATAATCAAACTGCATTGCACGTCCGATTAGGTACTCAGAAATACCTTCTAAAAAATTATTCAAAAATTGAATACATACTCGTTAATATGTAACGTACCTGTCTCGAAGTATTCGTTCCCAATAAAAAACAAAGCTAGAGAAGACGAAAAGTGTATTTTTGTTAGCCTCTTTGCTCATGGCCCCTTCGGTCTGCCCAGATTTGGGAACGTATAATCAGAGACAGAGTCAGATAAGCGTCCTGGGAATCCCAACTTTAGAATGTTTTCGTATTGCGCATGCGTGCTATCAACATCAGGATTACTTACCGTCGGCGCGCTTCTTAAAAATGTTTGAATGTGCAAGAATTTTGTTTTTGCAACAAAAAATACTTCTTAAATTATTAGATCTAATTCTTTAATCATCAATTAGACTTAATAATTAAAACTCAAAATAAATGTATCATACTTAATCGCCTTTTCATCTTTAATATCGAAAAACTTTACGCATGAATAAAAAACTTCATTTTTGGTAGAAAATAATTTTGTTAAAAATGCAACTGTTTTGTTAAAACTTCACTTTTTTAGGTTAACTCCAACTACTTTTTATTTTAAATAAAAATATTAATCATTCTTATTACCAAAATTTAACTGATTGCGTAGGAATCTAATCTTTTTTTCACTAACAGATTTTGTTTAGAAATTGAAATATTGTTGATTAGTTGAAATATCAACAACTACCTTTTCTGTTAAGAATTCACATTTTTCGGTTTATAACTGAACTAATTGGTTGAAAGTTGAACTATTTCGTTAAAAAGTAATTTTTTCTTGAAGATTTATCACTTTTGTTTCTTTTTGATGGAACATTTTAAACTAATTCTAACTACTTTAACTATTACATTTTAAATTGCAAAATTGTTGAATTGTTCAGTTTTCAACAGATTTAAAATCATCTTATAAAATAAGTTATTGTTGAATTTTTAATGCTGGTATTACATTTAAATATTTAAATTGATTAAATAAAAACTTTTTTTGATATTCAAAATAAAAAGACTTATAATAAAGTTGGCATATGAGATTGACGAAAAAAGTTGAAATCAATCTTTTATTTTAAATTGCATTATATCACGTGATATAAAATGTATGATATGTTAAGTGATCGGATCATTTTTTTAAATATTTGTGAAATTCCTCCTTGAAAAATAAATTCTCTGTAATTTTCTGGTTTTGTCTGGTCTAAAAAAATTCCCGTTCTTTTTCCGATTCCACCGGTCCAGCGGGCATCCTGTAAGCAGATTTCGTTTGCAAATCACGATTAGATCCCGTTATCAATTTTAGGGGGGGGGGGGCATAAACAAAAGTACGATTAGTACCTTTCTTGATGATACATTTTTTTAAAGTTTGCGACTTTTGCAAAAATTTCCCTCTTTTCCCCCCTTTCAAGAATATTTGTTTTTCTCTTGTTTTCAAGAAATTTCCGATTTTTCTCGATGTTCCCTCAACTTTTTTTTTCATTCGCAAATTCTACTATTTAATTGAACATTTAATTATTTAAAAAAATGAAAATATGATTAAGAACCCATATTTTTTGTTCAAAAATTCAATAGCTTGGTTGAAAGTTGTACTATTTCGTTAAAAAAATATCTTTTTGGTTGAGAAAGTTAATTTTCTACTAAAAGGGGCAAATTTTCCATAAAACTGTTGAATTTTCAGTCAACAAAAGTTGTTTAGTCAATATTAATAAATATGTTGAATAAATATAATAAATCTAAATTTTAGACTTATTATTATTTTTTAAAGGGTATAGTCTATGACATCGTTATGCTCACAATTAGGAACCAATATAAAATAATATTTCAACCTATGAACGTAGTGAAGGAAAATAATTCCGAGGTTAATTTAAATTTCACCAAATTTACTATATTTGTCCAAAATAGAATAAATCTGAAAGGTGAAATCGTTTCAAAATGAAACGTGAAATAATGTGAATAAAATATCTTTTATAAATACAACAGTATTATGAGAAACACTTAAACTGAAAAATATAAAGTAAGTTTTACTTTACAGTAATTCAGACTAAAAATCAATCTAAAGGGGGGAAATATTAAACCTTGAAAAATGGTAAAAAGATGGTATAGGTTTCAAGATTGTTTATGATCTTTTTAATTTTCAGTTTGTTTATTCTGAATCGAAAAAAATTAATAAATAAAAACTGAGTAAGTGGAATATATAACAATCATAAGTAATTCAGATTCACAACACCATAACAAAGAAAAATACATAGTCTTTGTGAAACTATTCAATACCTTTTTATTTATTAAGATTTATATTTTCCGGAAAGAAAACAATCACATTTGCCATAACACAGTGGGCACAAAATTTTGCGACGTTTTTACAACATCTTGACGACAACACTACGACATCCTATGTACATGTCGTTACAGTGTCTTTAAAATATCGTAAAGACATCATCAGATCATACGACATATTTACGATATCGTAAAGGCGACTTAAGGACATGGACATAGGATGTCGTAAAGTGGTCGTAACGATGTCGCTAAATTTTGTGCCCATAGGGAAACTTGTGTGTCCTAATTCCGAATGAATTATTTAGGTTATGTGTCATGAAAATCAGGAAAACCGAAGAAATAGTTCATATCCCGAGATTAACAACCTGCAACTACATTAAAAATGGTTCTTCTTTTGTTGTCATCACACATTGTTTAATAAATAAAGCATTCCAATAACTATTTATAAGATGATTTCCACTTTTTACGAAAAAGGGAGGAGGGAGAGAAAAAGTATGGTTGTCAACAAGGGGAAAATTTCCAACAAAATGCATGTATTTAAACAAAAATAGTTAAATTTTGGACAAAATAAAAGATAAATTTTCAACCAAAAATGAAAATTTTTAGATTTTGTGTTGAAAAAATAAAAATTTCTCAAACAAAAAAAACAATAAATTAAAAAGAAAAGTAGTTAAATTTTATACCAAAGAGATGAATTTTCAATTGAAATGTTGAATCTTTAATTAAACAACTGGATTCTCACAAAATCAATTGAATTTCGAACTTAAAATATCAATTTAGAGAATAACAAATGGAATAGTCACACTTTAGGTTATAAAAAAACAACTTATATTGATTCAGCTTACTGTGAAAAAGGCACGCAGTGTTAGACGAATTGTCAGAATGAATAAACGAACTTTTAAGTAATTTAATTTTTTATTGTACTTGAAGACTGTAAGATCTAAAAAGTAGCTGCTGAGTTTTTCTGATATTGTGGTGAAATTTGAGGTGAGTGGATTGTGGAAGTGTGTGGAAGGGTGTGGAGGTGAGAGATCTAATTGAGGGATTGTGAGATTGTAAAGGGGAGGTAGATATTTTGGAGAATTGAGACAGATTGTGTGGAACTTTTTTTGGAGATTTGTGACAGGGTGGGATGACTGTGTTGACGGATTGGTAGTAGCAGGGTTGGGTAGCGACAAGGAAAGGCGTGACAGGTAACAGACAGCGGCGATAGAGGCAGGGAAGATAGAAGGCGGG
>NC_046657.1:132242382-132243786 GCF_010883055.1 Belonocnema kinseyi | reverse complement strand
AGATATAAGACTTTATGTAAATAGTTGTAAATAATTGTATATATAGAAAGGATAAGATTGTAAAAAATATATAGATGTAAACGGAAAGATTGTAAGGAATGGTAGTCATGTAAACCCTTAGGGGACACATTATGAATAAAGAAGGTGAATTAAATTTTAAAAAAATGAATTTCCGACAAAATAGTTACAGTTTCAACTAAAAAGATCAATTTTCAATTAAAGTGATGAATATTCGTCTAACTCCAACTTTTAAATAAGTGCTTTAATTCTCAGCCATAAAAGATGAATTCTCAGGGAAAAATGTAATATTCAATATTTTAGGCAAAAGAGATTTTTATTTACAAATAAAAAGACGTTAAATTCAACCAACGCAACGAACATATATATCATTTTCAACCAAAAACAGTTGAATCCAACTGAAAAATACTCATTTTCAACAAAATTCTTCAATCCCCAACCAAAAAGGATTAATTTTCATTCAATCAGTTGCAAGAATAATATTTTTGATAATCGATTGAAATTGATAACTTAATGTCAGAATTAACGTATAATATTTTTGTATACATAATATCAAACTGTAGCATTTTTGTTAAAAAATAGCAATGCCCACCAAAAAATTGATTTATCGTATAAAATATGAACGTAACGTTAAACATTTGAAAAGTTGTGAATGTTCTTTGAAATATAATTTTTGTAATTTTTTTTGAATATCCTATTCCCTGTAAAAAAACATTAATATAAGCTGAAGTTCTTCGAACATTAGAAAATCCTTTTCGATTTATAATGATTTTTGATTTTAAAATGCTCAATTTTGGTGCAAATTAAAATCTAATGTAACATAAAATTGTTAAAAAATTATGATACCTGTATGTATGTATATTTATGTATTCTATGGCAAAAGAATGTAATAATAATATCGCATGCATCAATGGTTGTTTAGGTCACAGATATTAAAAGTGCCCATTTCTGATGTACAACGCTGAAATAAGCTACAATAGGGTTGTTTCGCGTTTTTGGATAAAATAATTTTTTAATGCATAATTTTAATCCGAACTGAAAGTGCGTTATAATTTTTTGTTATGTCGAGCCGTTCAACAGAAAAAAATTATTAAAAATTGAAGGCGGTAAAACACTTATTCAAGTTGGTGTCACATGACTCAGAGGTTCTCTTAATTATCTATTAATGTGCCCAGTGGGCACAAAATTTGGCGACGTCTTTACGACATCGTTACGACATCTTCACGACATCTTTACGATATACTATGTCCATGTAGTTTCGCTGTCTTTACGATATCGTAGAGAGAGAGTGCAGGCGAGAGAGAGAGTATGAGAACGCAAACGCATCTTAGTCTACTTATCTTTTACTTTACCATTACTTACAATTTTCACGCTTCTAATCTAAGC
>NC_046657.1:132234961-132242282 GCF_010883055.1 Belonocnema kinseyi | reverse complement strand
TCATCCTAATCTCTTCTTTATTTTCTTCAATCATTTCTTTAATCTCCTCTGCTTTTTCCTGCATGTCACCGTTCACATAAATCCCCACTACCTTCCATTTCTTTCCTCCCATCATAGCCTCTTCTACTATTACTCCTTCTTTTTGTTCATTCCTGTCTTTTTTATCAGTCAGATCATGCGACGTATTTACGATATCGTAAAGACACTTTAACGACATGGACATAGGATGTCGTAAAGATATCATAACGATGTCGTGAAGACGTCACCAAACTTTGTGCCCACTGGGTGGCTTTCATATTGTAAACTAACGATACTCATTATACAGAGGTTAGGCTACGGTCTGCTGTCAATTCTATTTTGATTTGATAGCTTTATTTGTTAAGGTTTATGTGGCAAAAAAGTTCTCCTGTTGTAATATTTTGATTAAGAGTCAGTAGTACGTTGACGCGATTTCAATTTTCGATGTGCACATAACCAAAACAAAACATTGGCACAGAAAAAGATATTGGAGAATCACTGACACATGAGCCGTGATTGGTGGAAAATCCGACCCCTTTGACGTCAAAGGGGCCCTCCAATTGACATCGTGATAGAAAATTCATATTTCAACATTAAATTAAAAATAGTAAACAATATGTGAAAAATATTGTATGGGTATTTTTAAAATTAGAATTTTATATACTATCAGATTCATTTATTGGAAAAATGATATCTGACTTTGGAAACAACCCTATTATTGAAAATTATTGAACATTTTTAGAAATTTCAAGTTTTTTCAAAGCTGTAAAACAATTTCATGTGAAGAAAAGCCAATTAGGTTTGCAACAACAATGGTTGCGAGATTTTCGAGATGAACTGTTGCACCCATTTTTTAGATACAAGGTTACATGATAGAAAAACTAATAAATTGATTTAAATTCTCTTGAGTGAAATGAATTAAAGACTTCTAAGAAAAAAATGCTCTTTTGTTCATTTCGAAAAATTTTATTGAATTCAGACATTTTCTTAATTCGAAATCAGTACACATATTAAAAATGTTAACCGAAGTATTAACTCCTTTTATGCTAAGAACATTCTTTAGCTTCTTACAAAAATACGTTCAAGTAAACAACAAAGTACTACTTTATTATGATTTTCGCATTTTAATCGCAAATTTGCAAACACTGTATTTTCCTGATGAAATTTTTTGAAAAAAACTGTCTTTCCGCTATTTCTTTTTTGAACTTTCTATGATATAAACATGAATATAAGTATTTAAGGAACTTCATGTTACAAAGGCTTGTAATTGAGAGTAGCCATTGTTAGTAAATCAAGAAGAAAATGCGGATCAGATTCTGCTAAATCTTGAAAATGTGCAAATAAGTCCGAAGAATGTAAATTCTGTCCAAAATAGAAACAATCCAAAGCATATTCAAGGCATTTGTTCTTGAATCTTTCGGTATTGAACTTATAAGCAAGTTTGAGAGAATTGAAAACATTATCTGCAGTCATATTCTTCATAAGAATAATCTCAAATTCTCTTTTCAAATTAGTAATCTCATACCTATCGGCTGCAATCAACAGTTTTTTTAATAAAATCATCCGTTTTTGCATTATCTTCAACTTTGTTCGTGTTAATAAATCTTAGCATTTAATAACATACTTCCGGTTCCATGTCTTCTGCTTCAACCATTCCGGAAGCGCTCTCCTTCATAGTGTGGGAAAACATACTGTTAAAAACAGGACTTTTTGCTGCAAGAAGTATCTTATTTGCCAAGTATTTTTCACATTCCCTACGTGAATTTCGATAGCGCTGAAAGTTTTGTCGTTCAAAAAACTTACGTATTGTTTTTGTGGTTGTAACTTATCGTTTAATTATAAGAGATTTTGGCTTCTCTGCCAATTTTCGTCCTTTCTGTAACCATTTTTTTTCGGATCATAAAAATCCATAACAAAAAAAGCGAAATAATTTTTGGTGCTATCTTAACTAATTCTGTGAATTTTCCTTGTTTCATAATGGTTTTAAAGTTTTCTACGATAAATTCATAAAATATTCGTCGCATGATACTTTCTTCCATCAAACTTGCTCCATTCACATTTTCTTGAATGTATACAAAATGATGAATCACATTTTCAACATTCAAATTCGCCTTTAGGACATCTGCCCATCGTAAATAAAAATCATACATCTTATATTTAACAGCGACATTGAAGAGTTTACACGTTATTTCATCCATGTATTCCACCGTTCCTGTGTACACGAATCTCATTAGTTCGTAAAACACTTTGGGATTCATATCGTCGACTTTTATTTCCGATAAGCAATCCTGGCGAGAAAATTGTTCTCGAAAAACTCTGCTATTTACAGCCAGGACCAACTTTTGTGCTGGATATTTTTCATCGCCGACAAGAAATTCAATATCGCTATACATCTTATTGTTCAGAAGCGGTTTAATTTTTCCAAAGTAACATTCAATTGCCTCAATCTCACATTTTATTCGTAAATAAGTCGTATCATCTGACGATGTCTTTACGATAACGCAAAGACACCGAAACGACATGGACATAGGATGTCGTAAAATTGTCGTGAAGATGTCGTAACAATGTCGTAAATATGTCGCCAAATTTGGTGCCCACTGGGAGATCTTCAAGATTCAACGTTTCTAATTCTATAACACTTATAAAATGTTGAATACCACCATGATCATTTTCTTTATAGTTAAAAATAATTATACTTTTACTTAGTAAGCTTTATCCCAACTTAGTTCTTTTTAAGGAGCTACACCAGTTTTCTCACTTTCGAAAAAGCGATTTTTTTGGTTGTTGCATATTTCGATAGTATATTATTCTAAGAATAATTTTCGGAAGTTATATGGCCGTATCATAAATAATTTTTAAATGTGAGAATACTCGGTTTTGGTAGGGTGCTTGTTATTTTGCCCTAACTTTATTGGGGCGCTGAACGGGAAATCTGGAAAGGACCCGAGTAGAACGTCACGCTTTGTAGAAAAGGCACTAGCCTAGACTCTTTGACCAGATTCGAGCGAGGGTGCTTTTCTATTGTCCAACTAAATAGTAAGGTCCTTTCTAGATCCTTGCCATATTTCCCTATTAATTCCTACTTTGATTATAGGTTATGTGGTGACGGGTTACGGGTTACGAGATTTCGTAATAATTACCATTAAAGTTCTTCCTGAGTAGAAATTAAAACATGTTTCTTAAGAGGCCCTGTCTCTGAAAAAGTCTGAAGTGTGATGCTATGGTTGCAATAGTAAAAAAATTTAACTAACACATTACCATAATTTATTAGCAGAAATTTTTATTCGCAGAAGGTAAATATTAATCCAAATCTAAAATACACTTTCTTTGCAAAAGTTAAATCTAAACATGTTACAACTTTCTGTAGCCTCTGACAGACACTGCTCCGTTTTCTCATATTTTTACTGACAATCAATTCTAAAGTATACTTCGCACGTTATTCTAAAACTAAATTAATTGTTGAACTTTACTAGAGAAGACTTATTACTTATAAATAAAGAGATACGTAGTTTATTAAAATATGCGTAAGCACCGAGAATCGAACGCGCGTACCGCACGCTTATAAGTTGAACGCCTAATCCACATATCTACGATGCCATGCTGAGTACGATATCTTAAATACTTGGCGGCATTCATCCGATACTTTCGAACTTAGGAAAAAAGGTTCTTGAAACTCGATTTGTTAAATATGATTTTTAAACGTACTTAGGTGATTTGAAATTAAATCAATATTTAAGAAAAATTCTTTTCAAATTATTAAGGCACCAAATGTTTGAAATTTTATCAGAAAATATGAAAATTCTAAAAGTTTGAGTCTCGAAAATTGTTGTAATTTTTTATTTTATTAATTTAAGTATATACATACTTTTTTGCACTCACAGCCATATTACCCGTTTTACTTGTCGAGTGCTTTACAAGATCCCCTCGAGCAAATAATTAATTTATAAAAATTGTTTTTAATATATATCTTTATGAATGAAACATTTTATCTAGTTTGATTTACAAATATAGTGCTAAAAAGAGAGCGTCAAGTTACGGCCTCTCTAAACTTCCCTGTAATTGTCTAGAAAACAAACAGAGGTAACCCTACCAACCCCTGACAAGAGCCTGCATAACATTTTCTAGTCAAGTTCCAATTTCTAAGACCCGAACAGTTCCCTGTTTAAAGTAGGGAATATTAGAGCATTTTCTACACGGGCTGTAAGTATGAATCAGTAGTCAAAACTTCAAACGCGTTTTTCTCATAAATGCATTTTTCAAAATAGCTGCAGTTGCAACTCGAAAACTAATTGAATGGGTGCCCGGAACAAGAGCCTATGTCGCGATTTCCAAATTGTGCAGGAGCATTGAAAAACGGCCCTTCTTTCACTTCACTTCCCTTTACTTCTCAACAGATAATTCGATTTTCCTGACCTCTGTTGGCGTACGTTACAACTGAAAACAATGGGAACTCTTAATCCACATGACATTGGCCCTTATTCCACGAAAAACTGGGTTTTGAAAAAATCGTGACATAGGCCCTTGTTCCGGACACCCATTAAATTAACCGATTAACTTCAAATTTCATACAAGTATCCGGGATATGTTTTTGCATCGGATGAAGCACTACCCAGTGGGCACAAAATTTGTCGACGTCTTTACGTCATCGTCACGATATCTTTACGACAACTTTACGATATCCTATGTCTATGTCGTTATGGTAAGGTATCTTTACGATATCGTAAATAAGTCTATGATCTGACGATGTGTTCATGATATCCCAAATACACCGAAACGACATGGACATAGGATGTCGTAAAGTTGTCGTAAAGATGTCGTAACGATGTCGTAAAGACGTCGCCAAATTTTTTGCTCACTGGGTATCTTTTTGATTTTAAGAAAAATGCAATTCTGATATGCGAAAAACGGGCGTTTTTTTTAACGCAAAATCGAAATTATTTTTAAAACGCTGCCATTTTTCAATTTTTAATATTTTAAAGAGATAGTGATTCGCCCAGTGAAGAATTTCATATAGTTTAAGGAAAAATTTAAATCTGTTTGATTTCAGCCATCCAGAAGTGACCTACAACTGCAGCCGTTTTTCAACTTTTTTTTAGGACCTCCGCAGCGCCACATATAATTCGGCTTCAGATTAACATTATATTTCAAATTTTGTAGAATTTTGTTTTAAGAGGTATTAAATATAATCGCAAAATTTTAGACAATTTGACCACGTCGCTTTTTTTATAAATCCCGAAAAACTCTTGATTTGAGATCCGAGAAACTGGTAAAGCCCCTTAAAAACTGACTACACTGGAACTTGGATTTCAGGAATTTTGATTTGCGCCTTTCGAGAAATGACGCCGCGCCACGGTTTCAAATGAGTGAAGTCGTGGACCTGAAAGGGAAGGTCTAACTGGTTAAATTCGTCACTTTGGCTTATCTACCGATTGGAACCACAATTTTTTTTTAAAAAGCTTGTAAGATTTATAAGACAGTTTTAGAGCCTGACTTTTAAATTATATTGTCAACTTTCTTTATAAATAATCAAATATGACGAAAAATGTCCATTTTTCGATTTGAAGTTCTCGGGGCTCGTCAATCGTATGAAAATGGTAAAAAGCATCTGAGTTTTATCGATTAACATTGGATAAAGATATTCCAATACTAGATATCAAACAAAACAAAATTAAATGAACAAATTATTTCTTGAAAGAATGTTTTTTAATATTATCTATAATTTTACGGTTTTTAATGTGATACTGCAAAAAATTTGGATAAAAACTATATAATAATAAAGAAATTTCTTCTTGAGATTATTAATATTAATATTATAAACAAATTTGAAAAACCAATGCAGTAATCAGGCATTTTTCGAAAGAAAAATTCTCTTTCTTTTATCTCATTTTTTTAATCAGGAAATTTATGCTAATCTTAGAAAAGTTCATCATTTGTTGATTAACCTTAAGATTTTTAAAAGAAATTTGATAAACAAATGCATGGAGCAGGCATTTGTCGAAAGAAAATATAGTTTTTTTTTTCTGTGACAACTTTTTAATTAGGAACTTCATGGTAATTTCAAAAAAATCATAATTTATTAATAAATTTTATGCCCTTTTAAAACAATTTTAATAAACAAATGCATTGTTGGGGCGTCTCTCAGCGCGAAAATCATTTTTCTTTTTTGAGGTCAGACTTTTTAATTGGGATTTTCATAATAAATCTAGCAACATTCATGATTAGTTGATCAATTTTATATATTTTTTGAAACAAATTTAATTTAAAAATTGCATTATCCTGCTATGTTAGATTTCTTTAAGACATCATATAATTTATCAACTAAGTATAAGTCTTAATGAAATTATCATTAAGTTCCTAATGAAAAAATACTTAAATAAGAAAAAAAACACATTTTTCTCTCAACGGATGCCTGAATAATGCATTTATACCCAGTAGACACAAAATTTGGCAACGTCTTTACGACATCGTTACGGCATCTTTACGACAACTTTACGACATCCTATGTCCATGTCGTTTCGGTGTCTTTGGGATATCGTGAAGACATCGTCAGATCATAGACTTATTTATGATGTCGTGAAGATACCTTACCATAACGACATGGACATAGGATATCGTAAAGTTGTCGTAAAGATATCGTAACGATGACGTAAAGACGTCGACAAATTTTGTGCCCACTGGATAGTGCTTCATCCGATGCAAAAACATATCCAGGATACTTGTATAAAATTTGAAGTTAATCGATTAATTAGTTTTCTAGTTACAACTGCAGCTATTTTGAAAAATGCAGTTATAAGAAAAACACGCTTGAAGTTTTGACTACTGATTCATACTTACAGCCCGTGTAGAAAATGTCCTAATATTCCCTACTTCAAACAGGGAACTGCTCGGGTGTTAGAAAGTGGAACTTGACTAGAAAATGTTATGCAAGCTCTTGTCAGGGGTTGGTAGGGTTACCTCTGTTTGTTTTCTAGACAATTACAGGGAAGTTTAGGGAGCCCGTAACTTAAAATTTAGACAGGCACTACCCATAGGGCACAAAATTGGGCGACGTCTTAACGACATCGTTACGACATATTTACGACATTTTTACGACCTTCTATGTCCGTGTCGTTTCGTTGTCTTTACGATATCGTAAAAACATCGTCAGATCATACGACGTTTTTACGATATCTTAAAGGCACCTTAACGACATGGATATAAGATATTGTAAAGATGTCGTAAAGATGTCGTAAAGACGTCGCCAATTTTTGTGCCCACTGGGTACTCAAATACGAAAGGGGTCATTTACAAAATACGTGACACA
>NC_046657.1:132213391-132234951 GCF_010883055.1 Belonocnema kinseyi | reverse complement strand
TCCATTAGTCTTAACATGGAGAATGATACTTCGGCAGACCCCAGCCACCCCTAAACGTATTTGTCAATAACTATAAAAATGGAATTTTTAATCAATTATAAGTATAGGAGTCTTTATTTATACAGTAAATTCAAACCCTGACGGGTAAACAAGCAATACTGTGTCCATGCCAATGCAGTCAATGTTTGATAGCCTTATATGCTTCAAAAGCATGGTGTCTTGTGAAGTTGATGACTATGTCTTTTATTATTAGTGAAAAAATATTACGCACTGAGCAATCGACAATAGTGGATGAAAGTGACAATGCAGAAGTCAAAAGTGAGGTTGTGAATTTTCAGGATGACACTCGTGAAAGTAATTTATCCTAAAGATGATAAATGTTCGAAAAGTGAGATATGCAGAAGAAAATAGAAGTATAGAAGTTTACTTACACTGTGTAAAATTAATTTATAGACCGCGTTGCAATTAAAGTTCTTTAATAAGATTCAAAAATAATAAATCAAATATTTTTTTCATACTAACTGAACGTTTCTTGTTGTTCGTTTACACAGTGCAAACAATTAATTTTCGATTTAATATTTTCTTATTCGCAGAACCCGGGTAGAAATTTTCTCTTTATGCCTAAACTAAATATTGGCTCTTACGCGAGGCCGCAGTCAGATTTTCCAGCTAGAAGGATCTAGGCTTTCCCTCGGCTGGCCCTGGACAGGTTATTGTCGTGTGCTACTTGACGCTCTCTTTTTAGCACTATATTTTTAAATCAAACTAGATAAAAGGTATCATTCATATATATTATTCAGATATATTTCAGATATATATTATAAACAATTTTTATCAATTAATTATTTTCTCGAGGGGACCTTGTAAAGCACTCGACATGTAAGACGGTTAATATAGCTATGAGTGCAAAAAAGTAATTTAATGTTATTATGCATAATTATACTTAAATTAATAAAAGAAAAAATTACAAAAATTGTCGAGACTCGAACTTTTAAAATTTTCATTTTTTCTAATAAAATTTAAAACATTTGGTGCTTAAAAATTTGAAAAAAAATTTTCTTAAATATTGGTTTAATTTCAAATCATCTAAGTACGTTTAAAAATCATAATTAAGAAATCGAGTTTCAAGAACCTATTTTCCGAAGTTCGAAAGTATCGAATGAATATCGTCAAGTATTTACGATATCGTACTCAGCGTGGCGTCGTAGATATGTGGATTAGGCGTTCGACTTATAAGCGTGCAGTACGTGCGTTCGATTCTCGGTGCTTGCGCATATTTTAATAAACTTCGTATCTCTTTAGTTATAAGTAATAAGTCTTCTCTAGTAAAATTCAACAATTAATTTAGTTTTAGAATAACGTGCGAAGTATACTTTAGAATTGAGTGTCAGTAAAAATATGAGAAAACGGAGCAGTGTCTGTCAGAGGCTACAGAAAGGTGAAAAATGTTTAGATTTAACTTTTGCAAAGAAAGTGTATTTTAGATTTGGATTAATATTTACCTTCTGCGAATAAAAATTTCTGCTAATAAATTATGGTAATGTGTTAGTTAAATTTTTTTACTATTGCAACCATAGCATCACACTTCAGACTTTTTCAGAGACAGGGCCTCTTAAGAAACATGTTTTAATTTCTACTCAGGAAGAACTTTAAGGGTAATCATTACGAAATCTCGTGACCTATGACGCGTCACCACATAACCTATAATCAGATCAGGAATTCTATATATATATATATATATATATATATAATTAAGTGGCGTAAAACGGATGATGCTTATGCAAATCCACAGTTTTTGACCAACCGTCACCAAATTTGACACACATATTCATTGGGCTTCAAAGCAGGTCGTAAGAGTGGGGGGGGGGGAGGGGTGAGCATGCGATGGGATGAGGCAGGTGTGGAAGGGAGCACAGATGCAGTTTTTGACGAATCAACATCAGATTTTTCATACATATTCTTTGGGCTCCCGGTCAGGCCGTAAGAATATTGAAGGAAGTTGGAATGTAGAGGAAATGGGTACAGTTTTTTGAAATGTATCAAATCTAGTGGCTTAAAACGTATGATCTTTATAAGAATGCATATTTCGATAATTAGCACCAAATTTTTCACACATATTCTTTGGGATTCCAGGAAGATCGTGAGAGTATTAAGGGGCGTGGGGGAATGGTGAGATTAAGATGAGACGGGTTTTAATGACTGGAATATAATTTTCATAATTCAAAACCATTAACATTTTTTGTATTTAAGCTCATATTTCTGTTTCACTTTCTCAGAGACTTTTTAAAGTTTAGTTCAAATTTCACTGTAGACTTAGTATTTTTCAAAACCAAGTTCTGCCACTTCAGTACGAGTTTTATGACCTAAAATTCGAAAACGCCCTTTTCATTTTATGTTCTTTAGTTTTTCATTCTTTTTTTCGCATTCAGTGTTTTCCTTAAGCTGTGTACAGATTTCAAAAGTGTTTTGGAATTTTCGGAAACTGAATTGGACAAATGAAATACAATTTTTACAATCAAAATTCGAGAAATACTGTTTCGATGTTCTGTATTCAATTTTTTATTTCTATTCGACTTTCTAATAGTTTTTTTTCAAGTTTCCTTCAAATTTCACTATCGACTTGACATTTTTCAAACACAAATTCTACGACAAATACTTAAAATTGTATGTTGACTCAATTCCAGTATTATGCAATATACAACTTTTATGGTATTTCCGTTTGTTCTCGTTGCATAGTATTAATGACAGCGCGCTATCCGCGGCGGTGAAGCCGCCGCCACAAGGCGCAGCTAGTTAAATAGAAAGAAATTAAATTTATGGAAAATCGATACAAGTTGCAATAAAATGTTTAATAATAATTTTATTTCAATAGGATGCGAATTTTTTCAATGATGAAAATAAGACAATCAAAACACTTTTGTTCCAATACTAATGCTTATTATGAATGGTCTTAATATAAATTTATTGAAATGATATACATTCTTCAGGGTGGCTAAAAATAAAATATACTGCAAAATAAGAAAAAAGTATTAAAGTAAACATTAAAAATGAGATTGGTACTTTATTTTGCAATATATGAATAAACAGCCCCCGGCCAAGGTACATTAATAAATACTAGAACCTCGACTAGAACCTCATACGCACGCTACTCGCACGTCTCAATAATTTCCATGAAATTGTTTTTTTAGAAATAAAGTTCTATAAAAAAGAATGAAAAAAATTTTTTTGTAACATCCACCAAGATAAAAAATAATTAAAATAAACATTGTTTATGAAAATAGTTTTAATAAGTAGTCATTACTTTAAATTTGAAAAGTATGGCAAAGAAAAGTTATTGCAAATAAATTCTTCGTTGAACCCGTGAAGAAATGGAACCATTTCTTTAAAAATAACCAAACTCTCTATTTTCTGATATAAATTCTTTACATAATTGTTTAATCTTAAAAAATTGTAAAGATGTGTGATGCGTTTGGTACTTTACCTCAATGTAAACTGAACAGTAGAAGCGTAGGGGCGTGCACGTGATCTCAAAGGGCCATTGCCCACAGGTGTACCAAGTTAGGGTGCAAACTAACAGTTCCCCTCAATCGTGGGTACGCAGCATCTCGGTCCAGGCGATAAGACACCCAATCCCAACTTGTGTCTCTCGTGCTTGGATCTTACCAATCCTTTGGTGAGGATATCTGCTGTCATCGTCTCCGAAGAAATATATTTTATTTCGACGTAGTCATCTTTCAGAGCATCTCAAACAAAGTGGTGACGTATGTCAATATGCTTTGATCTTAAGTGAAATACATGATTTCGGGTTAGTTTTTGAGCAGCCTGATTGCCATTATAAACTAGAGTTGGTTTATCGACTGGCAAACCGATTTCACTCATAAATCGAAGAAGGTAGATGGCTTTTTTGGCAGTCTCAGTGAGTCTCATGTAATCAGCTACCGTACTTGAAAGTGTCATTGACCTTTGCCTCTTAGTCTTCCACCTAACAGCTGCTCCAGCTAATATAAAAGTTAATCCAGAATATTATCGGCGATCGTCGGAGCAATTTTCCCAATCTGCATCCACATAGCCTTCGAGACCCTTCCCGGATTTCTAGAAAGTTAATCGGCTGTCCAAAGTTCATTTAAGGTATCTTAAAACCCTTTTAGCATCCCTGGCAGAGATTTTAGCAGTTCCAGTAACCTCTTGATTTTAAACAAAATCTTCTGTGATGAATCTTCCATCAGCTCGATGGTATAGCTTCCTTGGTGTTCCCCTGTTTCCAGTTCTAACAGTCACAGCGTAACCAGGGCCTTTTCTATTTGGAACTTCTTGTTCTTCGATGACAGGGTTTTCTGCATCTTCCCATTGCAAGTTGTTCATCGATATCCGATTCTCGCACCGAAGCTGCTGGGACTAGTATTTCGATGAGATTATTCTTCCCCTCTCGTATGATTTCCTCTTGATTTTTCCCAAGAATCTGAGGGTGCGTAGGAGATACTTCCACTTCTTGTTTATTTTTCACAGCTTCTTTCTTCATCCAAAGATCCTCCGCAATAAAATTCTCGTACTTCGCTTCCACAAAATAGCCTACAAACACGCATTCTTTAGCTGAAGCATCAAACTTTCCCTTTCCAGGTGCTTTGTTGATCATGAAGACTTTACGGCTGAAGGTTCTAAAATAAGAAATAGTAGGTTTCTTACCCATCCACATTTCGAAAGGGATCCCACCTTGAATTCTGCTTGAAGGACATCGGTTTCGAATGAGATTTGCAGTATCTACTGCCTCTGTCCAGAACGGAGGTGGAAGGTCTGCTTGGATCAGCAGACATCTGGCCATCTTCACAAGAATTCGATTCCTTCTTTCTGCCACTCCGTTCTGTTATGGCGTATAGGGCACTGTCAATCTTCTTTTAATTCCGCAGGATTCCAGGTACTGATCGAATTCCTTGTTGCAGTATTCCGTACCATTATCGGACTGCACATGCTTGATCCTTTTTCCAGTTTCGTGTTCTGCCTGTAGTTTAAACCTTTTAAAAGCTGGTAGAATATCACGTCCATGTTAAAAAAAATAAAGTTTCCCCATTCGCAACAGTCGTCAATAAAAGTGGCAAAGTACTCTGCCCCACTCATGGATTCTTTTCCCATGGGTCCACAGACATCAGTGTGTACGATATTCAGTAGCTCAGCACTGGGTACTGACTTTTTGGGGAAGGGAGTTCTGGTCCTTCAGACATGTCTCGCAAGTTGAAAGCTTGCTGTCTCGGCTTACCTTTACTGCCTCTACTTTTTCCTCTGATATGAGTTGTCTTAAGTCCTTCTCGTTGAGATGTCCCAAGCGCTGATGCCAGACTTTAAGTTTGGATATTTTTAACTCTGTCGTCGTTGCAGCTGCAACTTCAGCTTGCTCTTGAACATAATAGAGACCGTTGATCCATTTCGCGAACATTGTTTGTTTACCGTTAGAGTCAAACACAATTGAATTTTCCTTTAGGAACAGGGCGTCAAACCCTTTATCTGTTATTTTACCAACAGACATTAAATCTAAACGTAGATCAGGAACATGCAAAGAATTTTCTAACCTAAAAACTTTTGTTTCGCCCGCACTGTCCCCTACTTTTAACGCCGACTGATCAGCTGAGTTCTCAGTGGTCACGAGTTAGCACACCTCTTCCTCGACTTTGTTCGTATTTTGCTGTGTGCTTTGGCCCTTAAGGCAGTATTCTACTTTGAAACGCTAAAAAATAAAGCTATTTTTGTGAATTTTTTCTGAGATTGTTAATAATGATATTGATAAAAGGTTTATTAGGCTTAATAAATACACTCTTGAAATACATTTAAAAATGTTTTATTTTCATTTATTTTATGCACTTTTCATATATAAAAACGTCAGTCAAAGTCAACTCCTAAAAAAATCTGTAGTTTCGCGCAGTTGTCAAAATCTCGAGAATAGGTGGACTAAAATGAAAAATTTAAACAGTTTTAGATTCAGTATGACTCCAGCCACCGTCTAAACTAGGATTTCTGATATACATACAAAAATAACAAAATGGAGGCGAAAACACCAAAACAAAAAAAAATGGATTTATTTTCTCAGTTTTTTTCAAAAAAATATTGTTAAAATTAACATTTTTTCAAACTTTTAGTTCAGCCGGTTGCTGGCGTCACACTGAATCTAAAATTGTTAAATTTTTTCGTTTTAGTCCGCCATTCTCGAAATTTTTACAACAGCGCAAAACAACAGATTTTTTAGGAGTAGACTTTGACGTTTTTATGCATAAAAAGTGCATAAAATAAATAAAAAAAATTATTTCAAATGTATTTCAAGAGTGTATTCATTAATCCTAATAAACCCTGCATCGGCATCATTATTAACAATCTCAGAAAAAATTCACAAAAATAGCTTTATTTTTAAGCGTTTCAAAGTAGAATACTGCCTTCAAATCACAATCTTTTGCCTAATGTCCAGGCTTTTTGAACCGGGAGCACTTAAACGGTTCACTGCCAGATTTTTCACTACCCCAATTATTTGAATCTTGTTCTTTTGATTTGCTGGTGTTTCTGCAATGATTTTTCTCACTTTTAAAACCGCTCCCGTACATGAGCCCCTAAACGTCCTCGCAAACTTTGCTTCTGCGCGCGTTTTAATATTTCAGGTTGCGGTAATTCGTCTCTCGGCTCAATAGCACAACGAAAATTTTGGTAACTCGCGGGTAAACTATAGAGGATTAAAATCGTTAAGAGATCGTGATTCACTTGCACTTTCTTTTTTTCGAGCTTATCTACCACGTCAAAGAATCGTCGAATGTGGCCACGAGCATCCTCCTCTTCTACCATTGTTTGTAGAATGAACTGCTTCAGTAGAGTTGCTTTTCTTGCAGGTCCTGTCGATTGGTAAATGGACTGCAATTTAAGCCACACTTCACGAGGTGTTAAGCTGTTTTTTATTTTTTTCAGCTCAGAGCGTCTGATAGACAAAATCAGATTTGGCTTTTAGGTCAGCGGCAGTCCAAGTTTCTACAGCCGTCAAAGAAGCCTGAGTTGGGAGATGATTATCTCCATTCTCGACGATCCGCTTGGCCTTGGCGCCGCTAACATAACCCCATGCAACGTTTTTGATTAACAGAGCTTCCATTTGAAGCTTCAGATACATTATTATTCAGATATATTATTATTCAGATATATTATTATCAGATATATCAGATATATTATTATATTTGTCTGGCGAAGCGCCAAATATATTATGGAGCGCGCAGAACGAGAACTAACAGTAGCGCGACCTAGGCGCAATCAAACTTGAGAGCGAACTGAGCTGTGTTCGAAGCTGATGTGCCTGCACAGCGGGCCGATTTTTAAAATACTTTTTTCATTACCGAAAGTAATTGTTTAAAATAAGGGTCAATCACAAAAAAGAGATTAATAGCACATTGCAAACCAAAAAAGAAATAGCAAAAAAATCGACCTAGTCAATTTGTTAATTTAATGATTTTTGTAGAGGACGCTGCTGAGTTGACGATAAGCCAGGGCCGCCATGTTTTTCTCGAAATTTCATAGAGCAAAAAAATTTGTTTGTAAAAAATAGCAACAAAATATGCATTATATGGCATTTTGTTTTTTGTTAGTGGTGCCGCTGAGTTGTCTGCCCTTATGAATGATCTAAAGGACATGTATCCAAACTGTCAATAAATAAATAACTACAAATAAAAAACTAAGAATCAAATTCTATTCTTAAAGAATGTACATCAAAAAATATGTATATTGATATTAGGAAGTGCTTCCAAAATATTATAAAAAACATATCAATTTCTCTTTTCCCTGACAGCTACTTCATTTCCCTGACTTCCCTGACATCTAGCCATCCTGTTATTGCATTCGTTTACTAAATTTGTTTATAATATTAACAATAATAATTTCAAAAGGAATCTAATTCATCACTATATTTCTTTTATCCAAATTTCTTGCAATATAACACTAAATAGACTGCCCGCATCGCAGGGATATTCTCATCGCGCGCTGGGCGTGCGGCTCGCTTCGTTCGCAAGTTTGAGCGCGTCTGTTAAATCTAGCGCTTCGCGCTCGATAGCTGGTTGCCTCATGCTTTGTGCTCGGATATTTATTCTTTGCATTTGGAATGCTTAAATAAAACTTTATCAGAAAGATATCTTTCAGATCGTAGTATTTATATGCGTCTTCATATTCTGAATTGTCTACTTAGTAAAGTGTAGTCAAAGATTAAGTTTCTCAAAACTCTTTAAGGCTTTGAGGTACACATTCTCATCGTGACCTCGCGCTGCGCGCTCGATTTTCGACAGACATTTGTAAACAAGTTTTGTTCAATCTTTTTTTTCCAGTAACTGTCGTCATTTTCACACACTTTTTTGCTTATCTTTTGCGTATCCTTATATTTTGACCAAAAAATGAAATTTTTTATTTTTCATTACTCTTTATGCAATCCAAATTTGATATTTCGCTTTTCGAATTAAACCCAAAATAAGTTATGATAATCTTCTAGGGGTTTCAAAAATAAATGTTTTTCTGTTTGTATTTTTTGATAATATTAATATCCGTACATAGAATTTTCAAATTCAGCCAAAAGGTAGTCTCAAAAATTTTTAAAAAGCACTCACTTTTAAAATTTTTATTAAAAATGGCTGGTTAACAAACTCGTCCTCTCTTTTCGGACCTAAAAAACAGACAGAGACGCCATCGTAAAAACTTGATTTTCGGATTCAGGGAGTATCGGAACGTGGAAATCCATTGAAAAACGGCAGTGTCAAATTTTGGAAAATTCTAATACTTTCTCAATCATAAATGATGAGAATGTAAAAAAGTAAAATTATGGAAAATCGTAAAGAACATTCTTTAAATAAAATATTTATTGATACAAAAAAATTTTGTTTGTTGTAGAATATTGCAATATCTTTATCCAATGTTATTTCATGAAATTCTGACGATTTCAACATTTTTCATGTTATTGACGAGCACCGGAACGTCCAATCGAAAAAGGGCCATTTTTTCGTTATATTTATTTATTTATAACCAAAATTAAAAGCCTAAGTTAAAAATCAGACTTGGCAACTGTCTTAGAAATCTTACGAGCTTTTTTTCAATTTTTTAAAATCCAAATCAGTCAATTTTTGTAGGCTGTACGTTATTTTGAACCAAAAAAGTAATATGTTTTCCACTTTATGGCGGTGGTTTTTCTGAAATTACTCAATATTTATTTATTCAAAATTCCATCTATTTTCCAATTGATTACTTTCTAGATTAAATCTGTGTCCGCGCCTTGGCTTTTCTAAAAATGTCTAAAAAAGATGTCTTTCGACAGCTTATTCTATGTCGCCTTATTTACGAGACTTATTTAAGGGCATGTGACACAGCTAAAAACCTATATTACCGACCTCACTTTATAAAATAGTTGACATTTTTTTTACATCTTTTATTATTAAGCTTTGTACTTACACGTAGTTTTCTTGTGGCTCTTGCATTTTGCAAAGTTTGAGACCCATATTTTATGTATAAAAAAAGTTCGAACGTTCAAACAATTTCGAGGTTCAGAAAAAAAATAAAATAATTTTCAATGAAGTTCCTTCCAAAGTGCAGTACCTAAACGTACTTTATTGTACTCTAATACATTTTCCAAAGTTTAAGCTCGATATTTTTATTTACAAAAAAGTTCTTAGGTTCAAAAAAACATTCAGTGAACTGATAAAGTGAGGTCGGTAATATAGGTATTTAGCTGTGTCACATGCCCTTAAAGAGACATTTTTCTAGGACTTTATAATGTATTTAGGACAACTGAGTGTACGAGTTTCAGAGACACACACTCAGGGTATATTATGAAGGACTGTTAACCAACAAGGTAGTGTTATTTATGAAAAACGGGCAACATTAAATTTTAAAATAACAATATTAAATAATAAATGATAAAATATATAATAAATAATAAAATGAGAACTAAACTATATGGTTATTTATACAAGTTTTTGCACAAAGAAAGGGAGATTTACTCTAATAATTTATTGAATTATTATGCAAAATACTGTCAAAACATCACTTAAAATACCGTTTACCGCAATTCGTGGCCTGTATTCGGAAATGATAACTTTACCATAATGATCCCTTTTCTGGCATTAAATTAACAAAAACTTAATTATTAAGCCACATATTTTTAAAACGTCTCGGGAAATACCGATTGCCATGGATACCGGCATCACAGAAAAAAAGAAGATAAACTTTGCATCGATTTCCGACGAAAGATTCTCTGCAACAAAAATTAACTTCACAGGATAAACTGTACACTAATATCGTTTAAACTTTCCTTTGTTTTTCCATAAAAAACACATGTTTTTTTAAAGACGCAAAGTGGGCTAAGCCAAAACTTTATCGCTCTAAAAAATTTCCTGCAACAAATTTTATTCTTAGTTTTTTTCTGTCTATATTGGACCGGCTTTTTTCCTAGGATAAGAAATATTTTGCCTTCAAAATCTGGGAAATGATAGCGAACATGCCAACGCTCGTTCCCGCACACTTCGTGCGTGTATATTTCGAGGTTATGTGTGTTAAAATTCACCCGGGCATTAATTCCAAACTACACAATATTTTTGGACGAAAACTTTGGACTTGAAAATAAACATAGTAACTAATCTCCCGGAACTAACCTTGTTTGCAGGCAAGCAAAAAAGTTTATTTCATAAATAATTTCCAGATTATCGGAAAGACAGAGATGAAAAGCGACGTAACCTAAAAATAATACATATGCATACAATTTTTATTTAGCACAATACATTTTTTTCGTTATTATCCCTCAAAAAAGAGTCCGGGGACGCCCGCTATGATATTTTATAGCATCTCCGAAAATCATTGCCTTATAGCCTAGGTCCGGAGAGAATTTACTCTAAGTAGGGTTACCAACTCGGTGAGTAGCTCGACCCGGAGATAAGTGTTGACCGGTGGGAAGGAGGGCGGGGGGGGGGGGGGGGTCAAGGCAAGAAAAGGAACTTTGAAAAATTTCAACAAATATTTTTCAGAAGATTTGCCGTAGTTTTATACAATATTTATTAATAATGCAAATATTATAATTATATAATTTATTGCCAATCATATATTCCTGTAGTGTATTGTTTCATAATACTTATAATAATAATTAATAATAATCTTTAACGTCTCATCATTTGGTACTGGAGATACTGGATTTACATCGATTTCTCATCTTCTTCCTAATTGAATAAATCAATAAAACAGCAAGAGTTATTAAAGTGTAGCCTGAACATACATTTTGACTGATAAAATACACTACCGAATAAGAAAAATTTTTAAAAATATTTTGAATCCATAGTTATCAAAGTAAACATTCATGTATTATCTACTTCGACTCTTAAACAAGCGAAAATACTATACTTTTTGTATGAGTCTCTAAATCACCTCAAAGTAAAAAAAAATTCAAACTACATATCTTTTCAACATTTGTGTAATTAGAGTGTATTGGTCAGAAAGTGTAATAGATAATGTATTATTCTATTGTATCTAGACAAAAGCTCTATCATCTTTAATGTGAATTCGATAAAAGAAAGATGTATTTTTTTTGACATTAAACAAATCAAATATGTATATTTGATACTATTTTTCTCAACTTTTCAGCGTTTTTCCATGAGTACTTCTCCTGGGGAATGACTTTTCTAAGTAATTTGAGTTGCTCTAGCTCCGACATGAATTGTTCAAACTCCTCACAACTCTTGTTAAAATTCAATTTCGTCAACAATTCAGCTCGAACCATGTTGACTCCTAATCGGTTTCTCTCATCAGTCCACAGATTGCCCATTAGAGAAAATATTCTCTCGACAAATGCATTGCTTATAGGAATCGAAAGAATTTTCCCAACGATTTTCGGGAGATCCTTGAATGCATCACAGTCTTTAAATATTTCGACCCACTTAAGGTCCAAACGTAACTCCAGTTTAGAAATTTTGGGAAATACAGACACGAGTAGAACGACTCATGAGTGTGATATATGCCGTAGTTTTCGGTGAAAATAATCTCGAATGGTTGTGTATTGTGCAAATTTCTTCTGCAAGGGATACGTGCAAACCGTCTTCGTACTATGCGATCGTTCTCCTTCGTTTTGGCCAGAGCAAAAGTTAAGAGCGAGAAGAAAATACAAAATGTGCGCGAATGTAAATGATTTGAATGCCGATGATCTTTTGGATCTTGAACCAATTTCCACTCAATTATTTTGGTTGAAGTTTGTGTTTGAAGAATTATGTTTTAGAAATGTCTTTCGCGTATTTTCACCGAAAAGTTATAAAAATAATAATTAGATTACTTTTTCATATAGGCTGCGTATAAGTGACCGTCTAGTTAGGACGGTTTTTTATAGTCAAAAAGTATTTGACCTCAGTCTTCGCCAGTCTCCATGGCGAAATAAGAAGAGTATTTTTTGAATGAATTTTCTCGAAATAATCAACTGTCATGTTCAGAAACAGTTTTCGACAAACTGAAATTCTTACTTACATAGATTCTCTTAAGTGTACCAGGCATAACCTATCTTCCCGCTATGGTACGACTACAACGGCCGCCAGCTGATTACCAGTAAACTGCAAAATAGATTAATGCGCATTCATGTTCAAAAATTGTGCAATTCAGAACAAAATAGTTGAGCACCCCTTCACGCTCAGAGCATGCTCAAAGTCGAATGTTGAAAACACCCCTGGATACGCAGAGCGACCCTGCGCACACACGAATCAGTAGTGGCGTTCTACATGCCAAAGTTGGAATTACCTGGAATTAGCAATTCTCGGTAACAAAGATTTGGAGAAGGTAACAGAGAAAGTTACAGTATGTTACCGAGAACGCGAGAATTTACGAGAACTTTAATTTTTTACTATTATTTTTTATTTTTCACGATAAATAACGTTTATACTCAATGCACTTAAGCCTAAGTAGCAATAAGCATTATAAAATAAAATTATTTTTCAGTTTTATATACAATATACTTCATATTTTTTATAACAAAATTTTATTTATCGATTACATAAATTCTTTAAAAAATTATTAAACGTTAGTTTTAGTTACGAACAAGTTTTAAGTAAAGTTTTTCATTCCTTAACAATTATAATTTTTCGGTTTAGCAAAACTAAGTAACTATGATAGTCAGCTGAACATAAATAATTAACTTAGAACAGTGAGTATTATATGAAAAATTCCACAGAACTTTCAGATTTGCAATTTCTCGCCTTTTTATGTTTTCGTCTCATATATATCAATAATTTAACTATCATATGGACGCTTTTAGTGGCAGGTATGATACAAAAAATTTGTCCATGGGTTTTGTAAAATTTGTGAGCTATCTGTGAAGTCAGAAAGTCATTAGTAAATGAAAATGTAAAAAATAGGCTTGTGACTCAGTTAATTCTCAAACATCTTCAAATTGTTGTAGGAGCGCCGTCAAATATTTTTATGTATCAATAATTGGAAAAAATATAAGGTATATACGTGAAATAAACCTACAAATATCACATATGTGCTATCATTCTACAAATAGCTAGATTACCATGAAAACATGTGACCAACTTTAATTAATTATTTAATTTTATAATATTTTGTTCTACGAAATTTACGCTGTCAAATTTTGTTTATTTCTCATCTTTTAAGTTCGTTTGTCTCATAAAGAAGAATTAATCGCGAACACCCAGATTAATGTACCTCTTTTTTCAGTTAGTTATAGCAGTTTAAAAATGTTGTCCGAAAACGTGATCGATATGACAATTTCAGTTTTACATGAAGCATATTCAAAATAAACATTGTATAAACGATATCGCAGCTGTGAACTAAACTATACAAATTTAGTTTCATGAAAAAATAAGGCATTATTTTTACGTTAAACGACATTGATATTTGAAGCAAATAAATTCCTATCTGCACGGGAAAAAGTACACTGTAAGATGTATAATTTCGCACAGTAAAGCTGGGGTTTAACGCGTACTATCCACGCCGTCAAGTAAAAATCGATCACACATAAAGTTTTCGTTAGGTCTTATCGGTTATAATCCTTAACAGTTCGTTAATCAGTCTTGGAGAATTAATGCTGTAATTAAACTTACTTAGTCTGAGAGCCGTTTCTAAATATCCTAACTAAATAGTTTTTAGAGTGAACGAAACTATGCAGCTGAAATGCTTATAATAATCTAAATAGTTATGTGGGAGAGACACAGCGGATATTAAATATCTTTGTTGTGATTTATAACTATTCACAGTGGGCACAAAACAATGAAAATCCCAAAATCGTCTTTGAAACGTTCCTAGGACGTTCTATGTCAGCCCAATGAACGCGTTTTTAAGACGCCCAATGTCCTAAAGATGTCTTAAAGATACGGACATTCTCGGGACACTTTTGGCACAGACATTAGACGTTTTAAGATAATTCCTAAGATGTCCAAAAGACATGTTATGAAAGACACCTTACGGATGTCCCAAAGACGTCTCTAGGACATCCTTGATTTTTTTGTCCACTGTGTTCTTTTTTTCTCAGTCCCCAGGAAACAAAAATCCATTAACATATATGTCGCAAAAGCCTTTACAACATCTAGTACTGACATAGCAAAAGGAATGTAGTAGATTTGCGCAAGATTTCTTTTAATTTTTCGATAATTTATAAATTTAAAAAAATCGTGTGTAATATGACAGCTTAACCCTGACGGACAGAAAGAACCGAAAGGAGCCTCTACAAAGTACCCGTAAGGACCTCATTGGGTCCCCATTCGGTTCCTTTTTAAAAAACTCGAAAAAACAGCAAAATCAACTTTTAAATTGTTGAAATTCGGATTCTACGTTAAAATTTCCATTAAAAACTCGCGAAATAATCGCAATACTTTTTTTTGGAGCGTTAAAAATTTCTAAAGATGTCTTTTACTTCTGCTGAAGGTGTCTTCAAGCGCATCCACAATAGCTCAAGTAGTATGTTGCGCGCGAAGTTTAAAAATAAAATTCTTTCTCACTTGCATGGCAGCTATGAATGCTACTAAAAGAAGATGCACTTGAAGCCGCCTTCGGCCCATGTACCCCGGCGGACCGAAGGAACCGAAAGGAGACTCTACAAAGTACCCGTAAAGACCCCAATGGGTCCCCATTCGGTTCCTTTTTAAAAAACTCGAAAAAACAGCAAAATCAACTTTTAAATTGTTGAAATTCGGATTCTAGGTTAAAATTCCCTACAGAAGGTCACGGAATAATCGCAATAGTTTTTTTTCAACAGTAAAGAGTTTTAAAAAAGTATAAGACGTATAACGACTCTTGACTGCTACATTTCAAACGCATCGCCTGTAAAGTAGCAGTCAACAGGCGTTATACGTCTTATATTTTTTAAAACTTTTTACCGTTGCAAAAAAACGATTGCGATTATTCCGTGACCTTCTATAGGGAATTTCAATAATCTAAAAGTTGATTTTGCTGTATTTTCGACTTTAAAAAAAAGGACCTGAATGGGCACCCAATGGGGTCTTTACGGGTACTTTGTAGAGGATCCATTCGGTTCCTTCGGTCCGCCAGGGATAAATGACACGCATTTTATTTTTTAACGCTGCAAGAACAAAATATTGCTATTACTCCGTGAGTTTCTAATCCAAATTTTAACGTAGAATAGGAATTTCGAAAATTTAAAAGTTGATCTTTCTGTTTTGATGAGTTTTTAAAGAAGGAACCGAAGGGGCACTCAGTGGGGTCTTTAAGGGTACTTTGTAGAGGCTCTTTTTGGTTCATTCGGTCCACAAGGAAACCTCAAAATAAGTCGGTCTAATTCAAAAAGAAGGAAGCCGATTCAATATGATGATATTGCTTGAAATGGTAATTGCAATACATGGCAGATTCGAAGCTGCTTGAGAAAATAACTGATTTAATAGTCGCAAACCGATTCAGTTTTAACTTTCTGAATCTGCGAATGACAGATAACAATTCACAGAGTCGCTTTTTCTATGGATTTTTTTCCTGGGTTATATTCTTTTTGACCTGTCGCTTTAAAAAAAATTTTAACTGTTAAAAACTTTCTACAATATAACACGAAATTTAATAAAATTCTGAAGTCGAAAATATTCTAAAAATATTTTTTTATCATTTTGACAAGTACTATGGAAAGTTTCGTTTAAAACAAGCCCAAGGTTCCAAAGTTTTTATTATTTTCCGAGTTTTTGCAATTTTTTTAATACAGCGACATTTGACTTTTGTTCCTCTCTAAAAAAATAACATTTTGCTTTCGAACTTGGGCTTATTAAATGTGAACGTCTGTTCGCCTTCATCCTATTCAGAGAAAAAATCTAATGTTAAAAGCTAAAAAAAAGGCGTGTCGATGATTTCCGCAAATAGGGCCGATATATGGGAAATACAGTATTATCGTATTGCTGTGATTTATCTGTTATAATAAGCTTACGTCAATCCAATCACAATTATACGAAATTTTTATAATCTAAGTGGCTTTTTGAAAACTAAAGTAAAGTAGCTGATCTGCTTAGATGAACCTAGCTAATCACAAAAATATAGTAATAAGTAACATAAAGTAAATGAATAAATTATTAATTAGACAAATATTCCCTATCTCTCGAGAATTTAACAATAACTTACCGGTGTTCCTAACGTAATTTACCGCCTTTGGAACTTTTAGGGTGCCTTTTCGCGGAGACCTGTTTTGAATTAATCGTTGAATTAATTTGACACATTGAGTTCGTGTATAGGTTCTCAACCAATCAAATTTGCCATAAACAAACAAAGTAGATAGAAATGAATCCTATGGGAAAAATTAGTTCCACGATTAATTGGAAACAGATTTCCGTGAAAAGGTACCCTGAGGATTACAGATGGTTGCTCACGGGCCTAACTCGTAAATTAATGGATTTCTTATATTTCTTATGGCGTGTACATATGACTCCAACAGCGAGCATTTTGTGCGAACTCGATTTTCACTGTTGATTTTCACCTTCTTGGAAATTGGTCTCGCTGGCGGGAGTTTTGAAATTTGTATATGGGAATAATTATATTATTACAAATAAAATAAATTACTGAATTTATATGTAAAAATAAATTAGATTATTAATATATAAGGATAAAAACAATCATGAAAATAAAACCTGACGTAAAATAGCTAAATAATTAGGAAAAAAAATTAATTTCTTATGTTGTTTTGAATTGTGTTAAATTGCATAAATTGCCAAAGAAGTGTGAACGAGTGGTAATGGTGATCGATGGTTGCACGTGTTGAATGACCGTCTGGATTTTTTTGAGACATGGACCCAAAACAAAATTTGGTAAGGTTTTTCTAATTGTTTAATGAACTTATCTAGATTTAAAACTACACTTTTTACATATATGTTAAAGTACGTGATGTTGCATAAACGCGATTTACGCACTATTAAAATTCAAATAGGAAACCAATTATTTTCCTTTATGATTAGCTATTTTACGTAAATCCTTATTTTTATGATTGTTTTCATCCTTATATATTAATATTTTCAAATTATTTTCATTTATAAATTAATTCATTTATTTTATTTTTGATAATTATTTTCATATACAAATTTCGAAATTCCCGCCAGCAAAGTTATTTCTCAAGGTGAAAATCGATGGTGAAAATCAACCGAAAATCGATTTCGAGCAAAATATCCGCAGCTTTTGTGGTAAGTACCATTTTGTGAATTGCTGTGGACTGCAAAGCAATGATTACATAGGAGATTGATTAAAATTAAATTTTGTGGACGAAAGTAAGTAAAAAATCGTGATATAGCTGCGCTTTTCAGATAACAAATCCATTTATTTATTTAATTATGTCGAGCGATTATTTTTGCACTTTAAAAGGTACAAGGAGAAAATAAAAATTCTCATAGACTGTGATCCTTCTTAGAAATCCTATAAAATTTCTTGAAAAACCCTAAACTTCTACGATTTTATTTTAAATCCCTTCAAATTCTTTACAATCCTTTAAAATCTTTAGAAGTATCTCTTAATTGACTAAAAATAATTCTAATCACTTAATAATTTTAAATTCCACTAAATATCTTGGAAATCCTCAAAATCATTGATTTCTTTAAAATCCCTTGAAATCTTTTTTAAGCTCTTTGTCATTAATCGCTAGGCATGCTTCAAAGCCACTAAAACTTATTGAAATATTTTTGAATCCTTAAAAAAAACTTCAAAATCCCTTCAAGTCCCTAGTAATTCTTTAAAATCACTTGAACTCTCAGAAATCCTATAATATTTCTTGATAATCCTGAAGCTCTTTCGAATTTTTTGGAAAATCCTTTATGTTCTTTAAAATCATTTAAAATCTTTTGAAGTTTCTCGAAATTGACTAAAATTAATTAAAAACTTTGAATTTTTTCAAATTTATTGAAATCTTTTTAAATAAATTCTTTCTTTAAAATCCTTAAAGTCCTCTGAATTTTTTTAAAAATCCCTTTAACTTTTTTAAAATCATTTGAAATATTAAAAAATTGACTAAAATTGGTTAATATCCTTTAAATTTGTTTAGTCCTGTTAAAATCTCTTGAAAATACTGAAAATCTTAACATTTTCTAAATCTCTTAAAATTTATTAAAATCTTTTTAAATAACTTTTCTAGAACTCGCTTGGCATTCTCTAAAATCACTACTGGTCTTAAAATCTTATAAAATATCTAGTAAATCCTTAAACCTATCTGAATGATTTTTAAATCCTTTAAAAGGAAAGCCGCGTGTAGCTTACCTCCCGCTCCTCGGTGTAAAGCCGACCATTATTAGAACGCAGTCCCATGGAGGTAGATTAAGAGAATAGTGAGTTTTGGCCAATTAGATGCCTACACAAGCTCTATCAGTCTCTTCATTGGTCAAAACTGTTCCATTATTCTACTAATTGAACTCTATGGGACGACGCTTTCATAAATCATGCACGAACCAGCATTTTTTACTTTCTTGACTATTATGAGTTTGTAGGACAATTAATCCCACATTTTTCCTTTAGGCATTCTCCCTCGATACATTTTTTTTTACTATTTACCACGATGAAAAGTTGAAAAGCAAATATGGCTTCCACGACCCACATCTAGAAAAATAGATTATTTGAGGAATTTTTCGATATTGACGCATGTGCAGTAAGAGTTTCCATTCGAACGTAATATACGTCAAATTACGTAGAAAACTAGGAGGTAAGATACGTGGTAATATACCACGTAAAGTATTATACGTTGCCAACCAATTTGCCGTCGATTTGGTAAATCTGATAATTTACTGTATTTGCCCATCTATAGTTGGGATCACTGCTGTAACAGCATGCGCCGTTTTATGAACTAAAACTGCAAGGCGCTAAGACCCTTTTACCAAATACTTCAAGAACTAGTAAATTCTCTGGCGGGAAGATTCAAATGGCTTTAAAATGGAATTGATTGAGATTGAAAGAATCAATAAATATTAAGTAATTATTATTCTACACGAGTTCTACGAAGACTATACGTTTATTGCGGTTTAGAAAATATGTATGTAAGTATTTTATCCGAATTTATATACATTAAGACTTTCATCAAAGATATTTATCAGTTCTCTGTATAAAATAGATTTTGAGGTTAGTAACATGAGATCTTGGGCTACTTTTAAAATTGCGAATGGGCCATGGTGCCCGTCAGACACCATAAAAAGAGGACCTTTGGACATTCGAACAGGAAACTGTCATTCAAAGAGATTAACGTTTTACGGCGATAAAAGTTAGACTTTCGAACCATTATCCTTGAACTGTCACTCACTTTAGTTACCGAAATCAGTAGGAGGAGCAAATCCACCTCATTTATGATTGGTTATTCAACACTAAAAGTGAGTGGCGTCAGCATTTTGATTGGTTAAAAGCTAAAAGTGCTAAACTTACTTGTGTGTCCGTTAGGATCAAAGCTAATAAAAGAATTGTTTATTAGTTACAAATAATACTTATTTGTATAGAAACAAATGAAATGGACAATGTCAAGTCCTGACTCCGAATTGTTCGACCTTGTGGAAATGTTTCCAATTCTGAATATCATTTTCAAACCTGACCTATAATTCACGGCTAATGGTTTCAACCATTCAACGACAGGTAACGGACTTTAACCTTAACAAATCAGCGCAGAGTATTTAAGGAAGAAATTATATTGCAGAATTTGGACGTAACACTGCAATAAGGTTCATTGTAAGAAGCTAATCGTAGGTGGCAGCACCGAGCTGAGTACTAGACCCTCTGTCAATGAAAAAGGAATTGTAGTAAAACAAAGACTAATAAGTAAAAAGTGCCATTTATACCTTGTAAACATCACAAACTGCATTTTTCATACGGTTTTAGCAACATTGATCACATAGCATTCGTAAAATGTTCATACACCCTTTCTAGCTGTCAAGCCATGCGCCATATTGAATTTCGCCTCTCATCGACAGAGGGTCTAGTACTCGGCTCGATGCTGCCGTCTATGATTAGTTTTGCCTCATAAACCTCATGAAGACACTGCATACAATTCTTTTGAATTCTGATTGGTTCAGCATCTGGTCTGATATGACGTTTCAAGGTTACAGCGTTTAAATACCGGGGTTTCTACTTTTTTCTCTAAAAACTAAAGTATTCAAAAATGTTTTTAAATACACTATGATTTTTAGAATTTATAAGCAGTATTTAAAAATATATTATTCTTAATTCATGGAAATGAAGCACTGAGTCCACCTTTGGTTCCTTCTGGAAAAAATTTAAAACAAAAACAGCTAGATCAACTTTTAAATTGTTGAAATTCGGACTCTTCTTTAAAATATCAATCAGAAACTCACGGAGTAATCGCCATACTTTTTTATGCAGCGTTAAAAATTTTTTTAAATGTCATCGACTTCTGCTGAAGGTGACTTCAAGCGCATCCATAATAGCTCAAGCAGTACATTGCGCGCGAAGTTAAAAGATAAAATTTTTTCTCATTTGTATCGCAGCGCTGTTGTACGAGTTTTCCACCGCGTGGCGCTACCATCCAGACAAAATTCTTAAAGTTACCGACGGAACAGTTATCAACTGCTACTAAAAGAAGATGCACTGGAAGCCGCCTTTGGCCGATGCAAATGACAGGTATCTAATTTTTAAAGTTTTCAACGCTGCAAGAAAAAGTATTGCGATTACTCCGTGAGTTTCTAATGCAAATTTTAACGTATAATCCGAATTTCAACAATTTAAAAGTTGATCTTGCTGTCTTTTTGAATTTTCAAAGAAGGGACCGAAGGGGGACTCAGTGGGGTCTTTAATAGTACTTTGTAGAGGCTTCTTTCGGTTCCTTCGGTCCGCTAGGGAAGGCACAAACCCTTTTTGTTTCGGTGGGGTTTTCGTATGTCCGTCGGTTGAATCCCGCCCTTCATTATTGATTAAATTTGAAATTTTAATCACTTTTTATCATATGCTAGTTAACTTATCTGTCAAAGTCGAGGAGCATATTGTTATAAATAATACAACTTTGTTAAGATAGAATAAAAAATATTTTCTTAAGGTGGCTTGGGCGTTTGGTGCCGTACAATGTGGGGGGCACTGTGGGGGCTATCTATCATGCGATCAGTCTTTATTTGAATTTTATTGATATACGC
>NC_046657.1:132188571-132213291 GCF_010883055.1 Belonocnema kinseyi | reverse complement strand
TTCTTTTTTGCAAAGTGATCTAGTATATTTTCTTTCGATAATATCAAATTTTCAGAACTGCCTGTGATTTTTTTAAAAAGCGCCCAAGCCACCTTAAATAAACATGATTCTAGCTTACTTACACAGAAAAAACAGAAGATAAACTTCACATCGATTTCCGACGAAAGATTCTCTCCAACGAAAATTAACTTCACAGGATAAACTTTTCACAAATATCGGTTAAACTTTCTTTTGTTCTGCCATGAAAATCACATGTTTTTTGAAAGACGCAAAGTTTGCTACACAAAACTTTATCGCTCTAAAAAATTTCCTGCAAGAAATTTTATTCTTAGTTTTTTCTATTTATATAATGGTGTAAATAAATGAGCATCTATGAGTACATATGAAAAAATAAAATATATTTTTTTATTATAGTACATTATTTTACTCGAGTATAATACATATTTTGTAAAAAGAACGTATTTATTTACAACAATAGTAAGATTAAGCCAAGTTGCTCTTCTGTAAAAATTAAGTATTTTTTACTAATGAACTGAACTAAAAATGAATAATACAAAAGAGTTAATGAGACAAAGTTTAAAGAAAAATAAATTACTGTCTCCCATTGGGAATTAACAGGGTTGCTAAAGTGTTTAGAATTAAACAATTTTAAAGTGGGATCTTCTAAATTTTGTTTTAATTTCAAGAGTTCACAACCTTGTACAATAATTTGAAATTTAAAGCAATAATAATTCGTCAATTTTGACTTATGCCAAGGTACACATATTATCGTTGTTTTAAATTTTCCAGTTTCGAATTCTGCACGCGTTAATACTTTCAGATACTAGAATTAGTTTAATTCCAAAATAGAAATTCTTATCAGTTTATTAATTTAAAACTAGAAACGTTCACAATTGAATCGTTTGAAATTTACATGTAGTAAATTGGAAGATAATTTCACGTTTGAAAATGATAATACTTTAAACTGAAAGTTTTCGGTTTAGCTTATTGTAAAGAAAATGATAAAAAATTTAAACAGGGTAAAATAAAAAAATTTTCTTGAAAGCGGTGAAAAGTCACAACAATTAAGAAATTCTTTTGAATCTCAACGTCCAAAATTGATATGACAGGTGCAACAACTCGACAAGCGCTCGAATCCGCGTAGAAGTATTGTCCAGCCGAGAAAATCTGTTGATAAAAAAAAAGTGGTCGAAACGTAGAACGAAATATATATTCGTATTCAGCTTGACGCAGTCGACAAATTTTTCTTATAAAACTTTTTGATTCGATAATTATTACTTAAGTTAAACAATAAGAACTTAGAAAATTTTCCGATCGAAAATCGATGTTTTATCAAACACAACTCGCGATTATTCGGCCGTTTGTTGATGAAAATGTTTAAAATTTGTATGATGTATTCTCAATGTGTAAGCGATGACTTTAAATAACGCACTTTGTTTGAAAAACTAATATTTTTTTGTTTGTTTAATAACAGATGAATTTCGAACGAAAAATACGTTTTGCCAACTTCGACCAGTGGGACGGTCATCGAAAAAATGTTAGTTGAAGTAACTTATCGCGAGAAAGTTGTTCACTAGACTTTGAAAAAGTTTTTCTGAAACTTTAAAGAAAGTCGGTCGAAAATTGTGGAAATGGCAGCGATCTGCTATTGGCCTTTGTTCCTCAGCAATTAGCCAGCAGCGGCAAAGAGCAGCAAAATGCTCCAGCGGCAGCGTGTTTGCCGCCATTTCTTCAATTTTTGACCAATTCTCTTTAAATTTTCAGAAAAACTTTCTCAAAGTCTAGTGAACAACTTTATCGCGGCAAGTTATTTCAAATAATATATTTTTTGGATGACTATCCCACTGGTCGAAGTTGGCGAACTGTGGTTTTTGTTCGTAATCAATTTGCTATTAACAAATTTTCGGAAAGTTTCGGTGGGTATTTGTTGTTAATAGTCATCGCTTATATATTGAGAGTACACTATACAAATTTCAAGCATTTTTATCAACAAACGGCCGAATAATCCCGATTTTTGTTTTACAAAATATCGATTTTTGATCGGCAAATTTTCTAAGTTTTTATTGTTTATCTTATGTAATAATTGTTAAATGAGAAAGTTGCATACAAAATTTGTCTGCCGCATCAAGCTGAATACGAATGTATATTTTGTTTTACGTTTCGACCACTTTTTTCTTATCGATAGATTTTCCCGGCTGGACAATATTTCTACGCAGTTTCGAGCGCTTGTCGACTTGTTGCATCCGTCATCTCAATTGTACATTTGATTGAAGTGGTCAAAAATGGGAGAATATAAAATTGAAAACAATAATTTCAAGCCTTAGTAATTGAAGGCTTCTGTAAGAAACAATACAAAAAAGATAAATAAATCAAAGAGAAGTCATTATTCTTGGAAAAAAATATTATGATTTTTCCCGAATTTCCAAAACTTTATCAACATACTATGAATTTTTTATTCTAGGTTCCCAAATTCTCAGAGAACCTTGAATTAGTTTTCCTGAATCCTTTTTTTCACAGAAAAATATGGTTATATAAAGAGAGAAAAAATTATTTAAGAGGGCATGATCTAAACGTTGATAAACACACTCGCATTTTAATTTCTAGTACTACTACTTATCTAAAATTATTTGCAAATGCCAGTTTAGAATACTACATTTGAATGAGTCGCCATTATCACGACGCCCATTATACGGAAATTTGCAATTTGTGACGCAAGCGTAGAAACTTGATTAATTTTTTGAACGATCTCACAATTTCATGAAATTTTCAAAATAAATATTATAATATTACTGCATTACACCATTCATTTAAGGAACTAGGGACTAAGCTGCAGCCGTCTTGATGTCCATGTTCGAATTGTCAAAATAATTTTCCTCCTTGAAGGGAATAGGCTGGTTCTGAAAATCGAGTGCGTCGGCTTCATCATCTAGCCCGGAAAAATATGCAACAATGTCAAAATTGTCACTTGGAAGCAGGTTCGGTGGCACTATACTTAAATCGTGCTGAAGAGCCTGATACTTCTCACAATTGTCCTCTAAACTAAGAGGTGTCAATGGTAGTTGAATGTCGAAACTTTCTGACTTCAAACCAAGAAGTGGATCTTCCTCTGCTGATAAAAAAGAAGATAAATAGTCAGAATTGAAACTGCGATCATGATTGGGCGATTTCAATGCGTCAAATATGTTCGTCCTTTACTGAGTCATTCCAGGTCAGGTTCGGTTTGAAAGTTCCGCTTGGTGCGAATTCGCACTAGTTTAGGAGTTTACGATTGCAAAGTGGGTGCATGGAAAAAGATTAAATTCCGCCAGATAATTTTTTTATACTACATTTTCTCTAGATCTAAGTGATTCTACATTATAATTCTTCTTTTTCATATAAATTCGCCAAAAATTATACCTGAGTTTTTAAATTTTTAAGAAGTTTGGGTATTGCCCTAATCGAGGAGCAACTGCAACATTGCTCACAAATACGAACCTCGGGAATTCATTTGATAATATTTTTTCCATATTATCAATATTCAAACGATAAACAATATTATTATTTGGGGTCATTCATAAAATACGTGATACATGCAGGTGTGGATGGCGGTCTGCCGAAGTATAATTAGAATTAGTATAACTTTAGAATGACTTCTACTCTCAACTTTATATTCCCATTTCATTAAAATATTTCTCTTCTTATTTTTAAAATTTTTTGCTATTTAAAAATTTCTTCTTACTTTATTTATGCACGAATTATTATCATGTAAAAATGCGAAATCCCAATTCGCACTAGTGTGATATATACGTATGCACAAATGGAGCGTGCTCTTTGAGGGTTAAATTACGTAACGGATTACAGACCCTCTCTAAGATCACCCTTTACCCCTGCAATAAACCAAGAAAAATATTTAGACCCCCCCCCCTCCTCCTTGTTGTACACAATTTTTAGTTCCCGAAAATTTGTAGCTACTTATTTTTAGTAAAATTAGTAGTATGTTGGTATTTATTAAAATACCAACATTTTAATCTGTAAATATTTTTAAAATAGGATGTTTTATACAAGAAATAAAACAGTATTTCAGATGCAAATTTCAAATTCTTAAATTGAGTAATTTATTTTAAATAAACAAAAGTGTTTACTAATATAAAACATTACTTTTTAAGAAAATACTTGGGTTTAAAATAAAATAATTAAATTTTGAACATAATAGCTGAATTTACAACTAAAAAAGATAAATTTCAAACAAAAAAGTGTCATAGTTCTTATTTAAATCAAAAAAGATGAAATTTATATAAAAAAGAGAATTTTAAAACCAAAAAGATGAATTTTAAATCAGTTAAAGATTTTTCACTCAAGAAAGAAAGGAAAGTTTAACTTATTTGTTGAACCTGATTGCCAAAAGTTGAATTTTCTCTACGAAAATTGAATTATCAAACCAAAATATATCTTTTCAGCAAAAAATTATTTTTGACGAAACTGGTGCATTTTTACCCTACAAACATAAAATTTAAAACCAAATAAATGTTTTTTTTTTACTAAAAATGGATAATTTTCTACTAAAAAGATCAATCTTAAAAAATAGAAGTTACATTTTCAGTCAAAAAATTAATTTAAACAAAAGAACGCTTTTCAACTAAACAGTTAAATAATGTTTAACTAGACATCAGCCTTCAATCAGTTGACATTTCACGCTCAAAAAATGAATTTTGAAACAAGAAATAAGTTTCTACGAAAAAAAAAAAAATGGAATTTTCAATTCAACAAGACAATTTTGAACCAAAAAGGATGATTTTTTATTTACAAATTTGAATTCTCCACCAAATGGTTGCATTTTTATCCCAAAAAGATGGAATTTCTCTGATAACAGATGAATTTTGATTAAAAACATTTTTTTTTTTGAATAGTCGAATTTTCATCCAAAAAAGATTCCAGTTGATCTTTCAAGATCAAAATACAAATTTTATTTTAAAGTTGAACTTTTACCCAGAAAAGATTTGGGTTTATTTTTCAACACCAAAATATAAATTTGAAACGAAAAGTATTTTTTCTACGAAATGGTTAAATTTTTAATAAAAACAGTAGAATTTTGTACCAAAAAGTATGACTTTTTTATACACTAGTTTTAATTTTTAACCAAACAGCTGCATTTTTATCCAAGAAAGATAAAATTTCTCCTAAAACAGACGAATATTCACCAATAAAAGATTTTACGTAGTTCTACTTTCAACAGCAAAATAGTGATTTTTAACAAGAAGTAAACTTTCTATGAAATAGATAAATTTTCAACAAAACAGTAGAATTTTAAAATCATAAAGACAAACTTTCAAAAAAGAGGTTACATTTTCAACCGCACAGTTGCAATTTTATTCAAGAATGATAAAATTTCTTCCAAAACGGAAAATAAAACACCAAAATAAGAGTTGTTAACATTAAGTGAATTTTCTGCTAGATAGTAGAATTTTTAATCACGAAGTATGTGTTTTCAACAAGATTGTTAAATTTTCAAACAAACCTTTTTGTTCAAGAAAACTTAAAATTCTACTAAAAAAGGTGACTTTTTAAATCTAAAAGACAAAGATTCAAAAAAAGAGTTGGATTTTCAACCACAAAGATTTCAAATGACTTTTCAGCACAAAAATAGGAATTTCAAATTACAGTAACTTTTCTAGAAAAGAGCTAAAATTTTAACAAAACGAATTTTTAACAAAGCAGTAGAACTTGCAACAAAAAAGAATGTCTTTTTAAGAAAATTTCTAAATTTTCAGAAAGTTTTTGCGACTTTGCAAAAATTACGTAAATGAGGGAAGGACCCCACCCCTGTAAAAAATCGCAACAGATTTTCTTGACCCCCCCCCCCCCCCCACCTTGAGCGGTTACGTAATTAAAGTACGGTCCCTTACCATAATTATCAAATTCAGCCAAGGCTTCATAACTTCCGGCCTGAAATCCATTGTTTGGCTCAATTTTAATATCTTCAAAAATTCTCTTCTTGGAGAATTCCTCCTTTGCGCGAATGACCCTTTCATTTCGACTTGAGCTCGTCTCTTCTTCATTCGGCCTGCTCTTCAGATTTTCGTTTAATGATCCCAAAAAGTTGGCGATGCCTCGTTTCTTGTGTAAAACACTTTTCAGGTAATTCACTTCAGCCTGCAGTCTCCTCCCGTTGGCACTTTGTTCTTGGATAATGCTTCGGTAACCATCATTCAGTTCTTTGAGGCATTTGACTTGCCCTTCGAGGCCCTCAAGATGCTGCTTCTTCCTCTCCCGAATTTTACGGGCCAGTTCTGCGGTTTTGTTGGGGCAAGGTGTTTTTGAGGGTTTTCGCCCTCTGACGAGTTTTTCGGAAATTTCTGATTCTGATTTCACAAAAGTAGATGCTCTTTGTCGCTTAGGAGGTGGCTCATCGTCTATTGAGTCACTGACCTCATCAGATGAGTAATAATCTTCATACTTGTACGCTAAGGGGCTTAGAGGTGCCATTTTTATTATGAAACAAAAGATAAAGTTTTTGATACCACACACGACACTGGACGATTGTTTTCTTGTCGAAATTTTATTATAAACTGTTAATTGATTAAATTATCCATTGTCCACTTTTTTATTTAACACTTTCAGAGACTGAATTCACTTCTCGTATGATGTTTCCTAAATTTCTTCTGATGCTCCTGCTGAGAAAAGACTGAGTGATTTGAACAATAGACACGTCGTCTTAAAGGGAGGACCACCTGCTGGGATGTAACTGGTACCACTGGTACTGACTGGATAAGCATGAGTTAGGGGTGGGGGGCAATGCTGCCCACTTTGGCCCGCACTAAAAATGGTCCCAATTTTAGGGTGACTACCAAAGCCCAACTGCGAAATTCTCTGATTTTTCTCTGACAAGTTTGGCATTTTTCCTGAGTCTTATAAATTTTTATTTTTATTATAAAAACATCCATACACCTAGGAGATTAATAATTTTAATTTAAAAAACGCCAAATTTTATTCAATGACGGAAGACATATATATTAATGTATGAATTTCATATCAATTAGTTAATTTTTCAACTCAAAAAGATCAATTTTGAACAAAAAGTGAATGAATTAAATGATCAGTTACAACAATTAATTTTTAACATTGAAAATGTAAATTGTTAACAAAATAATTGAAATTTCAAACATTTCAAATCTTCGAAAAAATGAATTCTCAAAAAAAATGGTAATACAGTGAAACTCTTCTATAACGCCGATTTTAAGGCTGACGGTGGGTGGGAACTAACTCATTATAGCCCGATACGCTTTTGTTTGTTCACGCATGAGTGCTCGCTATTGAAGGGTTTCACTATAGTTGATATTTCCACACAAAAATATCCTGAAATAGAATAGTTCAATTTTCAGTTAAAACTAAATTTCCACTTGAATAAAATAAATGTTTAAAGAAATAGTTAAATTTTTAGTTCACAAATGAATTTATAATTAAAATGACTGTTCAACGGCAAAATAAATTTTTAACCAAATAGGTAAATTTTCAACAAAAGCTTGATTACCTATCAAAAAGTAACACTTTTTAATAAAATACATGAGACTTAATCTAAAAAAGGTAAAATTAGAAAAAATAGAACTGTTGAAATTTCAGTTAGGAAAATACACTCTCAAAAAAGAAGAAAAGTTGAATTTTCAGTCAAAAAATGAAATTTCAAAACATTTTTTTTCAATTATTGTCAATAAGTTTCGATAAATTATTTTTTAACCAAAAGAAAATACAAATTAGTTACCAAGAAGATTAATATTCTACCACAAAATACGAAGTTTTAACGCCGACAGGTTTTCAAACTAAAATGACTACTTTCAATTACGTAGTTACATTTTCAAAAAAAATGTTCAACAAAATAGATGTGATTTCTTAATAAAAGATATGAATTTTCTACAAAAATTAATAAATTTTCAACACAAAAAGATGAATTTTCAACAAAACAGTTCAATTTTGAGCCCAAAGAATCACTTTATAATAAAATTGTTAAATTTTCAAAAAAATAAAATTAACCCTGAAATTTATACCTGTTTGATTTTTTTTCAAGATCAATTGCCCTATTTTTGGCGGAAAAAGAAATTGTCTATTTTTTATTTCTAATCGGCCAGCAAATAGCCCATGCCCGGTCTTTTGAAATAATCATGGACTGTTAAATGTGAAAAGCTTGCTTTAAAAAATTAAAAAAGAAGTGCTTGTTTTTAACTTTTTGCAAATTCAAATTTACTCACCTCTTAAAGAATTGTTCAACGAATGACTTCCATGCAATAAGTTTTGATTTTGACCAACTCAACCTCTTCCATTCTGCCAGAAAAATGCCTCAAAAATGCACGCTAGGCGTTTTATATCAAAACCATTAACAGACGGTATTTTTCTATAATTTTGTCAACATGAATTTTATTATTCGATAAGTGACAGCTTTCAAATTATTTGTTAACTACTTTTTAAACTCTGCAAAAATTATCAAGTACTTAAACAATTATTTGCAATAAATCGCGAAACGTTCCTATTTTTCAAGATAATGATCACAGTAGATGGACGTCTGAAATAATATTTTTCGTTTAACATATTTTAAAATAATCTAAACAACTTTAATTTTCTTAAACAATTTTTTCTCCTAAAAATTGTGACGTAATTATATTCTTGAATTGATAACGTAATTAGTGAATTTTAAGAATGATATTTTCTTTGGAAGAAAGAATGCAGTCATTTGAACAGTTAAATATCTCCAGCTCCTTTTCATAAAAAAGATGAAGAGAATTCTATTTTTTTCGAAACTCTGACACTTTTTCGCTTATTATTCAGTATTTTCTTGTGTCAACGAAATCGATCTGAAAAAAACTACTAAGTCGCTAAATTTTGTGCCCACTGGGTATTATCAAACAATTAGGGTACAACGTCTGAAATAAGATAATACTGAGAATTTTCTCCACCTTTCCCATGAAAAGACGTAAGTGAATAATTATTTGTTCAAATAATTGCAAACTGTCTTAACCTAAAAATATTATTATAAACATTTATTGTATGTAAAAATAATTAAAGAAAAAAAGTAATTTTTTCAAGCTTAACAGGGGATAAAGTTTTTTTCAAATATAAGAAAATTGTTCAAAAAAATGCTAATTGGCTTTCACAAAAAGTATCACTCTTAGCATTCATTAACTAAGTTATTAATTCCGCGAAATATTAACTTTCCCAGATTTACATCACAGGAGGGGCGAGGATTGTTGAAACAAATGAAAATTGTTTGATTAATTGTCGAGATCATTCTCAAAGAATGTGGTACAGACAAAACACTCGTAGCCATGGTACCGTTTAAACCCTAAATCAGTTAAAACTAGTTTCAACCAGTTAAAACGCGAAATTACTACGATCATTTGTCAAAACTAGTTTTAACCAGTAAAAACGCGAAATAACCAAGCCCTTTTATAAAAAACCGAAGATTTATTTAATTCTATCTTATTTCGTGTTGCAACTAAAAATATCTTATCAAACTAGATTGGCCCAATTGTGCTACAGAAAGAACTAGTTTTAGCTGCACTATTCAGTGAAAACCTAAAATACTGTAGTTGCAACTGTAAGCGCTTGCGCAGCTTTATATGCCTAATAGATGATGATAATAACGTAAACTTTATAAATGCGATCGCTTATGTCTAGTAAGAATGTCCTGTTCTATAATCATTGGAAAAAGTACATGTAAATACCCAAAATGTCAAATTGGAGCGAAAGTTCGTCAATGAAGTTATTGTCACATAAAAGTCATTGGTCACATCTCGGACCCCTTTGCCAGGTCCCCCTTTAAAAAAATACGATTTTGCGACTAGTCACAGAAGAGTGATTGGTCACATCTCGAACCCCTTTTCCAGATCCCGCTTTAAAAACACGTTTTAGCGAATGATCATAGAAGGGTGATTGGTCACATCTCGAAGCTCTTTTCCAGATCCCCCTTTGAATAAATACGATTTGGCGACTGGTCAAAGAAGAGTGATTGGTCAGGTCTCGAACAAATTTTTTAGATTCCTCTTTATTACTTGAAAACACTAAAAAAACACGTTTTGGCGACTGGCCACAGATGAGTGATTGGCACATCTTGAACCCCTTTTCCAGCTCCCTCTTTAGAAAACACGTTTTGGCGACAGTTACAGAAGAGTGATTGGTCACATCTCAAACCCCTTTTTCAAATCTTTCTTTAAAAAAATACGTTTTATCGACTGGTTACAGAAGATTGATTGGTCACATCTTGGACCCCTTTTCCAGGGCCCCTCAGAAAAAAATGCGTTTTAGCGACTAGACAAAGAAGAGTTATTGGTCACATCTCGGTCCATTTAATAGGTCCCCTTTAAAAAAATACGTTTAAGTGACTGGTCACAGAAGAGTGATTGGTCACATCCAGGATCCCTTTTCCAGGTTCCCCTTTAAAAACACATTTTAGCGACTGGCCACATATGAGTAATTGGTCACATCTCGGTCCCGTTTTATAGGTCCCCCTTGAAAAAATATGTTTTTGAGACTGGTCGCAGAAGAGTGATTTGTCACATCTACTGTCCAACGGAAAAACCTAGTAAGTGACTTTTGCCATAGAAGTTACTTTCTCATGCGCATTTAACGGAAAATAGTCTCTATGACAAATGTCACTTACTAGGTTTCTCTGTTCAACAGCAGCACCTCATAGCCCTTTCCTAGGTGAGCCTTTAAAAAAACAAGTTTTAGCGACTGGTAACAGATGAGTGATGGGTCATCTCTCGGCCTCCTTTCACAGGTACCTTTTTAAAAAACACGTTTTGACGACAGTCACAGAAGAGTGATTGGTCACTTTTCATCACTTTCTATCCGTTTTCCAGGACCCCTTTGAAAAAATACGTTTTAGTGACTGATCACTGAAGAGTGATAAGTTTTAAAATATATAAATTGATAAAACTACTTATATAAATTTTGAAGTTATATGTTCAAAAGGGATGGAAGTAGTAATTTTTAAGCATTGTAGATGATTAAATATACTAGGATCAATTACATTTCTAAGATACGTCCCTGGAACGTTCCGCGGGCATCTTCGGGTCGTTCTGGCAAAATGTTCCACGCACGTTCCCGGGAAGTGTACAACGTTCGCCCTTGGTAACATTCCCAGAACATCCCACTGGCACGTGAAAGGACCCAGTGGGCACAAAATCTGGCGACGTCTTTACGACATCGTTACGAAATCTTTACGACAACTTTACGACATCCTATGTCCATGTCGTTACAATGTCTTTACGATATCGTAAAGACATTGTCAGATCATACGACATATTTACGACATCGTAAATACGACTTAACGACATGGACATAGGATGTCGTAAAGTTATCGTAAAGATGTCGCAACGATGTCCTAAAGACGTCGCAAAATTTTGTGCCCACTGGGGAACTTAACGTTATTGTTTTTTTACCAACAAATATCTCGTACACTGTAAGAGATAGGTAAAAATCGATGTCATTTTTTATTTTTTAGTGTCGCATAACCTACACTATAATATATACATACTAAAAACCTACTTTGATTTTTACCTCCCACGGTTTAAGCACTATTTATTGATGACAATAACTACAATAGCGATAAGCCCTCTTTGAAACGTTCCAAAGGAGCGGACATCTTAAACGTCCCGGGAAGCCCAGTGGGCACAAAATTTGGCGACGTCTTTACGACATCGTTACGACATCTTTACGACATCATATGTCCATGTCGTTTCGGTGTCTTCGCGATACCATAAAGACATCGTCAGATCATACGACTTATTTACGATATCGTATAGACCCCTTAGCCACATGGACATAGAATGTCGTAAAGTTGTCCTAAAGATGTCGTTACAATGTCGTAAAGATGTCGCTAAACTTTGTGCCCACTGTGACGTGTCTGGAACATTATTTTTATCAGGGTATTTAGATTATTTCTTCCATTGTTAAGTAACTTTCAAGTTTAAAGTTTTATTACATATTTTAAAGCTTTTTCAAATTTTGACACTCTAAAAATAAACAATAATACATTAACAGTTATTGCTCTTTCTATTATAGGCACTTATCGCATATTATTTTCTTTTATAAATAAAGTATGCATATACTTTTGTTTTAGAATTGAAATTATGAACTGCTGTACTTGAAATATATCATTTTTTATTCTCGATTTTAATATTGTTACATTTTGCAACATATAGTCCACTATAGTATCCATTTTAAAAATTTAATTTATTTGCAAAACGTATGCTTGATTAATGTTTATTCAATTTGGTTTTAACTGAAAATATATATATATATATTATTTTCCAACTAATTATATCCAACTAATATATTATTTTCCAGTTTTTTCCAGGTATAATTTATGATGGTAACTTTTCAAGTAAAAATATTGCATTTTCAAAAAGATATATGAATTTTTTATCAAACAGTTTAAATGGAATTTTTAAATTTTCACATAACATAATTAATTTTTCAAAAAAAAGAAATTTGCAACTTTCATTTTTCGAACAAAATATTTCAATTTCATTTCGAAAATTCATAAACTTGATACTCCGGTACATTTCGTTAAGTCTTCGAGTTCCACTGTGCTCATAGGCTTAGACATAGGTGGAAAAATTACATTATTTAGTTATTTTCTATTAAATCTTGCGAGTTCCATAATAATTTAATTGTAACCCTAAGATTTTTTTATATATTTGTGGCACCCATTCTCGAACGAAAATATAACCTCTTTAAAGTGATTTATTTTTTTCATAAATTTCGTCAATATAATCCAACAATTTTTTATTAAAAGTAGTTTATAGCATCGACTTGAGAACTGTAAGCATGGATTTTGTAAATAATTTTTGTAATAGGAAAGATTTCATAAAAATATAAGTGCAAGTCGACCACTAAAGAATTATCCGATAAAGTCAAATAAAATGGCAGTAACTTTTTCTCGAACATTGGTTCCCGGAGTACCATTTTAATCGTATTATTTCGATAATATTATTTCACAAACGACAATCGTTTCGAGTGTGAAATATTATTGCACTATTTTTTTCTGTGTTTTAATGCTCTGTGTTAATGATATCTTCATTATTTATCAGAAAAACACTATATAAATAAATACAAGCTCAATATACAGTATATATCAAATACAAAATTTCATAAAAATACTTAAAACTACATTAATTTTCTTATATACTTGATTTCCTTAATATATGACAATAAAATCTTATATAATTCACCCGCCTAACATTAAATTATAATTTATGATTTTAGAATGTAGTATCTTCGACTCGAGAAATATCGAACGATTTTTCGCCCGGAGTACCATTCTAGGGACTTTCGCCTTTAGCCGAATCGAAGTTTAGTCACTTGTAGAAATCGAACGACATCGAAGTACCACTGCTGTTCGGATAGTGGACAACAACGTGCGTATGATGTCAAATACGCATATACTTTTGAACTTAGACGCTTACGACCCATGCCCAGTGGGCATGGGTCGTAAAGATACATTAACGACATGGACATTGGATGTCGTAAAGTTGTTGTAAAGATATCATAACGATGTCGTAAAGACGTCGCCAAATTTTGTGCCCACTGGGCATTGTGAACTGGCCCTAAAATTTGAAAACTGTCATGTGCGACTCATAACCTGAAAAACAGTGGAAAACCTGTGTTTGCAAATTTTTATTTGCGTATTGCCACACGAAAGAATTAGTGCAAAATTATGGAAATATCCCAGTGAGAACAAAATTTATCGACATCTTTACGACATCGTCACGACATCTTTGCGACAACTTCACGACATCCTATGTCCGTGTCGTTACGGTGTCTTCACGATATCGTAAGAACGTTATATGATCTGATGATGTCTTTACGATGTCGTAAATACACCGTAACGATACGGACATAGGATGTAATAAAATTGTCGTAAAGATGTAACGATGTCGCAAAGTTTTGTGCCCAATGGGATGATTTGAAAAACATTTTAAAATGTGGCTTATGTGTCTTTTGTCTCATAATCTTTAAATTTTCCTTTAAGTCTTTCATTTTCCTTAAGTCATAATAAAACGCAAAACATGAAAAGAACTATATATACATATACGTGCACTGACAAATGCACATATGATCTGGTTCACAGACCACTTTTACGCGGTGCTAGCTCTGGGTATCTGCCCTGGCGGACCGAAGGAACCGAATAGAGCTTCTACAAAGTACCCGTAAAGACCTCCCAGTGGGCACAAAATTTGGCGACGTTTTTACGACGTCGTTACGACATTCTTACGGCAACTTTACGATGTCCTATGTCCATGTCGTTAAGGTGTCCTTACGATATCGTAAAAACGTCGTATGATCTGAAGATGTCTTTACGACATCGTAAAGATACCGAAACGACACGGACACAGGATGTCGTAAAAATGTCGTAACGACGTTGTAAAGACGTCGCCAAATTTTGTGCCTACTGGGCCCATTGGGTCCCCATTCAATTCCTTTTTAAAATACTCAAAAAAACGGCAAGATCAACTCTTAAATTGTTGAAATTCGGATTCTACGTTAAAATTGCCTATAGAAGGTTACGGAATAATCGCAATAGTTTTTTTTTGCAACGGTAAAAAGTTAAAAAAAAATATAAGACGTATAACGCCTGTTCACTGCTACACTTCAAATGCATCGTCTGTAAGTAGCACTCAACAGGCGTTATACGTCTTTTTTTTCTAACTTTTTACCGTTTCAAAAAAAATATTGTGATTATTCCGTGACATTCTATTGGGAATTTTAACGTAGAATCCGAATTTTAACAACTTAAACGTTGATTTTGCTGTTTTTTCTATTTTTTTTTTTTTAAAGGAATCGAATTGAGACTCAATGGGGTCTTTATGGGTACTTCGTAGAGCCTCCATTAGGTTCCTTCGGTTCGCCAGGGGAGATATGGTAAAGACGTCGTCAGATCCTACGACGTGCTTACGATATCGTAAGGACACCTCAACGACATGCACATAGGATATCGTAAAGCTGTCGTAAAAATGTCGTAACGATGTCGTAAAGACGTCGCCAAATTTTGTACCCACTGGGTCGGTCCGCTAGGGTGTTGTCGCCTACTTCCCAGTACGTTCACCGCCACTGGGCAGTTTCTTATTATGTATGGTACGTGTTGTATATGCTTGTTGCTTTTGTAAAGATGGAGTTTACTGTAGGTGAGAAAGTTAAAAATGACTTAAAAAAAATGAATCTCGGCTTTATAAATTGAATAACGATAACACTGAACGATGGCCTTGTTGTAAAAAAACTGGTAAAGCTTTTATTAAACTCAACGCAAAAAAAATGATTGACAGCCTAACTGTACATTACCATGGAGCGGACAGCAATAAAGTTTAAAATCGACAAAAAATGAGCAATTCAGTAAAAAGAAAAGCAGTAAATAATCTTTCAGAAAGACCATTCACACTTATACATGAAAAATTAAAAACCAATTATGTTCCAGGTTTGACCACTAATGATATTATTTGCATTCACAATAAGATGAGCCAGGCTCGGATATCATTATTACCAAGATAGCCGAAAAATGTATCAAACGTGCATGATGCCTTGTATAGGTTTCGAAAATGTTGACCATTCTATAAAAGTTTGAATAATTCAGTGCAAAAAATAGTTTAAGAACGTAACAAACTTCACTGCAAAGATAATTTTATTGTGAACAAACTTTTTATGCATGACACCGTCATACATTAATTCAAATAATGTTACAGTTTGGAAAGGGTATAAAAACCCCAATCGGCACAAAATTTGGCAACGTCTTTGCGACATCTTTAGGACATCTTGACGACAACTTTACGACATGCTATGTCCATCTCGCTTCGGTGTCTTTGCGATGTCGTAAAGACATCGTCAGGCCATAATACTTATTTACGATATCGTAAAGACACGTTAACGACATGGACATAGGATGTCGTAAAGTTATCGTAAAGATGTCGTAACGATGTAGTTAAGACTTCGCCAACCTGTGTGTCCACTGGGACGTGGTTAACAGCGTCAATTTTACGACAGTGAATTTTGACTCGATCTATTTTGTTGAAAAATCATTGGAAGCGAGGCGAAAAAAATCAGTGCAAAACCCTTGACAATTTCTGTAAATGCAGGTGTCATAAAAATTGAAAAATTAAAATAATTTTAGGTTATAGATTTAATTATAGTAAAATATAATTATTTTTTTGCGTTCTTTTATGTCGCTTAGGGGCGGCGAGTGTAACTGATCCATGCAATATTCCCGAACCATAACGCATAACTGTCCGCTCCAGGGATCCCTTTCAGTCTCTCCTATTCAGTCCAAATCAGTTACTCTTCCAGAAGCCTGAAAATAAATACGAGTGCATTCCGGTAATCAGGTAACTGAGGAAAGAGCCGAATAGTGACCCTCGACTGACACTGATACTGACGACTCCTTTTATGCGAACATGAAAAAAAGATAGGAAAAATAATTGCTAATAGCTAATTATTTAATAATTTTAAAACTTTATTTCGTATGTGATTGTATTATTTGAATTTTTTAAATCATCTCAAGCTTTGTCTAAGCTTTCTATCACAATTTGTTTTTACACCTTCGCCCAACTGTAACTTTATTGATAATTAATGTATAATGGTGGTATGAATAGAGAATTTTTTTACAAGAAAATTACCTTTTCAGTAATGTTGATTACGTTTTTAATCCATTTTTTTCACCGACATATTTAAACTTTATTAGAGAGGTCAACATTTTTGAAACCTATAGTAGACAGTAATAAAATAGAAATAGCTGAAATTCTATTCTTTTCTACCGCTTTTAATTAAACTTTGCACTTATTTTTGTCAATGGAACGTTTTATAGCTATTCTGTATAATCTGGTCCATTTTTTTCGATTCTTGGGCTGCATAACAGTTTATATATGGCTTTGTCTATATTATTCTTACCCAGTGGGCAAAAAATTGGGCGACATCTTTATGACATCGTTAAGACATCTTTACGACATCCCATGTCCATGTCGTTTTGGTGTCTTTGCGATATCGTAAAGACATCGTCAGATCATACGACTTATTTACGATATCGTAAAGATACCTTAACGATATGGACACAGGATGTCGTAAAGTTGTCGTAAAGATGTCGTAACGATGTCTTAAAGATGTCGCGAAATTTTGTTCCCACTGGGTACGTCTCGAAAAAGAAGGATTCCTGTGCTACTGCATTTTCTTATTTAGCTTCAGAATGTAAAAAAACTTAATTTGCCCGCCTTTAATCCAGAAATTAAGTAATGAATATAAAGACGAAAAATCAGAAAAAGGTTCTTTTTTGAAAGGCTTTTTTGGTGTTGCATTTGTTAATTCTCCCTGTTGTAGTTAATTGTTTAAATAAAGACCTTAAAGCGATCCGAATATTAGATAGTAGAGTTTAAAAGTTTTGTGATTATGTTTCCAAAACTTATATTAAGAGTGGTTTGATTTTTTCACCTGAAATTTGGGCTTAATTTTCTCCAACAATAACGCAAACAACAAATGGTTCGGAGGGTTACCATTCAAAATTAAATGCTATGTTTAGAAGTGCTAACCCAAACATTTAGAACTTGGTCAAAGCTTTGTAACAAGTCCAAACGAGTGCCTAAATAACAATGAAAAGCAAGGAAAAACGAGAAAAGAAAATATAGAAAAATAGCAATCTCTTATTGATGAAACGTTAATGTTATAAGTAGGTTTCGTAACTAGATTAGAGTTTTTTCGTAAAGTTTCGCGCAATTTTTACCCGTATATATTTAGTTTTAATTTGAAGAATAATTTTAATATGTAATAGGATTGTAGTTATATAAAATAAAGTGAAATAAATATTGTAGAAGCGTAAGAGAAATATGTTACTTATCTTATTATTTATTTCACCTGAGTTGACATAATGTTCATAACATAAGAAAGTGGGACGAAGGGAATAAAGGAAGCCTCAAGTGGAGAGGGAAAGCAATTTCAGAGGGGAAAAGTTCCCTGACACTGATCCGTGTCTTGCAATACACCCATTTTAATTTTGAACTTATTAACGCAATTAAAATATTGTTGGAATCGCCATAAAACATAGATTTCAAAAATAAAATGTTTAAATTGCTACTTGCAAAATAAAATTGTTATGTTTCGTATTTAATTTTTTATTAAGTACAAAGGCGGTAGTCCTTTAACATGAGAATTGGGGGGGGGGGGGGGGGGGGGGGGGGGGGGGGGGGGGGTAATGGGGTAGATAAAACAGGTAGACGGAGATCAAATGGACATCATCCGATATTTTACCTGCGTTAGATGGTAAATGCCATTAAAATACCATTAGGACCATTGGTTAGGATCCAATACCTATGACTAATTTATAATCAAATAAACTACACGGAGATGCAGGGATCTGAAATTGACTAGTATTCTTGAAAAATATGACCCAAACAATGCTGGTATTATTTATTTCACCCTCTATTGCATCTAATTACATCTGTCATTCGGTTCTGCAGCTGACTCTGAAAAATATCTGGGAAATCAATTTTAAATTAACAAGACGTTACGTATTACGCCAAGTTCTTGAATGGAAATATTTCAGGATGGCCGCTTCTGGATTTGAGAGTGAAAACAAATTAAATAGCCAAATGAGAATCGCTTAAAATGGTCTTTCCTTTCAAACTGAAACCTGTTACGTCCCACCTTCTTGATGCCGTTGACCCCTTCTCACACGGAAAACTGAACTCTAATCATCTGTGATTCACAATACTCCGTTCGATTCACAATTAATAAGTTTTACAAGTTCACAATTGTTTATTATTAATAATTCATATAAGCGAGTGCAGTTCTGCTAGATTTAAAATCTCAATTTCCGTAATAGTTCGCTTCAGAAATTTAAATTTAATTAATTACGAATCGCTAATTCATTCTGAACCAGAATCAGAGTCTGAGACCAAACCGACACGAAAAATAGTGAATTGAATCGTTTCAGTTGCAGTATAAATTATGACTACAATAAAGTGAAGCTCCTCATCACTCTGTATGCCACCCTCCCAGAATGTCTTGCCTTTACCTGATAATTAACCCATGCAATTGGTAATGCCCCCCCCCCCCTAAAATTCATTGAATGGAAAGTGGGAGTCAACTCGAGACTATCGTAGTTGTGAGTAGTAAAGCGGGGCAGATGGTAATATTCGGAGGAAATATTCTCCTACTCCCCACCATACTCTGAAACGTGAGGGAATGTTCGGCGGAAGGCATAGAAGCGTAGTTTCTTATCGAGTGAAGTTGTAGTGACGCATAAGTTTAGTTTATCGACATTATCGGTCGTAAACATTTTTGATTTATTATAACAATAACACTTCAGCACCCCAAGTGCCCCCCCCCCCCCGACTCTAGGTCCATTGACTATCAATCAGAACTGGGCAGTATTTCGCAAAAATTGTATTTGAGGTTTCTGAAATACAAACTATATTCAAACAAGATACATTTAAAATACTTCACGGGGATAATACAATTAGCTGATGTAGTTCAGATGCAACTACAAAATACATACCAGTTTTGAGTGCCAATGTAAGTTTTACATTTTTATGAAGTTTATGAGTTTTTTCGAAAGATTTTTATTTTTTTGAGCCATATATTGATTTTCCATCTCTTATAGCATAGCACAGCGTACATCCACTGAAGTCACGTTACAATGTGCCCTGTGGGGTCGTGGGCGACCCCAGCCGGAAGATCTCATCCTGCAAAAAGAGTATCCGTTATATTAATTTAACAAAATTACAGGATACTCTCCAACTATCCTTTCAGCGTGAGGATAAGGTTATATTGATAAAAATTTTTTGGTGTGCCTTAGAAAAAAGAAATACTTACAAAAACGTGAAAAATGACTTTAAAAAAAAATCATAAATCAGTCAATTTTCCATATTTTTACCTGAAAATGCAACCTGTAAATCTCCAAATATAGCTCTTCATGATAAAAAACGGTAGTAGTGCACCTCCGAAAAAAGGTATTTATTTGGGAATCTGAAGTGGGCCATTTCATGAATAGTGGAAGGAACGATTTTTAATGATTATTTCATTATTTTCTCATGTAATTTCTTTATTTTTGAAGACTCATTGTTGCAAAATGATCACAAATAAAAAAATAATGAATAATGAAAGCGCTATTCTCTACCGACACAATTTCCTCACATGAATATCTGATGCTTTAAATACACTGGGCGGTTCCACGAATAACAAGCCTCTTGGCCCTCATTATCTTCTTTTCCACTGCATATGCGATAACTCCTTCTTTCTCGAGATATATTAGGAACGAGTGCTTGCAAAAAAATCTTGACACTTTTTTCGCAGTACTCCCACCACTTTTCAATAGGACACACAATATATTTTCGAAACTAAAAAAATTTGTTCTGAAAAAATCACCAAGCGACACGCGGAGTCGTGGACGACCCCCAGCCAGATGGCGACTGCTTCCAACTAATGCCGTAGATCAAATAATGCACACGCCGCTTGCCAACGGTATAGATCGGAAGATAAAATGTTGAACTAACACTCGAGGGCTCCACAGAATTCAAATTCGCGAAATCGCGCGAAAAAAATTGGGGTCGCCCACGACCCATAGGGTGCTTCAAGGGTTAAATTAAAACTGTTTGAATTAGAAGATAAATTATTTTAATTTGAAGTCAATTTAAATTAATAATGATTCATTTGTTATTTATAAATTGAAATTCAAGACTTTCACTTACAAATTAAAAATTTATTAAAAATGGCACAAATAAAATTTTGACGTTCGAAATTTAAATTAACACTTTGAAATTTTAACTATTCAAAGCTATTTCGAACAATTCAGTTTAAAATTGTATAGTTTTTAATATTAATTCATAGTTGGTTATTTAAAATTAACAGTAAAATATTTCTAAATATTAAAAAAAAAATCTTTTCAATTAAGAAATTTCAAAGTGAATGCGTTGAAATGGAATATTTTAGACTGCAATAAGATTCGAATAGGATTTAACACTGCATAATAATTTTGTACCGAGGAGCATATAGTAAAATGTATAAATAGAGTTTTGAAATTCCCGAGAATTTAAACTCGGGTTATATAACCGAGAGTATAACCAAGTTTAGGAGAAATTCAAAGAATTTATGATTTTCAACTTAGCAATATTCGTAAAAATAAAATATGCAAAACAGTAAAATAATTAAATTATTAAATATCAAACGTAACTCCTTTTTTAAATAGTCAGCTTTATATCTATAAAATATAAAATATTTAATTCTGGAATTTATTTAGTAAAATGTTATTTCACTCGTAGCTTTATTTCAGTCCAATATCTTTGGTATGAGCAGGGGGCAGATTAGAGCTACTGTGAAATCAGCTGACGATCGCAGCTCGCTTCTTCACATAAGGAGAACACTGATAAAACCACGGTGTGCCCACTCCCATAGAAAAGTGGTGAACGGATTATAGTAATTGCTACGTCCCCAAGGTGGCGCTCGTGTGAATTCAGAATTCGAAATGAACTTGAGCAGACGATAAAAGTTCTATCGTCTGCTCAGGTCTGCTCAAGTAGTTGCAAGAATTACATTTTTTTGCGTGATGAACTTGGATTCACAATGGATTTTCACCGATAACACAAACTACAAATGGAACCAAATAAAATCGATCATCGATCAAATGCAATAAAGTGTTAAAGTCTGTTTGAATCTTTCTATGATAGATCGATTGCAACAGACTTAAAACATTTGATTGCATTTGATCGATGATAGATTTTATTTTGTGCAATGTTTGGTTTGTTTTATTGGTTATTATTATTCATGTATTTATTTCAGAAAGAGAAGTCAACATAACCTAAAAATTAAGGTGAGAAGGGCAGGAGGGCGTCAGTGATCCCAGATCTGAAACGAGATTTGGTCCAATACTATGACAGGGCTATGTCCGTGTGAATATAGTAGGAGACGCTGTAAATGACTGAGTTGCGCGCGCGACCCATTTCTCCTCTTCTGAATTTGAAAACTCGAAGGTGCACGATTGCCGGTCGGAGCACTTCATCGATTCTATTTATATATCTATCTGCTAACAGCTAACTGCTTTGAAATAAATTCAGGATATTGGGATTTTAATATTTCCAGCTTTCGATGCTGACGATTCTGATGATTTGAATAGATCGCGCGCCTCTTGATATGCGTATATTTTTAGGTTATGTTATTTCATGTATAAAATATATATTATATAAATATTAATACTATTATATATATATATATATATATATATACGTATATTAATAATGATAATATTATAATTATGTTATATTATAATAGTCTTATTTATATCTTAATCTGCATTTGAAAGAAATTAAAGAAATTGTCGATTTTGGAATTCATCTCGTTTGGATAAAAACTCAATTATTTGATTGAAAAATTAATTATTTCGTTGAAAATAATCATCTCTTTCGTTGAAAATACATTTTTGAAACTGACAATTAATCAATACTATTTTTGGTTAAAAAATCATGTGTTTTGTTAAAAGGTCGTCTTTCTTTGTAGAAATTAAATTGTTTTATGGAAAATTTATGCTTTTGATTAAAAATTACATTTTTCATTTGAATTATCAACTATAAATATTTTTTGGTTGTAAGTCGTTCTGTTGTAAATGCAACTATATTGTTAAAAATTAAACCCATAATTTTTGGGTGGAAATACTCTTTTTGTTTTTAAAATTAAATAATTTCGTTGGAAGTTCATGTATTTTGTTGGAAATTGACCTTGTTTAGTAGAAACTTAATGTTTTTGTTTGAAAATGTATCATTTTTGGTCAAAAATGCAATTGTTTGCTTAAAATATTAACTGTACATCTTCTTGGGTTTAAAAGTCGATTATTTTACTAACAGTTGAATTACTTTGTAAAAAAATACGTTTTTTTTAACCAGGTTTTTTAATTATGGTTGAAAATTTAACTATTTGGATGAAAGTTTAACTCTTTCATTGAAAACTCATATTTTTCGCTTAAAAAATTCAACTTTTTATAGATAATTCGTCTTCTTTACATTAAAATTAAATAATTTCTTTAAAAATTCATGTATTTTGTTTAAGATTTGTCTTTTTTTGTAGATCATCAATTTTCTTGGTCGAAAATTCATCTGATTGGTTGAAAATTTAACAATTTTGTTTAAAAATCATTTTTTTTGTTAAAAATTATTTATCTTTATCTGAAAATTTAACTATTATATGATTGATTAAAAATTAATCGCATATATTGGTTAAGTTGGAAAATAGTTTTTTTTTTATAGAACATTAATCTTTTTGGTCAAAAATTCACCTTTTCCTTTGAAAATTTAACAATTTTGTTGGAAATTTGTTTTTTTTCTTGTTCAATTCAATTTTTTAGCAGAGTTTTTATCTGGAAATTGTACTATTCCATTTTTGGTTGAAACTTTATCCTGTGCATTCTCTTAGTTAAAACACCAATTATTTGATAGAAAATTAATTTATTTTGTTGAAAAGTAAACTTTTGGGTTGAAAATTTATTTATTGTGTTAATTAGATTTTTTTGAAGCTTTATCATCTTAGTTAAAGACTGAAAACTCAACTGTTTTGTGAAAAAATTTTCTGTTTGGATGAGTTCAACAGTTTTTAATAAAAAAATGTGACAAAAAATGTTAACAAAAAAATTAATTTTAAATAAAGTTGTTAAATTTTCAACCATTCATATAAATTTTCGACCAAGAAAATTGGTGATCTACAAAAAAAGACAAATCTTAAACAAAATACATGAATTTTTAAAGAAATTATTTAATTTTAAAGTAAAAAAAGACGACCTATTTACAAAAAGTTGAGTTTTTTAAGCGAAAAATATGAGTTTTCAATCAAAGAGTTAAACTTTCAACCAAATAGTTAAATTTTCAACCAGAATTATAAAACCTTGTTAAAAAAAAACGTATTTTTTTTACAAAGTAGTTCAACTCTTAGTGAAATAATCGACTTTTAAACCCAAGAAGATGTACAGTTCATATTTTAAGCAAACAATTGCATTTTTGACCAAAAATGATACATTTTCAAACAAAAAGATTACATTTCTACTAAAAAAGGTCAATTTTATTTTAATAAATTTTTTAATTTTAAAGTAAAAAAGAGTATTATCTACAAAGAAGCTGAATTTTTAACCTAATTTAAAGGCAAATAGTAGAATTTTCAACTATAATTATGAATCCTTAATAAGAAAAAATTAATTTTTTTACTAAGTAGTTCAACTTTGAGTGAATAATCGAATTTTCCACCCAAAAATTATGATTTTAATTTTTAACAATATAGTTGCATTCATAACAAAACGACTTTGCAACCAAAAAATATTAACAGTTGATAATTCAACCAAAAAATGTAATTTTTAATCAAAAAGTATAAATTTTCCATAAAGCAATTTAATTTCTACAAAGAAAGACGAATTGTTAACAAAATACATGATTTTTTAACCAAAAATGGTATAGATTAATTGTCAGTTTCAAAAATGTATTTTCAACGAAAGTGATAAACCTTCAAATGAAAGAAATAAAAATTTTAACAAAGTAGTTGAACTTTTGATAGAAAAGAGGACTTTTTCTACAAAATAGTTACATTTTCAACAAAACAATTCATTTTTAAATCAAATAATTGAGTTTTTATTCAAACGAGATGAATTCCAAAATCACCAATTTCTTTCATTTCTTTCAAATGCGGATCAAGATTGAAACAAGACTATTATAATATAACATAATTATAATATTATCATTAATAATA
>NC_046657.1:132177884-132188471 GCF_010883055.1 Belonocnema kinseyi | reverse complement strand
TTAATATTTATATAATTTATATTTTATACTTGAAGTAACGTAACCTCAAAATACACGCAGATAAAGAGACGCGCGAAGTATTCAAATCATGAGAATCGCCAGCCCAGCACCGAAATCTGGAAATATTAAAATCCCAATCTCTTCATTTTGGGTATGTTCCGATTTGAGCAGTTGAGAGTTATTTAAAGTTTCAAAGTTGGCAATGCCAATGTATAAGCATAGGCTGCCGGTGCGCAATGATGCCTATGCTTATACATGGCATTGCCAACATTGTAACTTTAAAAAACTCTCATATACTCAAATCGGAACATACACTTTATTTCAAAGCAGATAGAAATATAAATAGAATCGACGAAGTGCTCCGACCGGCAATCGTTTACCTTCGAGTTTTCAAATTCAGAAGAGGAGAAATGGGTTACGCGCGCAACTCAGTCATCTACAGCGTCTCCCACTATATTCACACGGACATAGCCCTGTCATAGTGTTGGACCACATCTCGTTTCAGAACTGGGATAACTGGTAAGCGTGCGCCACCACGCCTGAAATGCACTTCGCTGCTCCCTCAGTGGTGCTAATAGATGGCGACTTTTTCAACTGCGCTGTCGTCGTTTAAATATTGAGTGACGAAGAGGTCACCTGTTTTCTTTCTTAGTTTATCACAGTGTGACGCATGCACAGTGGAAAAAGTTCCAGACCGAGAGTTCTCTGCATATAAAAGCCGATTTAGGTACGTCATCTAACTCCACAGTGGCTTAGGCCATTTCTACAAATGAAATTGATATCATTTAAAAGTTAAGTGGAAATTGATTATTACTCGCACGTTATGTGCCGGAAACTGCAACTATAACATCCATTGTTACAGATCTCAGTTGTGGAGAATCAACGATAGCGAAAATTATTCGTGAAACTTGTGCCGCAGTTGAGGTAACCAACAAGAGGAGTGGACAATAATATTTAATGGTTTCCTGAAGAACCGGAATTTTTAAATCCGTGAAAAAAAGCCTAAACGACAAAGCTCCCGCTCAATGAGAGTCGCGCTCCGTGAAAAAGGCCTCCGAATCAGGGAGCAAGTAGGGGCGTGCTTATACATCCCTCGCGATGAAGCGAGTCGCTCTCTGATTCACGGGCCTTTTTCACGAAGCACGACTCTAATTGAGCGGGCGCTTTTTCGTTTGGGCTTTTTGTTACGGAACCGAATTTTTTCTTGTGCCTTGGGACAATTGGCCGCAAGGATGTGCAAATTAATGATCCACATCTTCACGCGACGACACCTGAACTATAAAACAATCATCCTTTAAGCACAGAAAAATGCTTGTCTAAAAAATCTTGCGTCTTATTTTTTTCAGGTCTCAAAACAAGCGTTGCCTAGGTATTTTTCCAAGCTTCACAGGTTTGACATATACGTAACCCGTTGATTTCCAACGCGATAGATCCTACTGTATTATGCTAGTATTATTTTTGCTAAGTTGTAAAGCTTCAAACCCAGATGCCTACAATTTTCTCGTTTAAAGTAGTGGTGTGGATGGGTCCTTCCTAGGCGAATGTTCGCTATTCGTGATAACCATCACTTGCCGAGCTTCCAACATGAGCACCAAGGTGAGTAGAGGGATAAACTGACGTTTGGGACAGGGCATCCACACATTGGCCGAGTTACTCACCGAACATTTTTGGTAGCTAAGTACGTATTACTATTTATATAATGCTCACTTGTTAATTCAAAAGTAATTAAACTAAATAATAATTTATGTATGAACAATAAATAATCATAAATATTAAGTTAATTAACCACTACTTCTGGAAAACTTAATATGTATAGTTAATTAAGTCTTAACTTTGTACACAAGTGAGGCAACATTTTATTTTAATAGTATTTATTCATACACGAATAATCTGAAGAATAAGTATTTTATCAACAATAACAAATCATGCCGGTTCATTTAATTTTCCATTACTTTTAGATAAATCAATTACTAGGTCTAGTTTATAAAGTCTTAACTTTGTAAGAAAGTAAAGTAAAATTGTAATTTAATATTATCTATTCATGAATTATTAAGCTAAGGCCAATAGTAGATGATTAAAAGACTTCCGTGCGAAATCTTTAGTAGATTATTCAGGTAAGTGGCATTTCAATGCAGTCCGTGCCCTCACTGTGTTATTCAAAGCTTTATATGAATGCACGGCTGCCGTGGCGTCGGTATCAGCAGTAGCAGCGTTAGGTGTTTTGTTCTTCGAAATGGTTTATAGTGTAATAGTATTTTCTTCCCGCCATATCAGACGGTGATGTATACTGGATGGACCACTTTCTCCCATAAGTGGGAAGAATTCTCGTTTAACTGCTAGCACTAATAGGGTAAATCTATTTATTTCTTCCTAGAAGAGCATTTGAAAATGTAATAAACGGTCAAGAATGTCTACGAGGAAATCTTTTTTAAAGGCGTATAAGGTGCCCGTCATAAATTTAAAGAGAGGAAGATAATACTGGTAAATAAGAATATAGGGCGCTTTTTAAATCAAGAGCACAATCCAGCGCAGAGATGTATCGTTAGTCGTAACTAATATTTATGACGAAGAGCACGAGTACTGCAAGAAAACCTTTTCCCCGAAGAATTATGTGTTGTAATGAGATGGCGCGTAACTTTTTTTTTTAATTTCCCTGCGTAGAAACGTAACAGTTGTCAGGCTTTACATAACTCTTTCTACTCCCAGCCTGTGGTACACAAAACTAGTGCCACTCTGGCTCACCATATACAAATCTGTGCTTTAGATTCAAAGGTACCACAAATTATTTTTTTATATTTTGTCGTAACCTTGTTTTTCTAACGTTGCAGGAAAATCCTATAGTATTTTAAACAGATAATCTGCGTGTGCTTATAAAGCAACTTGACGACGAACCACTTTAAACGAACCAAATATTAACAGGTTTACTTCAGTTTCCAGAAAAGTGCATAGACGTCAAGGGGGTCTGGAATTTTCAAGAAGAATGGGATTAGGTAACGAGCCAGTGGGCACAAAAATTGGCGACGTCTTTACGACATCTTTACGGCAAGTTTACGACATCCTATGTCCATGTCGTCAGTAGTGCTTGACAATGGCGCAATAGAAGTAGCTCCATAATGTTCTTAAAACGTTACCCGTAAAGGCCCCATTGGGTCCCGATTCAGTTTCTTTCTAAAAAATTTAAAAAAAAACAGCAAGATCAACTTTTAAACTGTTGAAATTCCGATTATACATTAAATTTTCTATTAGAAACTCAGGGAGTAATCGCAATACTTTTTTTTGCAGCGTTAAAAATTTAAAAAAATTTCATTAACTTCTGCTGAAGGTAACTTCAAGCGCATCCATAATAGCTCAAGTAGTATGTTGCGCGCGAAGTTTAAAAATAAAATTCTCTCTCACTTGCATCGCAGCGTTGTTGTCTGAGATTTCCACTGCGCGGTGCTAGCATCCAGACAAAATTTTTAAAGTTACCGACGGAACGCTTATTAACTGCTACTAAAAGAAGATGCACTTGAAGTCGCCTTGGGCCCATGTAAATGACAGGTACTTCATTCTTTCAGGTTTTTAACGCTGCAACAAAAAGTATTGCGATTACTCCGTGAGTTTCTAATGCAAATTATAACGTTGAATTCGAATTTCAACAATTTAAAAGTTGATTTTACTATTTTTTTTTAGTTTTTAAAAAAAGAACCTAATAGGGTCTTCACGGGTACATTGTAGAGGCTCAATTTGGATCCTTTGGTCCGTCAGGGTGTTTCCAAGAAATTGGAGAAAAGTAAGTTATAGAGCATTCAGCAGTGCGTAGTTATAACAGAGATAATTTGATCGATGAATACGATCAGATTTTATCTGATTAATTTATGGACAGGAGTGAACACGTCCTACTGTTCTCATGTCCAGAATCCAGTGAATTTGGTTTCGATACGGAGTGCAGCAGCGTAAAAGAATAGAGGAGGCCAAGCTGTTGACGAGGAGTACTTCCCCGATTTGCATTGTGGAGATGACGCTGAGACGAGTATGAGGATCAAGATGAGGAAAATGGCGAGGATGCGGATGAGAGGTTAATTGTGGCAGAGGTTCGGACGAAGGAGGAATATCTGGAGATCGATGATAATGTGAATGGTAAGTTTTAATAATAATTTACCCTTTTAACATTTTAATCCAAAAAGGTATTAGATTTGTGCAGATTTATAGCGGTTTTCCTTCCTTCATTCTTCCGGAATATGATAATTTGCCCTTCATTCCATCTATAATGAGGGTTTCAAGGGCCTCATTATCATCAATAATAGTTTCTAAAACATTCTAATTTATTTACTAAATGTAACGTTCGAAAAGCGTATTTGTAGAAAATTCGCAATCACCAAGAATCAAATCCTAACCGCCTAAGTTTATAAACCGCGCGCCAACAATAGGATTAGAGTGACCTAGACTATCGAATATTGGAATATATTTTGAACTATAGCAGTTATGGATGAAGCAAAGAAATACTCGATATGATCAAATATTTGGTTAAAATAAGAAAAAAAGTTGGTTGGTACAACCAATTATTGTTGCTATATATAATTATATTATATGCTAGAAAGAACAAAAATATAGTTGCTTCAACCAAACCCTTTCTTAGTGCACCGTACTTAGAATTGTTGGTATGCACGAAACAGTACTCCACTCGCCTATGTATGTATGAGCAAATGCGTCAATCACTACATAGTCAATCCACTTCTATGTGTTATCTTTAACTTTTATTTTGTCCAAAGTTCTCGGGAAAATTTCCTGACCATAGTATTCGAGATCGTTAAGCAACCCGTTGTCTAAGTCCTGACACGTGACAATTGTATGTCCTGCGTAATATTTTTCTCATTCCTAATAGAATGCCTCTTTTTGTTTGGAAGTGCTTTTTCCGACCCTTTCATCTTCGGTAAAGAGATGAAAGTGACATCAAATTGTTCACCTTTCACGTAACTGTATCGTTTTCTCTTCAATGATACGTATGCAATAGTGTTGGCTCTCTTTTTCTTACACCACTTAAAGGCTCGTGTGAAGAAATATCCACATCTCCTTTTCTCAAGTAGTGGCCTTGAAAGTGGGTTCGTTTCTTCTCCTTGCATTTCAGTGGTCTCTTTCTCCACTCTTCTTGTAAAGAAGGATTCTCTGCACTTGGAATGAGTGTCGATGTGTGAATTTATTCCTTTTCGAGAACTATGGTTTTGCTTTTAAACGCTTTTTCCTACCAAAGTCGAAACGGGTTGCCTTTTACAAGACTTGCACATAACCTTGCAGTCTCCAGAAAAGAGTTTCAATCGACAAATTCTCTCTTTTCTCAAGAATAGTGTGCTTCACAGCATGGAAGTACGCTTCGATGTGTTGGTTGTGCACGTGTGGCATTTCTGGATCTGCCACCTTAATGAGCAGTCCTGTCCACATCGTCGCGTGAGACAATAATGCTCGACGATATAGTGTGCAATTTCGAGAGATTGCAGGCTGTGCGTCGGTACACGATTGCCTGATAGCATCAGCTGAGCCTTTATTCTATTCAGCCTTTCCAAATAGTGGAAGTAGAAAAGTGAACTTTTGTGAATGATACCCTCATTTTTGTAGCCTTTTCCGACTGTGGTTCTTTCGCTTCCTGTGTCATTTTTATCGGCTTTGTTAACAAAACTTTTGATTCTTCTCAAGCTTATGGCATAAAAATCATCTTGGAATCTTCTTGCTTCATGCACGAAAGGTGTTACGAGAATACGCATAGACTTGTCGAAAACTGCATTTAGCTTGTCGACACTATTGCACTGTACCATGACGGTCATGCAGTCCATGACAATATTTTTCACAGCGAACAATTTCTGCATGTCATCCATTTTGTCAGCAACTCTTTTTAAAGAGTGAACTGCACAATTCTGAAGAATTATCGCTTTCTTCGAAGGTCGCTGCTAGTCAAGACATGGTTACATGTCATTCACATGTACGTGTAAATATCATGTCGTTCCAGTATATTATTATCGCATGCAAAAAAGCCCAGCTCCAATCCACGATAAATATGTCGAAGTACGGTGAGCGCCCCTCATGCGTTGAAGATACAAAGTATCGAAACTGCGACAAACATATGCCTATCTCTAGTATATTACTCGCAGATGTGACAAATTATAGTACGAGAATAATGATTCCTGCAATCAGAACAACGTATGCATAGTATAATATGCGCTTATATTGACCACCAGCAGGAGCTCTGCAACAATTTCCAGTGGCATCGTCTCTTAGAATTTTTCTAGAGCAAACGGTGCGGAGTATTTAATCTAAAAATAAAGTCATATTGAGGTTCGAGGCGTGTTGTGGATAAGGTCTACTTCGTTTCTTCTCCTCAACTTACATTTGCATCAGATCTTGAAGATCTCTTGACTACAGTTGCAAGTCGTATTTCATGTTAATTTCAGATCTTGCTTTTTGCTACACGGCTAGTCTTCTTAAATCTTCCATGTTCGCATCCATTCCTAATTCATCGTTAGCTGTCAATAAATCTATCAGCTACATTGTCCATGACATCATGTGCTCCAAATTTTCCTGTTTCTGTTAGTTCCTTCTTTTTCAGTAGGTAGCACAATTTTGCTTTCACTACTTTTTCTTCTTGTTTCTTCACTTTTTTTCCTCCTGCGTAGTCTTCTATTTTTTCAAATTCTTCATTTATTTCACATGATGACGTCTTGAAAGTACTTTCTTTCTCGTTGAGCCTGCACAAAATTTTTTTGGAAGATTAACCAGACTCGATACGTCGAATTCGGGTTCTAAACGGCCTCGGCGTTGAATAATTTGGTTTTGGTATCATTTAGAGCTTATTTATCGTTTTAAGTTCCTTTTCAGCAGCAAGTGGGGTTCATTTCTGTTGCAGCTCCTTTGGAACGAAAAATAGATTCTGATGGAATCCCCAGTTTTTTCTGTTTAAGCACACACTGCTGCTACATTATAATGATAAGACATAAAAGGTTTTCAAACAATAAATATTAATTCAATGCTAGTATTTTGAATTTAAACAGTCATGGTCGTTAGGGTGGTCTAAAAAAACATTTTAGAATATTTAAGATTACACTGAAAAATATTGTAGGCGACATAAAAATAGAAAACCCCTATTTCTTTGTTCTAAAAAAAATTAATTCGTAGGACAGTGCATTTGTTGCAAAGTTTTTCTAAAACCACTACTGAGAAAAGAGAATTCGCAGTGCCGCCTATTGTTCAGCTTGGAAGTGAGGCAGTAGCGGACCGACGGAACCTAAAGGAGCCTCTACAAAGTAGCCTCAAAGACCCCACTAAGTGCCTCTTCGGTTCCTTCTTTAAAAACTAAAAAAAAAACCAGCAATATCAATTTCTAAATTGCTGAAATTCAATACTTTTTTTGCACCGTTAAAAATTTAAAGAAATGTCATTAACTTCTGCTGAAGGTGACTTCAAGCGCATCCATAATAGCTCAAGTAGTATGTTGCGCACGAAGTTTAAAAATAAAATTATCTCTCATTTGCATCGCAGCGCTGTTGTCTTCAGGTCAATTGTTATGTAAACTGGAAGTTTCATGCACTATAGATAAATTACCAAGACCTACATATAAAATAGTCAAATTAAATATGTCACGCGGAATTGACGCTAATGTTGCCATTTGCACGGTATATAACATGAGAGAAGCTGGAAACGGCATTACTGCTTACTCTCATAAAAATTTGGCTAATGAAATAACAAATGATCATCCCGGTGGAAACTTTCAAATTATAATTAAATATTACACTTTTTGCAATATAGAACACGAATTTAAAGTATTCATTAGACCGATATATAAAACACCTAAAGGTTTTACTGCTAGAGAAAGGCCAAAATATATAATGTTAGCAAAAACCGGAACTATTAAAAAAGAACCAAAAAGTTAAATTATACTTTCTTTTCGTTATACAAAAGAAAGCTTCTTCAACACTTTATACTTCAGGATAATAATCACCAGAAAGACAAGATGAACTCATAAATTCAACATTTACACAATAAAAAACATCGCAAATGACATCATTAAGACATCCAACACTTGGAATACTAAACTACACCTTCATTTTGAATGATTTCGGAATCAAATATGGATAAGGCGAATCCGCAACATGTTTTTATCCAGATATCTATAACGGAAATTATTCCGCTCACTGTCAAATTGCGAATCACTATGTCGTCGAAGTCGGAGAAACTTCAGTCATAGCAAATAAACAAAGCAGTTCCAGCAATGATAAAATATCTGATTTGATACTATGAAACTTGGGAAGAAGTATCTTATAGAAAATATTTAAAAACTACAAAACAAGTCTCGGAACCAAACTGAATGGAGACCAAAATTAATCGCTTGGCCTAAATCTGGTAAGCGATGTAATATCATAACTCATACGTCTGCGGATTGCAAATTAATACTTAAGAAAAACCCAACTTTCTCTTTCTAAGAATTGGCCATGGAGAAGCGACATGTCTTGGTACTCAATTGCTCAAATCACTATCCTTTTAACAATATGCTCCAAGTCCTTCATGCAAACATCTTATCCCCCATATGTCAAAAAAGATTTTAAATACACAACTGGATTATACCATGAACCTTTGGACAAATTAATATACTTTCAGATAATCGATATTTGTTATCCTATTTAAAAACTTCGGACATTTTTCATCTTTAAGTTTTATTATTTAAAAAATTCAATGAGACTCTTATTAACTGTAAAAGCACTATTCAAACTGATTCATGTATAGGAAATTACCACAAAGTCAAATTCAATTTCTAGAAAGAAAAAATGTCAACTCTTATCGGTAATATACAATTTCAATTAAATAATAATGTGAATATAACCGAAAACAATTGGAAAAGTAAAGATTTTTTAACTGACTTATATCACTCAATTTTTAAAAACTAGAAACTTCAGGCTTTATTACTAATAGATGGATTGAGAAAAAGGCTTACCCATTTCCACAACCCATTTTAGATATATCAGAAAAAATAATCCATACAGTCAAACAAATGTACGAATTTACTGAATGGCGTCAATTGACATACGGCCCAACAATGAATAATTGTCAACGTAATGTATCCAAATGGATAACAATGCTTCACGAATCTATCGTTTCCTATATTGATTCTTTACAGCTCCTTTCTAACATGCTTCTTTCTAGTAATTTCTTCCTGTCTCCAAAAATTCAACACCTTTTTATGAAAGATCAATTGATATTCGCACTTCAAACCTCTGATATTTCTGAACATAGGATGTCGTTAAAATGTCGTAAAGATGTCGTAACGATGTCGTAAAGACGTCGCCAAATTTTGTGCCCACTGGGTGTTCAAAACAATTTCCTTTAATCTTGTGCTCAAACTTTTCACGGTAAAATTGGTCATCTATCACCACAACTATATAACACAATAGAAAAACTAATTTATGAAACCTCACTTCTCACTGAAAATACTTCATAAGAATTTTATGATCAAATCAATTTCGACAATTATCCCGTTTTAACCCCCTTCACGTCCTATAAAGGATGGCTGTATTTAGCCCCTCAATCTGAACAGATTGTGATTAAATGTTCGAACAATGAAACCACAGTAACTACCCCAACAAACACCGGGATATTTAAACTTCATCCATTGTGAAAAATATCGAATTATCCAACTCTGAAACAAAACGGACAAAAATAATGAACATCACCATTCCTACACCATCTCAAACAATCTTTCTAATGAAAGCTGCACCATTTTTAGCAATTTTTTCTGAAATTAAAAACTCAACACTCAATCAATTACTTACTATAAACCAAAATTCTAGAGACATCCCTTTAAGTATTTTTTCATATCACATCGCATTATTTGAGTATGTCAATCAGGAACTCGATAGTTTCACAAGATAAAAATAAAACCTTTTCTACGACAACATGATTACAGCCGGGTTTTCTATAATCACTATTTTATACCTAATTCTACTCCTGTTAATTCAGCTAATCGTAAAAGTATATAGATATCACCTTAAAATTAAAGATCTAACTAACGAGAGTACTCATCTATAATTTGGTAATTTATGCTCATTATCAGAAGAGGAACAACCACAATCCCTAGCAAATATCATTAAGGGGAGCACTTTAATATAAATTGACTAATATAAAATAATTATATTCTTGAATTAATATATAAAAAATTTACATTGAAACCCTAAACAAAAGAAAAAATATATACACAAAAACATTTATAAGTTACTTGTCAGTTTTTTCGAATAAGCGGCCTAAATTTTAGAAATCGTTTAACAAAATAAGCATTTTATATAATTAGAATTTTGTCAATATCAATTAGTACTAATGAGTCTATATTTTTAAACACTTATTTATTCTATGGTTAATAATATTTTAAGATCTATATTTTTTAGTTTATTTCTGTTGCCTGCTACTAAGAGTTTATATAAATTTATTTTTTAACCCTGCAATTAGAAAAAGAATCTCCTCTTCTATATTTTTTTAAGGTATAGATAATGAGTCATGCCATAAATACCTAACTAAATAAATAAATCCTAAATTTATTCTAATCTTTATCTTGCAAAAAATTATAAAAAATTA
>NC_046657.1:132164079-132177784 GCF_010883055.1 Belonocnema kinseyi | reverse complement strand
CTAAGAATATATGTAATATATTTAAACATATCTCGCATCTTTCTTACAAACTACCATTTCCAAACACCATACCCAGTGGGGACAAAATTTGGCGACGTCTTTACGTCATCATTACGATATCTTTACGACAACTTTACGATATCCTATGTCCATGTTGTTATGGTAAGGTATCTTTACGATGTCATAAATAAGTCGTATGATCTGAGGATGTCTTTACGATATCGCAAAGACAGTGAAACGACATGGACATAGGATGTCGTAAAGTTATCTTAAAGATGTCGTAACGATGTCGTAAAGACGTCGCCAAATTTTTTGCCCACTGGGTATGTAACGATTTACGGCATATCATATATCGCGGTAGCAAAATTGTTCAAAAAGGCCATTCTTCACGAACGCCTTTCTCGCCGCCCTCCATAAATTGTCCAAATAGGGTCGTCCATAGGAAATCTACTCCCCGGCATTCCCAATTTAAAACCTGGCCACCAATAGGTGACATCCAACAAAAGCCTGGTATGATTCGTGGACAAATACCTTGAATGTCGAGAACCAATCTGTGACAGTTTGCGAGTGATACTAAGTTAGTTTTCCGGTCCGGTTCTTTTGTAATCTCCAGTGTTTTAGCGAATACGTAACCTTGGTTACGAAGAAGCCATGAGTTCAGCACTTTCATGATTTTGGGCGTAATTTGTTGACTCACTGGGGGTTGCTTGTAAGTCCTTTCCTGGGATAGGACATTAGAAACAGATACCCTGAACGGTAGGACCAGGGACCAAAGTCCAAGATCGGTTTAACTTCGATTTAGGCATTAGGCCGAGAGATTTCTCGCTTAGTAGTCTGTTAGAATGACACCATGGGATGGAGCATTACAAACAGAGATACAGAACGGTTGGATCAGGGACCGAAGTCCAAGATCGGTTCAACTTCGATTTAGGCACTAGGCCGAGAGATTTCTCACTTAGCAGTCTGTTAGAATGACACTCTGGGATGTGGCATTACAAACAGAGATACTGAATGGTTAGACCAGAGACCGAAATCCAAGATCGATTCAACTTAGATTTAGGCACTAGGCTTAGAGTTTTCTCGCTTAGTAGTCTGTTAAAATGATACCTTGTGATGAAGCATTACAAACAGAGATACTAAACGGTTGGATGAGGGACCGAAGTCCAAGATCGGATTTAATAATTCAAATTTTTTTGTTTGCTCTAAAAAGAACAGAGGTTTACATGTTGATGACAAAACATTTTAATCTGAATAGTGATCTCTTTCCTCCTATCAACTCCCTCGGTAGAGTGAGAGAGATAGAGAAGGAGAACGCTGATGGGGTGGTATACTTGACGTCTACTCGTGGCGCAGCGGAGCCGCGCCGGTCGCGCACTCACGATTAGTGATCTCCACGAAGAATGATCGGACTGAAAGAAATTATGGTGTGTTACCCGTTTGGGCATTGTTACATAATCTGAGAGAGATTTGATATGACTTGAGTTTAAAGTGGCGTTGATTATGTGTAGGGAAAAAAGCCCGAGAGCGGGAAAACCCACAAAAATCTGTTAATTTATTTTATAGAAGAAAAGATGAGTAAAGAGGAAGAGGAGAAAGTGGGGTAGAAGGTCGAAGAAAAAGAAAGTTTCTGGTAGGACGGGAGTGTCAGAGCTACCTCGAGCTGAGTGATTTACTTCATGAGAAAGTCTTTTGGCATCGCGTGTTATGAAGAGGATCCAAATTATAATTCCCTAGAGAGGAAATATGTTTAAAAGGTGATACTGATGCAGACTCGTATAATTTAGTGGTGGTTTCTTTGATATACTCTGAAATGTATGGAAGTTGAAATTCTTTGTGAAGGACATAGTTCTTAGTATATCTAGGGGTTTTTGTGATACGTCTGAGCAATTTCTTTTGAATTATCTGAATGTGAATGATATTATTTCTTGACGCGCCTCCCCATACTGCACATACTTAAGTTATGATTGGTTGGATAAACATTTTGTATATTAGAATTTCATCTTCAGGTTTTAGACTCGAAGGACTTTTCCCTTACTTATTTGACTTACTTATTTTACTGAATTTTCCCATTCTATTGGCTCGTTAAACATTTTTGTTGGATCTATTTTAGCAGGCCTTATGACTGAGAAAAAAGTTTATTCTGATTTTGGTACATTAATGTTTATTCTCCAAAGCTGAGCCCATACCTCAATGATTTCAGGAGCTTGGTTAAGTAGTTTTAAGATTCTTGGGACTGACCAAGAAGAAGTAAATAGTGCGGTGTCGTCTGTGCATAATCCAATTGTAACTTCGGGGACCTCAGGGATGTCGTTCAAGTAGATAATAAAGAATACCGGACCCAGAATGCTGCCTTGGGGCACACCCGCTCGGACGGGTTTTTATTTTGAGAGTGTGTGGCCTATTTTGACTGAGAATTTTCTGTTAGAAAGATAAGAGTATGTAAAGAGGATGAGCCCTCTTGGAAAATTGTAATTTATTAGGTTTCTGAGCCGTCCTACGTGCGAGGCACTATCAAAAGCTTTTTCTACATCGAGGAAAATAGCTCCAGTATGTTTTCTTCTTAACTTGAGCATCATGTGCTGCGTAGATTCACCCTTTCTAAAACCGTATTGTTGCGGTTTAAGGATGCTGTTTTCCTCGAGGTGAAAGTTTACGCGAGAGAGTATTATTTTTTCAGAAATTTTGCTCATTGTATTAAGAATACAAATGGGCCTGTAGCTGGTTGGTTTATATGGATCTTTGCCTTTTTCCGAAAAACTAGAACGTGAGCGTTTTCCATGAGCTAGGGAAGTAGCTTAGCTGAATGCAAGCATTGAAGATAGTGGCAATGAGTGTTATAAACGTGATAGGAACCTTTTTGAGGATAAAACTTTAAATTGAATCAGGGCCAGGTGCTTTCTTATTTTTAGTATTTTTAATTTGTTTGGTTAATGCCTTGTAGGTTATTTTCTTGAAATGATCGGTGCTTGGGATTTTGAGAAAGCCGAAAACAATTTTCTCGCATTCAGCAATGTGTTGCGGGTCAGATAGCTCGTCATGTGGAGCGAAGTTGTTTTCATAATTTGCTGCTAGAAGGTTAGCTTTGTCGGTAGGAGAAAACGCGAACGTTTCATCCGGTTTTTTGAGAGGTGGGATATTATTTCGCGGCTTTGTTAAGACATTAGTCATAAGATATATAGAGTTATCTTTAATTTGAAGTTTACCGACTTCCATATTCCAGTTTTTACATCAGTGCTTTCGAACTTTAATTGCAATAGTTTTTCTAAGGCGGTTTATGATGTTTTTAAGAATGCAGCTTTTAGTTTTTTGATGTGTTCGCACGGGTGTCGATAATATCATCAATCACAAGGCTGAAAAGTAGATCGTATTTTGTATTGATAGTCTGAGGGACTGAAGCGTGAATGGCAATTTTAATGCTAGAGGTTAGGTTAGATACGGCTTCGTCGATGTGTGTAGTGGTTGTTAGTTTAGGTTCAAAATTAACGTGAGTTTCTAAGGTTGAGTTGAATGTTTCCCCATTAGCTTTTGCAAAGTTCTAGTGAGGCGCCACCGGAGCATTTTCACAGTTAGTATAGGGGGTAAGAAGAACTGGTCGGTGGTCTAATTCTAATTCATCGATAGTGAGAGTGTCAAGGTCATAGAAGTTATTTTTGTAAATGCAAAGTCAATGAGGTCGGATTTATTTTGATGTTATGGGGGGGGGGGAGAAGGTATGCGAGTCTGGAGCTGAGAAAAACAGGTACTGGTTGTTTATGAATTCAAACAAATTTTTTCCGATTTTGTTGGTTGTTCTACTATTGCAAGCTATCAAGCTATGTGCTTAGCATTTAGGTCCCTGCAGTAATTACCGAGGATGCAAGTTTAAATATTTTCCGTTAGTCATTTTTTGTAAATTTGTGGGAGGGAGTCTGGTAGAGCGAGACGATGGCATATGGTTTCCCGTGAAATTTTATTTGTATAGTCGTAGCTTCAAGGACTTCAAGTTCGGGAATTATTAGTTCGTGGTAGTCAATATTTTCTTGAAATAAGATCGCAGTACCTCTATTAGTATTATTCCGATATAATTTGTAGCCGCGAACTAGATTGATATTTATGGATTCGCGAAGTAAAGTTTCACTGAGCAAGCAAATTTTAATTTTAATTTTGTAGAGGTATGTGGCTATTAATTCCTTTTTTAAGGATACCCTGAGCGTTACAAAAAAAATTATTTTTGTAGTATTGTTATTGAAGATGGCTATTTCCAATAGCACGTGAAAGTATATTACTTATAATCTTAGCCGTTGAATTTATTGCTTCGGTGGTATTTATTTTTTCTCCCATAATATCAGTGGTTAAGGTTGTTGCTCTTTTTAATAAATTCACAAGATTTAATTTGATATCCTGAGAGGGAGTATTTTTGGTGGGAACAACAGTTGGAGTAGTTTTAAATTGTGTGCCTAGAATTTTCTTGGCGATAGGTTGTTTAGCACGTGTGCTGGTAATTCCCGTTGTTTTAGATGGTTTCTGGACAGTGACTGGTGGGATGTATTCACGAATAGGATTTTCTTTCGGTGCTGTCTGCACAGCTGCTTTATTAGGAGCTGTTTCTTTATTTGTTTTGGAATTAATGATTGAAGTTTTTCTAGATGCTTTTTTAAATGCAGTGCAACCTCTGTAATTAGCGGGATGGTCTCCAGCACAGTTAGCGCAGGTGGCAGATGATCTGAGATCTTTTTTGCATGCGAAGCTTTGGTGCGAGCCACCGCAGTTCACACAGCGTGGAGTGGCGTGACACACGTCAGAGACATGATGAAATCCTTGGCACTTAAAGCACTGGAAAGTTTTCTTAGGGTTAACATAGGGCTCGATTTTTATTTTAATAAATGCAATAGATTGCAGTTTAGGAAGTTCTTCTGCTTTAGGGGTGTTCGGGACCATTACCAGGAGCATTGGTAAGGCTTTCTTGTTTTGTCAGTTTCTCATGCGAGCAACTGACGTATTAGTGAAACATTCATCTTGGAGTTCGGAGTGTACTAAGTCATCCCGGTACGCGATAGGGATATTCCTGATAACTAGTTTAATAGGTGGAGGGTTAATTCCGCGAACGGAATTAACATCTGAGCCGAGCTTGTAAACTATTAGTTTAAATTGAACTGAATCTTTTAAAAGTTTATGCAGGACGGTATAGGGGTGATTAAGCTCGTCCAAAATAATATTTATTGGGGATATTTTTCCGGTCTCGTAGTTATTTTTTCATTATTGTCATTTCGCGTGTCAATGAATGCTTTAGGGTTAGATGGTGCTGCGCTTACGACTGACGTTCTCGACGTCCTACTGCTACTTCTGATTGAAGTGGCTGACGATCGGCCATGGCCTTTTACTTTTCGACGAGAAGATGGAGAAGTTATCTTCTGTATCCATCTTGGTTAATGCCACTCCGGTGGCACTGCTACTTCCTGTTAGGCAGGAAGCTAGTTTTGGGCTCTGTGACATTGGAGTCACAGAGCACAAAAATTTGTTGATCAATCGATATAATGCGTCTGATAGACCAGAATCTATAAATCTATCATGAACATAAGTCGATCTATCAAATCCTCTCCTACCCTATTCTAACTCTATCCCTTTTCGACCCACTGTAGCCAGAAAAGGGAGTCGAGGTTATAGGGGCACGAACGCATGCCTTCATGCAGAACGCGCGAGGCGCGCGCCATGGCCCGCCCCGCTCCTCCCAACCATGCGCATGCGCGCAGAAAGGGAAGTACCTGTTCGCGAGTTCGCCTCACCATTTCCGTTTTTGGGTCCGCGCATCATAGCTCGCCTCAAATCTCCCAATCTGGCTAATGTGTATAGAGAGGGGATACTTGTCAGCGAGTTGCCTTCCACCTTCCGTCCGTGGGCCCGCGCGCCAATGTCCTTCTGCTTGTTGGTGTACGTTAGACAGTTCTCCGCTTCAATCTCCCTCCTTGTCTACATTACAACTGACCTTACAATTTGACTTAAATATGGAATACTTTAAGATAAGAATAGTTCATATTTTTCTTGACATTAAAAATTAAATAGTTGTTATTATAATACACATATCCTAGTACCAAAAACAAATCGATTAGATATTACCAACCGCCCATTATAACTATTATTATCATTAGGATAATTGTTGATTAATTTTTTATCAATAATGGTTTATTAGTGCGAACCTAAATATTACTTACTATTTCCCTTCGTGATTTTATTTATAAGGTCATAACATTTAAATCTAACTTGTCCTGGTTAATTATACAACTTCTTCTGAGATACTGATAAATGATCAGTTTATAAGCATCATACTAGAAATTTCTACTTGGAACCTGCATTCAAGTAAGACAAGTTTTTGGAAATATAAACTGAATTGGTGGATTATAGAAAAATGTGATTGGGAAAAAAGCATGGCTCGTCGAGGAGAGAGCTGGGAATTGAGATCTGGAAACCGATACTTGTGATAATCACAAGTGACAGTTCTCTCGAGTCAGAATTCTCAGCTCTTCCTTTTTACACATTGACGATGTATATCAGAACCAACTAAAATGAAAAATTTTTGATCACGCCCCCCTTAACAGAATCCATAAAACACTTTAAAAAGAAGACCCCTATCCTTCATTCATCTCTCTTTCTTTTCCTCTCTTTACCTATATTTTACTAAACTTCTCTCTTGTTCCTAAAAATATTTTTTTTTTAATAAATTGATCTCTTTGGTCCTTCACGTAAATTAATAAAAATAAAATAAAATTAAATTAGATTTTTTTAAAAACTTTTTCTATTATTGCTTCTCTTCATTTATACCTTTATATCCAACTTTTTTCTCATTTTTTCTCACTTTAAAAAAAACATGGTTTTTAGATACAAAGAAAAATTTGTTCTCAAACATTTTAATTCTTTTTCTTTTCGGAAAATACTATATCAAATTAGAAACTTTTCTTTTTGTACCGAAAAGATTCCAACACGAGAAAACCCTGTGATTGCACACACAGGTTATGTCGACGGTGTCCAACTATCCGATTACACCGAGAATTACACATATTTAATAAATAGTTCATGTTTTTCACTCCTGTCAGAAGTCATTGGAATTTATGTAAACATATTCACAAATTTCAAAACATGCATCAATTGTTACGAAACATTACCAGCATTCATAAAAAATTGTGATCAACTTAGAAGAAATTATCATTCACTTGGTAAAATTGAAATCGTCAAAATAACTTATTCAAATCGTCCGGCAGAACGAACTAAACCTCGCTGCGACGCAATCATGTGTCTGGATTGTATAGAACAATTTTTAGAAATCGTACACCTAACAGTTATCTTGCAAGGCAATTATGATAAAATATATCAGGAAACCGAAGTAATAAAACATTATGTATACTCTTTTGAAGCTCAAAATTTCCATCCTTAACATCTATATAATGATTTATTATTACCTACCCTGGAAACACTTATGTAAATTTTCACTCACTACACTTCGCCAATCTCTTATAATACATAAAATCAATTTCTATTAGAGATATAATTCGAAAATGTAAAAATAATACAAAATATTTACATTAACCGTCAATCTAATACTTTTTCGCTCGTTTCACAATTAAACATTATACAAAAAAATAAGATATAATTTTAATATTCCTACTACTCAAGCATACCGATATTTTAAAGTATGGTTAATATATTTCTTCTATATATCAATTTAGTATATTATTTAAAAATAAAAAGAAAAAAAATATATAAAAATAATTTAATTTTTTAAAGATATATACTTCCTTTCTACCATAACAATAGGCATAATTAAGCAACAAATATTGTTATCCAATATACAGGGTGTCTTAAAACTCCCTGAACGGTTGGGTATTTCCTCAGGTAAAATATTTTTCAAAAAATTGAAGGTCATTCCTGAAGTAAATTTTAACGAGGAATTCAATGGTGACCTTCATTTTGACCTCGAAGTAGACCTTCATGGCTTTTTGAAGGTCAACTTTGTTTTTTTTAATGGAAACCCTTTTTTACATCGGAAATCGATAGAGCGAAAAATTCTATGTTCAGGTACGTATCCAAGTCATAGGTCAATTGTAACGGTCAAGGTTAGTTAGAGGTTATTTGAAATTAAGAATGTTTTCCAAGAAGTCAGTGTAATTCCTGAAGTAAATTTCAATGAGAAATTCATTGGTGAGCTCTTTATTGATCTTGGTTACAGCGTTTTGAATAGTGTAAAATCATAAGGAAATTTTTCATTAAAAGTTCCAGGTGTTCTGGTGAGGGTCTTGTTCCTCCCCGAAGTGTTATACAGTCCTATACCGTTTTTCGATGGCGCAAGCTAAACTTTCGGAACGAGAGAGGGTATCTGTATTAATGATGCGTGGTTGGAGAGATCGAGTTCGATCTTATGATCAAGTTCGTTTGCTTTTTAATCGCACTTTTCGTAATGGAGAAGGGTTAAATCCTGTCTCAAAATCAACAATTGAAAGAACTGTAAGGCGCTTTATGAATCATGGATCTATCAAGGACCTTCAGAGAACTGGTCGGCCAAAATCTGCAGCATCTGAGGAGATGCAGATGGACATAGCCCAAGCATTTGTTTAAAACCCACACCTTAGTTTACGTCGAGCTAGTGATGAGCGTGACGTTGTTCCTGAGACAGTGCGAAATATTTTAAAAAGAATTAATTTTCATCCTTACAAAGTTCATCTTGTACAAGAGCTCAATAAAGAAGATCCTGATCGTTGGGTTGAATTTTGTGAAATTATGATGGACAAAATTGATAAAGATCTTCTTTTCTTGTACAATACAGTATTTTTAGATGAAACTATCTTCACTTTAAAAGGTGAAGTTAACAGGCAAAATTGTAGGTATTGGTCCGACACAAATCCTGATTGGATATTGGAGAGTCACACACAATATCCACAAAAGAATAATGTTTGGAGCGGTATCTTGAATGATACATTGATAGGTCCTTTCTTCATCGATGGTAATCTCAATGTCCGTGCAGATGAAGAGCTTTATTTTAAACCAAATTTTACTAAGAATAAGGGAGATTACAGGCGATAATTTTCAAAATATTTGGTTCCAGCAGGATGGAGCAGCGGCTCTTTACGGTAGGGAGGTTCGAGCATATTTGGATACTCAGTTTCCTCAAAGGTGGATTGGAAGAAGGGGTGAAATCGAGTGGCCTGCTCGATCTCCTGATCTGACGCCTCTCGACTATTTTCTTTGGCGTAATTTAAAGAGCAAAGTATACTCAACGCAACCACAAAGCTTAGACGAATCGCAGAATCAGATTCTGCAACAGGCTACTTTGATTAATAGGGAGATTATTCGTAATGCTGTAATTCATTTTTACAATCGCATAGCTTTTTGTCAAGAAGCTCAAGGTTTTCAGTTCGAACATCTTCACTGAAGCGTGAGAGGCAAGGAGACTTTTGCTAATCAAGCACCCCGAAACGTGAGAGGCAAGGGGACTCACGTTAATCAAGCACCCCAAAGGGAACAGAATTTACTAAGTCCACGTCGTTGTTCCTGGGTAATGCTAAACGCAAACGTAAATTGCTTGGAAAAAACCTTGAAAAAACCTTGGAGATCATCACCAAGATCAATACAGAACTCACAAATGAATTTCTCGTTGAAATTTACTTCAGGAATTGCACTGACCTCTTGAAAAACTTTGTTAATTTCAAATAACCTCTAACTGACCTTGAACATTACAATTTACCTATGACTCGGTACGTACCTGAACTTAGAATTTTCTGCTCTATCGATTGCAGATGTGAAAAAGGGGTTTCCATTTTAAGAAAACAAAGTTGACCTTCAAAAAGCCATGAAGGTCAACTTCAAGGTCAAAATGAAGGTCACCATTGAATTCCTCGTTGAAATTTACTTCAGGAATGACCTTCACGTTTTTGAAAAATATATCCTGAGGAAATGTCCAACCGTCCCGGTACTTTTTAGACGCCCTATATATCATTTTAGTAATGACCAAATACCTACAGATAATAATAATATCCAGCGAGTCTCAGAAATACAATTTGGAAAGATTAAACTTTATAAATGGATTAACGCCGGCGAAAAATGTTATAAAAAAGGACATATAACTTGTCGCGGCACATATAACCTATTTAGAGTTAGACGAAAGGACTTATTTGAGAAATATATTTTTAAAAACCACTTCATCTTCTCCTCTTTCTCACAAAGCGTTCCTAAATTCAAGATACGCTACGGAAACAACCAAACCCAAAGTTCGAATACACAAATTGTAATAAATAAGTTTGATCATGCTCATTGCATTCCAAAGCTCAAACTTAAGGAGGGAGGTGTCACATCCCGCGACTTCTATAAAAATAATATTTACTTATAAACAATGTATTATAATTACATAAGATTGATATTTAAATGTGCAGAACTTTCATATATTTTACATACTTTAAAATACTTCAATAAATGCATAAAGATTTTAAACCATTTAAAGGACTGTACAAACATTTTAAATATTTTCATTTTTTCAAATGAATATAAAACATTTCAGAAAGATTTCAGAAATAATGTGAAAAATTTATTAAATTTGAAAATGTTAGGAAAAAAGTATCAATTTCACGACAATAGGGACCTCAGAGGCAAGGGGATACCGATGTCCCTGACTTTAACTCTCCCAGCTAATATCGATCTAATTTAATGTTCTAAAAGTGTACCTCAATCAAGTTGCAAAACTGCACATTTAAAGCCATAAACCAACTCTCTGTCATTATTTTTTTCCAAGAGAAGATTTTGCGGAAAACGGTCTGTAATAAGCAAATAATTAGATATTTCGAAATTTTGAAAACTGCGTTGCATTCTAGACATCTTAAGGATAGTCTGTGAATGTGTTCATATTTTTAATGACTTCCAGCTCGTTGCGGGAAGTTTCGATGGTCGAGGCTTACAAAAAAGTGCCGTCAAAATCTCTTTTTTCGACACGTTTTACATCAGCGCTAGCGTGAAAAATTTTTTTAGAATAACAATATACGGATCCGTGACAAAAAGCCCAAACGATAAAGCGCCCGCCCAAAGAGAGTCGCGCTCCGTGAAAAAGGCCTACAATTCAGAGAGTGACTCGCTTCATCGCGATGGATGGATGTATGCGCACGCCCCTACTCGCTCTCTGATTTTCAGGCTTTTTTCACGGAATGCGACTCTCATCGGGCGGGCGCTTTGTCGTTTGGTGTTTTTCTCACGGATCCCTATATACATATCGTACAACGCAGGAGACCTTAAGCTTTCATGTTTACCCGGCTAGAATTTTCCGAGATTTTTTCTGAGCGAATGGTGATCGATCAAAGTGAGGGCTGCGTACTTTTAACGACGACTTTAATACAGTGCCAATTAAATCTTTAAACAAATCCAAAAAATTGTATTTGATATGAAATTAATCAGTAATGGGCAGATAAGTATAATATGAAGTTACAGTTCGACCAGAACTACTCATTAAAGAATGCTTTTTGTCATTAGCGTGTCAGAGTGGCAAAAGAACTCTCTCGAGAGCTGTCCTCACTGCTACCGCACATCTCTCGCATTCCTCGTAAATCCTGAGGCGAGAAACGAGGAAGGACACCACGAGACGAGGAAGAATGAGACGAGAAATACCGAGACATTAGATATGTCTCATCCCGTCTCGTTCCTCGGGGGCGAAACTAAATTGAACTCATGTTCCAAGGTTTAATCGAAACTAGCCAAAATTTGTAGGAATTAAAGAGAATCCACTCCCGCCCTCCCCGCAGTTTCCCAAATATGACCCACAAATGAAAAAAAAAGTAAATTTTCACGTATTATTGTTACTTTTTAGAAATTTCCGTCATCTGCTTCATATACATAATTACTACTGGATAATTTGTATATTTCCCATTACTTTTTTTAACAATTTTCAATTGTTTCAACAAATTTCAATTATTAAAACAATTATTTAATCCCAAACATGTGAAAAATAATCCTATTTTCTGATTGAAATGAAATACTTTGTCATTCTTTGGAGTAGCAAATTTGTTTAAAAACATTATGTAATTATGTAAAGAATTATTTTTTGTCTATTTTCAAAGTTTCTAAAAATTTAGCATTGTACATTTTCTACATCTGGAGTATCCTGAGTACTCCTTGGTGTTAAACACCAAAGACTTTGCTGGAGCATCGCCAATACAAACGGTTTCAAAAATTAAAATATATATATTTAAATTCCTTTCGGAACACAGAATAAGGCACAGTGATTTTTTAGCAGATTTATAGATTGGGAGGCCATCAATATTTTCCCTTAAATAAATATCTTCTCTTTCCATGCCTCGACGACGAGACTCAGTGAGTATTGAGACAATTAATAATCAATTAACAAATTGGTCCACGCATTTAAATAAACCTTTTGCACATAACCTATTATTTCAAGTGATAGAAAAAAAGGCAAGAATATTTTTAATAAATGAAAAACAATTATATCTCATTTAATTAATATGAAATAAATAAAATAAAAATTTTAAAAATTAAATAAAATAAATAAACAAATTCATTTTATCAGAATGGTTTAACTTTCAAAAAAGTAGTTGATTTGTCAACAAATAACAAAATTAGTTTTGAACACAAAATTTAATAAGTGATATTTTAACGAAATAAATTTGTAGTTTCATATAAAAAGTATTTAGCAGATTAATTTTCAACAAAATAGTTGAATTTTGGCTAAGAAAGAGGTTATTTTACACCAAAAAGGTTGAATTTTCAATAAGATACATCCATTTTTAACCAAATACTTCAATTATAAACATAAGAATTTTGATCATAATATTAAAAGTTTTAATCAAGCAGGATAAATTTTCAGCTGAATAGTATAGTGGCTAACTTAATAGTAAAAAAATTAACCTTTAACCTGAAAAAATCAAATTTGTAACAAAATAGTACGATTTTCAACCAAACCGATGAATTTTTAAGTGGAACGATGAATCTTCAATTGAAGAAAAATTCAATGAAATAGTTCAGTTACCAACCAAATAGTATTTGAATTTTCAAATAATAAAAAATAAACTTTGAGCCAAAAATGGAAAAGTTAAATTTTCACTTAAAAAAACAACTTTTAACAAATGATATGCCATTTGCCTATATATTCGGAAAATTTAAGGAGAATTAAATATCGAAAGGAAGTAAATATTAAGGTGGATTTCAATAGAAGTGATTTTCTTCAAATTGCGAAAATACCCTGAATACCTAAATCCTTATTTCTTCATATTCTTAGTAATCTTAATTATATGTCTTATCCTTTGGGCATAGCTATTCGTTGAATGACGGTGCCATGAACAAAAGAAGTTCAAGCTTCTACTTCTTTTGTTCATGGATCCTATACCTGCTATGAGTTACAACGTCTACTCGGTTGGAACTGCACGTGCGAAATGTTCGATTATGAAGTCATTGTCGTAAAAGTTGGAAGATATGGCTAAATTTCTAAGTCCTCACTTTATACTTTTTTCGGATATTCTCAGCTATCAAATGACAATTTGAAGTCAGTCCTGTCTAAAAGTTAAAGGCTTGAGGACGTGAAAAATGTCGGACTATTTGAAGTACGTTTTTCGCATGTAAGAAAGTGGTGACCTGCAGTGTTTAATTTGTTTACAATTGTGGGTCCGGATGCAATAAGGGCACATAAAATTTTTTCGTGCGAAAACGAAGTCCCCTGGAGGCTTTAGAAAAAATTTTCGAATTTTAA
>NC_046657.1:132122642-132163979 GCF_010883055.1 Belonocnema kinseyi | reverse complement strand
AAATTAAAATTCGAAAATTTTTTCTAAAGCCTCCAGGGGACTTCGTTTTCGCACGAAAAAATTTTATGTGCCCTTATTGCATCCGGACCCACAATTATTTTCTATCGTGACTAAGCCTCTTTCAAAAATGAAAAGACATTATGAGCGGAACGCGCCCAGAATCTCAAAACCTATCGATCGAGGCCTTTGAAACGAAATTGCGCGAAATTGAGGTTTTGGAGGGAAAAGAGCTATTGCTCGGGCAGGTGAGCCACAAGCAGAGGTAGAGTCATTAATTATTTCTATTTGTGCTGAATGGATTCACATTTTATGGGGAATAAAAAAATTTGGGAACTGATAAACTTCAAACATACATTGTTTTTCGTGGAAAGAACATGAAAACAGAAGTGTGGGAACTATTATATTGTTTCGAAAATCACATAAATGTAATATCTGCTTTACTGACCTCACTTTTTTAAAATCAATTTTTGAATAAAATTCTGTTCTCAAGACATCCGTTACCATGACCTTTAGCTCGAACTTTACAATGTTCTTACAGTTTTTTCTCAAAAGATTGATTAAGTAACGACCATTCAAAATTATCACATGCCCCCTAGCGAAAATTAAATTTTCCGCACTTATAATATTTGTAAATCTAAACGTATTAAAAATTAGGCATATTCTATATCTATATCTTTATCTATATTCTTTATCTATAATTCTATGTCCTGTGGCAGCGGCTTCGCCGCCGCGGAACGACCGCTCTGATGAATACTATACATCAAGAACAAACGAAAATACAATAAAAGTTGTATAAAGTTATAAAAAAAACACATAAACAAATGATGAATAACTTTACATTACTTAAGAATCATGGGCTACGCATTTAACCCTTAAATGGTAACGTTATTTTTGGCACCTTCTAAAGGTAAAGGTGGGTCACTCGTGCTCGGTGCTTTATAAAATTCTCTGAAGTGCTCTAAAAAATTGCGCAAAATTCATGAAATGTTATCAACTATCCTAGTGTAAGGATAAATCACTATACTGACGATTTGATCATTTGTTCAAACAATATAATTAAATAAACTCTGCAAGCTAGCAAAGGGAGAAACTTTTGCCGAGGCACGAGTGACCCACCTTTACCTTTTAATGGTTAAAAGTGTAACTTTTTATTGCATTCGATGTTACTCACATGTTTTCTCTTCATATCAAGTTTGAAGATGAAAAGAGTGAAATAGAATCAACATAACATTTTTTATATTTATAGTACACTTTTGGTTTGAAAAATGCGAAGTCGCAGGCGAAATTTGAACTTTAGTTGTAAAAAACTTTAAGGAAATAAAATAGAAATAAACCCTTGAACACTGAACATGGGAACTGTCTTTTTCGAATTTAAGCCTCTTCATTTTATATATTTGAAAAACACCCTCCCCCCCACTTCATCTGCCTCATAATACTCTTATAACTGTTCCGGGAGCCCAAACAAGATAAGTGAACAATCTGATACCGATTGGTAAAAAAACGAATGCACCCCCCCCCCCAATGTCACTCCCCCTTATTCCCTTACGACGTGGCTGGGAGTACAAAGAATGTATGTGCAAAATTTGGTGCCGCTTCTCAAAAGCTGTAGCTTTTCATTAGTATCACAAGTTTTAGGCCACATGAATTTAAATATATACAATTTAAATACATACAGTCGATGCTAATTTGCATTATTTATCAAACAAAAATTATTATCAATCAGCGATTCTGGTTGTGGTAGGACCCAAATTTCATTATCGGTAGCCGAATCTAGACGTTCACTTCCGTTAATTCTTCATCTTCTGCATCATGAAGTGCGTCTAGTCCGGCCTGCTTTGTTTTTTTTTTTAATCTCGGCCTTTTTTCGTTCCATCGTCCGTGCTTCGGACGTCGTGTATGTATTTGGCCAGGTGGTATTTTACGCCAAAAACAACAGTGGATATTTGGGCTCCGGGATTCCCTTCTTACCGCAGCAGAAGTTTATAAAAGCTGAAACAAAAATAATATTAGTATGAGGCAGAATGAGAATGAAGATGAAAAAAAATTAAAGGCGGTAGACACCTTGCAGTGCCGCCATTTCATTGGGGTCGATCGCAGGCCTAGCTGATTCAGCACTGTCTCGGGAACGATTCGACTTCATCCCGCACACGGAATGAGATTTAAGATATTCACGCCCGCATATCGCCGCTGCCATGTGCTTCATAAACTTGGCGGTATATTTTGGGCTGTACGTCATAATTTGGTTGAAAGCGGTTGTGGAGACGTTCTCAACGTACTCAACGTGTCTCTATAAAAGAAAATGTTTTTGATTTGAGAGCATAACCTACAAGAGCTGAAATTAGGAAAAATTTATTTTTGTTCCAATTTAAATTAATGAAAAAAATAAAAAAAACTATTTTCCGCGGATAAATTGTTGGGAATATACAAATGGAAGCATAAGATCTTACTTCGGAAACTTGGTCTCCTTTGCAGCTGCCAATTACGCCCGCATCAGCAAAGGCTTCTAGCTTCGCCTAGATGTCCTTTATGCCACTTAAACATAAAAAAATTGTAAAATTTATATTTCCAACTGAGCTATATATGATTTCCCCTTACAATATTTATCAATCTATGGTATTCGATAACTGAATATACTCACGTTTTAACTTCTCAGTTTCCTCCCAACAGTTTTTTTGGATCAAAATGTTCATCTTTAAAAGGTTCCTGTTGTTCTCGGCTGTCACTCTCAGCTTGGCGTTAGCTTCATCCAGTAACTATCCAGCTGAGCAAGCACATGCCTCATTAATCGGCCTTAATTTGAATTTTTTGGTTAGGTTCATCATGCATGAAAAATCCTCCTCTCGAGGCATTTCCTTCCATTTTCGGAAGCCTTCGGCAGACTTCAGGAATTCTTCACTCCTTGGAAGCACTTCCGACGAGCGTACATATGAATGCTGATTCTAAACAGGAAACAATTACAAAATATATAAGTAACACCCGGATATTTTAACCGGAATAAACTTCACGGACGTAGTACATACGGTCTTTTTCACGCTCAGTGCCGTCCATGTTTTTTCTTTTACTTCATCGTCATCCATCGTCGATTCATCGTCATCAATCGCAGACATCTCCGATGCACTGGCGATCATCCTCAGTGGAGGCATCCTTCCTCTTCTTCTCAGCAGCTCCTCAGCATCACTTTTTAATCCTACAAAATATTTGCATACACTTATGAGGTGAATCATTTTATAATAATATAATTAATAATAATAAAATAATACATAAAGCACAACTTACGATGAATGGACTCTATAAAACCCGTGCCGAAAGTATTTATCCCACAATAAATGTTGCTCTTTTGCTTTTGCATGACTTCTGGGCCTTTTTCTCTATTGAGCATATGTTTATCGAAATTGTGCACGAATGTACTTAGAACTATGTCTCTTTTTTCATGCCTTTCGCACACTTTAAAGTCGAAAGAGACAATGAGATAAACTATTCCTAAGCAAACATTAAGAAAAATGTATACAGGATAAAATCATCGGGGAACTTTAAGAAAAATATTTCATGTAAATAATCACACTTCAATATTCCGACTTAACATTTTTAATACATTTTCTCAAGGTTGATTACTTTTTCCTATCAATTAAGGTTTATATTTAGCCCTTCTTGGACAAACTCTCTCTTATATTTTATATTGGTATGTTTCGTTAAGGAAATAACAAAAATTTTTTTTTAAAATAAATTTAAGGACCTAAAGATAAACGTTTTTATTTAAAACTTATTCTGATCCTAGTGGAAAACATTTCTGGCTGTCTGATGTCAGATCTGGTCCAGAGCTGGCGACGTCTAGACCGTCTATTTATGGCAGTCTAGTCTGACCCACATGTGGGCCTAGTCAGCAATCCATAACATAACAATTTCTAAGTACCAATCAGCCACAGTTTTCTTTACATTTTCAAAAAACTGTCTGGGTGTCCAAAATCATAAAAAATGAGAAATTAGCACTTAAAAAAATCATACAAAATAAGAAATTTGAACTTTTAAAAAGTATATTTTTTCTATTATTTTCTTGGAAGTCTAGTCTGGTCCATAACTGGGAATGGTCCGCAATCTATACCATAAAAATTTTTAAGTGTCAATCAGTTAAATTCTTTCAACTCTTTTCGAAAAACTGTCATGGTGTCCAAAATGATACAAAATAAGAAATTAACACTATCAAAAATCAAATTTTTTTCTTATTTTCTTGACAGACTTGTCTGGTCAGGATCTGGGACTTGTCCGCCATCCATACCATACAAATTTCTAAGTATCAAGCAGCCCAATTTTTTCACCCTATTCGAAAGACTGTCATTGTCTAAAATTATACAAAAACGAAATTAAACATTATTAAAAATCCATTTTTGCTTAAAAATTACATTTTACGTGACTCTATATCGTTGTAAACTAACCCAAAACACCTAAAAATTAAAAAAGTTACACGAAAAAGAATCAGTTGAAATAGACGAAAAAAAAATTGTTTATCAAAATTTAGAACAAATTTTTGAAAAAAAACGTCTGCTAAAAATTGTTTAAAAAAAATTTGGAATAAAAATTGCTTAGAAAAGATTGTTGAAAAAAAATTCTTTACAGAATTCTACATAAAAAAATGTTTTGTAAGAAAATTCTGTTACTTATGCTACGAAACCCAAAAAATTTTAATTGATTTTTATTCAAATTTCCGTTAACAGTTTATTTATAGACATATATATGATGTGTAATAATAAAAAATCATTAATGAGGAAATAGAGCTGATAAAAGGTTTTTTATAACTTTTTTGAGTTGTAGCTTATGCGGACGGTTTTTTTTTGTACTTTCAATTCTGTTAGTATAGAGTAATGGTTAAGGTTCCCGACTGCTAGGCGATAAATTCAGATATAGATAAAGGTTCGAAACCCCGTAGTGTTAGAAATTTTGTTTGTATTATTATAAATAAAAACTTTGAAGCTTACACTTTTGTAATTATACTGGTGTGCATTACCGTGGCAGTACCGCAAGCCATTACTACTTAGCGTTACAAACAAGTACTGGCACTCCAGCAATCTATAATGGGCCTGTACAATAACAGTGGTGTACTTCCGCCTGGGACCAGCGGCTGGCTAGATCGTCTAGCCACAAACTTTGCAAAAGTGTTACAGTTCTGGACAGCCCCAGACGAGACCGTCGGATCTACATCACATTACAGTCTAGGCGGTCTAGTCTGCGGTTTGCCAACGCCAGAAGATATTTTCACTAGGGGAGAAAATGTAAAAAGGAAAGGCAGTTTGAAACACTTTCAACACATCATCGGAGTGCAATAGGTACATCGAATACACCTCATACAAGAAACATTAAGTACTAAATAATGATTGGTCACATCCCAACGGCTACTGTCACGACCTGTCATTTCACGACATCTTCCAAGTGTACCAGTTCAGTAAAATGAATGTACATTTTCCTCTAAGATGTTGAGTTCTAAATAACTATTGGTCGCACTCCACCAGTTACTAGGACTATCTATCATTATCCCGCGTGGAAAAAATTCCTGGTAGTCTGGTGATAGGTCTGGCCCAGGTCTAGATTTATCTAGACTGTCTAGTTTCGAAGATCTGTTCTGGCCCAGGTCTGACGCTTTTCTGACCGAGGTCTGAAATTATCTAGACTGTCTAGTCTGGAATGACTGTGGTCTGTCACAGGACTGACGCTAATCATTGGGCCAAAAATAAAAAAAGTTCTAAGTTCGGTTAGCCAATTTTCGACATATTGCAAAAAATGTTACAGAAAATAAGAAATGCACACTATCGAAGTAAGACTTTATTTTCTTATCAACTTCACCGATTGGCCTGGCTAAGGTTTGATGCTGGTCAGCTATACGGAGAGAAATTTCAGGAAATTAATTCACGGCACTACTCTTTGATTTTATTACTATATGACGCGGGAGCTCAGATCTGGAAACCCTGGCTTTTAAAGCTTAGGTCTCGAAGTTTTAGGCATTAGGCCATGTCCTTTTCCTCTCAGGTCTTGAATTATATTTTTCTCCGTGTAAACAAGATTAAAAATTGTATGTGCGGTCTAGAAGTTCTGGCCTGGCCCAGACCTGCACCAGACATAATTAGCGGCTCATTTAATGCTTATTTAATCCCCAATTGCCAAATTTAATGCTTCACTTTGTTTTTAACCCGGGGGTTACGCTTACTTAATGTTGAGCTGACGGAACCCCATGTGCAATGAACGTTAACTCGAGTTCTGTCCTATCACATAATTCAGGGCTCACTTAATGCTTTCCGGAACTACAGAAACACGTCTTCCAAAATCAACATCTGCCAGTCGAAAACTACCCTTCATATAAATTATGTAAAAATTGCAAATCTGTCGATATCATGTTTGAGGCTTTATTTAAGACTTATTTGATGGACTATTACTAAATTAAAGTCCCCGTCTATTTTAAAAGAAACCTGGACGTACGCTGGCCTAACTTTAAACTGATGCACTATGGGGAATTTTAGCGAACACAACACAAAAATCTGTAACCACATTAAATTAAAGTTAACAATAATAAAACTTGGTTATACCGAAGGTTAAGATACCACTTGATGCGAATCTGCTGCCGCAATTTTGAAATTCAAAGGATACAGACGACCAAATTTGCGTACTTTTTTCCGAAAAAAACTAACTTTACATCTGCGCAGTTCTATGGGAATCAAATTTTAAAAAATGACAAATGTTCATTTCATGTCTATGATATTGCTGACGACGAATCTGAAGCAAGATTTTCAAAATCTGAAATGACTGATTCAATATGAGTGTTTCAATGATGGAAAGGTGCAAAAATGTTAGGAAAATTAGTAAAAAATATAAACGTTTGCATAAGGGGAATTTGTGGGTCGCTGATGCCGAATCCTAATTCGATTTTTTAAATTGCAAATTGCTGATCCAATGTGGCGAAGTCAAAACCTTAAAAAACATAAATTTTTGTAAAAAAATGTCAGAATGAGGAGTAGCTTTTGGAAAATAATTTTTGGTGGTTTTGGATAGCATTAAATGAGTCTTGAATTATGTGATAGGACATAACTTGATTCCACGTTTATTTCACATAATGTTCCGTTAGCTTCACATTAAGCTAGTGTAACCCCCGGTTTAAAACAAAATAGTGGATCATTAAATTTGGCAATGGAACATTCAATGATAATTAAATGAGCCCTTCATTATGTAAGATGACAGAACTACATTCAACATTTATTTCACATGGGGTTTCGCTAGCTTAACGTTAAGGTAGCATAACCCCTGGTTTTTTTTAATAGTGCAGCATTAAATTTGCCAATAGGGCATTAAATTATCATTAAATGAGCCCTTCATTATTAGACTGTCATGGTTGTGGCAAGTCGCATTTGTCCATTTTACGCGGAGTACTAATACAGCAGCGTTAACCCTTTTGATTGTACTCGTCGTATCACTCTGTTATCGACAAGAAAATTGTAAGCAACTACCTTTAAAGCTTAACAACTCAGCCCAAAAAATCCTATCGTTCTAAGTAAATAGTAATTTAAAAGCAGAAAGTGTTCTGCGTAAATGACTTTGAAGATGTTAATATTGTTAATGTAACCAATTTCTGAGCAAATGAGTTTGAAGATGATATTATTGCTAATGCAACCAATTTCTGAGTACATGAATTTGAAGAGGTTAATATTTCTAATGTAACCATTCCATTGTGCTTTGCAATATGCAATTATTCTTCAAATTTACGGAATTTCGGGCACATTTAACAACAGTCCAGCTTGGAGCATTATTTCTTGTGCAAAAGGCAGTTGGTTACATTTTTGTAAAAACTCATGAACACCAGGATAACATTTCTGAACAAATCGCAGTTGATAAAATTAAGAAATGTGTACTAAAAGTTGTTGCTTAAAATTACAAAAGTGCACAACTACATTGTAAGTGAGATAATACAGCAACTCAAACTCCAAACTGTAACGGATAGGTTCTGTATTTGTTTACAATCTCCCGGAAGGATGTGTTATTTTTTTTGTGGAAATTGCGATATTTTTAAATGTTTTTATGCAAAGCAAGTGTTAGAAAGTAGTAGGGATCTTTTTGTATGCCGGCCACTCGTGCCTTGCTTCGACCCTTGCTTCTGAAATCTTGTCCAGATATTTGAGAAATTCTCTGATCAGTGCTATATCTCTTTCTTTCTTGACATAAAACTTTCTATCCTATCATAAAAACATAAAAAGGAGGTTGCGATTATATCTCGAAATCTGAAGCCACATTATCTCTTCACCTATTGATTGGATTTAACCTCGCCGCCTATTCTTTAGAATCGAGATCAGAATCGAGATCAGCAAAATCTATTATGAAGCCAACTCATGCTTCTTTTATATTTTGTAAAATTAATACACGGAGAAACTCTTTGTCGTAAAATTTGGCACTATAATATTATTCTTTACAAAGGTCTGATGGCAATCTAGAATATAGCCAAGAAAATAGTATTATTGCCTCAGCTGTACGAAGAAATACATTTTCAATTCCATCTATAAATATAATACAAACCTAATAATTGCCATTTATAGTTAGAAAGATTAATATTTTTGATAGCAGATTGAAGTTAAGTAAAGTGATATTCACAAATTCAATGATAAAACCGTACTTGCAATAACTATCAGTTAAAATGACATAAGTTGTAAAGAACGTAAGAAAAATTACCACTCTCAATGGGAAGGTGCAATAAGACGAAAAACATTTGAATAAAGTGCTTCGCGATTCAGTACCGAATGACGTCATTACGCGCGCCGAAGTTCATGAGGATGATAAAATTCCTAAACTTTAAGGTGTTCGCACAAGAAAATACGTGGGCAGTATGCTGGAAACGGCTCACGCACGAGCCGTCCGTGCACACACCTGGAGCGCCAACCAATCACATGCGATCTGTCGCGCTGCTGAGATGCGAGCTGGCTACGTACCGTTCACCTATCGGTTCGGCACTCGAACCAGATTAGCAACGTCGAAAACTTTTGCTTCTCGAGCGGCGGTCCAATAAGTGAACGGTACATAGCCAGCCCGCACCGCAGCAGCGCGACACATCGCACGCGATTGGTTGTTACTATGTGTGCGTACATGACCGGCTCATGCGTGAGTTGTTTCCAGCATACTGCACAAGTATTTTCTTGTGCGAACACCTTTATCATTTTTTTATCACATGAAAATATCTCCGTTCTGCTGCCCCGGAGACCCGTGTTCAATTCCCGCCAAAGCTGATTTCTTCTAACAAGAGTTTTTACTATTGTGTTTTGTATACTTCACAGTCTATCCTAGGGATTATAGGAAGTTTCTTTTGGTACACAATATTCACAATAGTAATTCTTGCAATAGTGACTCTATATCCTGGCTTGCTATTGTCACATTGTAAAAATAAATATTATACTATCAAATTTTACAACTGACGGTAAGAAAACAGCATGTTAAAGTAAAAAGTAAAGCAAGAAATAAATAGGAAAAACATCATATAATGCGGGAAGTAAAAATAATGTATAGCATCCAATCTGGATTCAGTGTCATTTTCGGGGCTGACGGTGACTATAAATCTAGAGTCTCGAAACTAGTTTGTGTCTCTCCTGTTTCTGTTCTTGGTTTCCCACGCCTGAGTGAACACCGCACAGCCCCTGCAGCTCCTCTCACCCAGAATCGCTAAATCCAGATTCGACTGTATTTATAACAAAAGTTCTTTAACTTTTTTCCATTAGCCATTAAAAATGTTTTTTCATATTAAATTTCAAGATAAAATCCTGATTTACAATTCTAGCATTTCATTTGATTGATTTTCTAGCCAAGAAAGAACAATTTGCACCAAAACATTTGAATTTTTAAGTCAAACCCCTTTTGAAAAAGAATTTTTCAACCATAGAGATGAATTATTTGAAACTTCATATAAAGTTTTTATACCAAAAAAAAAAAATAAATAAATTTGTCATAGCGGCTCCCGCCCGCCTTAAAACTAAAAGAAACAAAATGTACTTTTTCACCAAAAGAGATTAATTTCGAAACGAAAAAGCAGAATTTTGAACCAAGAAAGAAAAAAAATTGCAATGAATTATCCCAACCAAAAATATGAATGATCAACAAAACAGTTACTGTTTTATTAAATTTTTGAAGTGTCTATAAAAAAGTGTAACTTTCAATAAAATATATGATCTTTCAAACAAAAAATATGCAAGCACCTCCACAGGTATTTCTTACCTACGGTTCAGCGTGCCGCAGTGTGACTTGACAGAGGAGAGATTTTGGCACGCGTCTTCCACCACTCCCCTATCGACATAAATCATTTAAAAATACTGATTTCAAAGGAAAAAGTTTAATTTAGAAGTTGCGCAAATAGTTACATTATAATATTCTTTTGGTCCTTATGACACCATAAGAGTGTATTGTCAAATACAAATAAATGTGGAAGGATGGTAAAAATATTTTCGCAAAAACATAGAAAATAACGTGAGATAAAAGTATCAATGCCGGACACATTATTTGAGAAGTTTTGTAGATAAAGAATTTCCTTGGATCTGCATGGAATCCCTGAAAATACTTTGACACTCCATGAAAGGTTCAAAATGCCATCCAAATTACTTATAATTCTTGAAAATTCTTGGGTGTAATTGAACCGGGCAGGTGATTTAAGGACGTACCATAAAGTTCAGTGTGCCAAAAATGATCTGAGAAGAACGAACCCCCCCCCCCCCTAAACCCCAGGTTCCATTTACGGAGAAAGCAAATACGTAATTTTTTTCGAGCAAACAAAATTGAATGAACATGGGGAAAATTTGGATTTCCGAAAAATGTAACTCATACTTCAGGTTTCGGTCGCAACGCGACAAATTATTTAGGTATTGAAGAGGAGTGTCTACGAAAGAAGACCATATTAATAACTTTTATTTTCACCCTCCGAAGCCCCAAATACGACACAAAGATAAAAAATTCATGAATGAAATGAAATGTAAAAAATAGTCATTGTTTGTGGTAGTAAGTTTAAAACAAATTATGTGATTATTTAAACAATTAATTATTTTTTATTTATAAAATATCTAAAAATTGAGCCAGAGATGTTCATTTTTTCCACAAATTGGTATCGTCTCGTACTTTTTGTAGACTAACTACAGAATTTTAAAAATAACTTCTAGTTTTTAAGAAATTTCTATTTATTTAAACGATTGTTATTTGTTCAATCAGTTTAATTTGAAGAAATTTTAAAAAGTAATATAAAATGCAACACATACAATTATTTTTCTGACTGTATGGTGTATAGAAAGAATATATGAACGATTTTTAATTTGTAAACAAAATAGTCATTGTTCATGCAATTAATAATTTGTTTTTTCCTTCTTTAAATTTCCTTGAAATTAAGTATGGATGTTTTACATATTTTTGGCGTACCATTGGGTACGTCATAAATTAAAAGTGTTTTAATATTTATAACGAGTATGAAAATATACAAATCAATCTGTTACCAAATGTAAAGTGCTATTTTGAAACATATTTACAGGAAATGTTGATAATTTTTTTGTATTCACACTGCCGATTTGTGAAGGAACTAAGAAACTTTACAAATTGGCTTGTATTATGCTTTTTATTATTCAAATTATTATTAACACGTCGTATTAATTATACTAATTTGACGAAAGCAATGTTTTTATTATTTTAATTATTATAAATTACCTAGAATACAGAAGTTCGGCCTGAAAAATCTTGCTCAAAGAAAATGATGAAACTTGCATCATAATTTACATTAGTGAATGTACGCCTTGATCAATATAATCATGAATACTAATGACAAATAATCATCCATACTCAATAATGATGAAAATTTAAAAAACAATCATAATTACTTATATAAAGGATAATGTGAATCATTTAGCAGAATTTACCGCTTAAAATCATTCGACGCTATGTTTAATTCATATAATCCAATTTTTAAATATTGTTGAGAAATAATTATTTTTTAAACAAATTAGGTTTCTTTAAAAATGGTTTGTATAGTCTTTCTGTACACCACGAAGTCAGATAATTAATTGTATTTATTCCATTTGATGTTATTTTTTATGTTTTCAAAATAACACTGCTTGAGCAAATAAAAATTATGTAAACAAATAAAAAATTTTTAAGCATTACAAAAAATGAATCAAGATTATGTAATTATTTAAGAAAACCTAGCATAGGATACGAATTGGAGAAAAATAGACATCTTTAGCTCAATCTTTAGTTTATTTGAAAATAATCAATAACTTATTGTTGAAATAATTACATTATTTTTCTTTTAAATTTACTACTCATAACAATGACTACCTTCTACAGTTAATCCAGAAGGTCGACTGAAATGACTGAAAATTAACAATAAGACAAAATGTAAGAAATTTAAATTAGATCAAAATCCAAACTAAAAATTCTATTTAACGTCCAATAATCAAATTGATGTAAACTTCTGTTAAGAACAAGAATCCAACGACCAAATTTGGACCACAACGGATGAACAGAAACAAAAAATTCTATTGTAATCTGAAAAAAAATTCGGACAAAAATAAAAAGTTTGTCGACGATACCTTATTATGTGTTCCTCTAGAAAAGTTGCAGATGGTCATTGATAATTTTAACAGTTTTCATCAAGAACTTCAATTTACTAGTGAAATAGAACAGAATAATAGAATCAGTTTTTTGGATATAGAGGTAATTAAGGGTTGGGATGGTAATATTATTACCACTTGGTATAGAAAAAATACATATTCAGGTAGAATTTTAAATTTCCTTTCTGCTCATCTCTTTCAAAACAAAATTGCAGTAATCAAAAACTTAGTTGACAGAGCTCTAGGTTTGTCCCATTTTTCATTTCACACAAGAAATTTGAATATTGTTAGGAATATCCTTTTTCTGAATCATTATCCATAAAAGTTAATTGAAAAACACATTGCAATTAGAGTTCAACAAATCAAAAACAAACAGAGTAATAATTTGCTTGCTGATAATCAGAAAGAGTTCAAGGAATATAGTTCGTTTAATACCTTTGTTCTTCCATTTTTGGTCAAATTTCTAAAACTATTGAACATATCTTAAAAATTTTTTAACTCATACTATTTTCCGTATACCATTTAAAATGGATTCAGTGATAAATTGTTGCAAAGATCCTTTGGATAATTTTGAAAAGGGTGGTGATGTTTATAAGATCACTTGCAGGATCTTTAAGATGAATTACGTGGGACAGACTGGCAGACTTCTTAACACTTGGATAGAGGAACACAGAAGTGATGTTCGTTTGGGACGCTGTTACAAGAGTGTTTTTGCCAGACATACAAAGGCATTTGTTGATGTTGACCATGAGTTTGACTGGGATAATGTTCAAATTTTACATAGTGAAAGTAATGAGAGAAAGAGGAAATTCATGGAAATGCTTTATATTAAAAACAAAAAAAGTTATCTATTAATTTAAAAACCGATTTGGATGAGTTGAACAAAAGTTATGCTGATATGATTAATTGCATTTAACGAGGCTGTTTCATGAATTCTGTTTTTCTTTTACTTTCTCTATTTCTGATGTAATTGTGACAGATATTTATATTGTGTTTACAACATATTGGCCTAACTGACCCTCATTCGATTCTCAGGTATCAAAGAGAGAGCACCTGTTCGTGGGTGCTGTCAATTCTACCACTTAAATTCTTCTTGCTTTGATAAGGGTGCTGTACAAGTACCGAAACGTTGGTAATGCAATTTTATTTATTTTTAATTTGCATTTTTAATGTTATTTTATTGTAATTGGATGATAATAAAAATAAAAAGACGAAAGAAAGAAAAAGAGAAGGAAGGGGATGTGGTTGGCTGTCTTCTCATTTTACTTTCTTCTTTTTTATTTATGTCCGAATTTTTTTTCAGATTACAATAGAATTTTTTGTTTTTGTTTATTCGTTGTGGTCCAAATTTGGTCGTTGGATTCTTGTTTTTAACAGGAGTTTGCATTAACAATAATACGTCAAAAATTTTTTTTTTATCTTTCGATAATTAATGTAATCCTACTCAGTTGTAACCCGTGTATCGAAACCTACTTCTTGATTTTAATATAAGCCAAATCATACTTCATATTTTGAGTTTCAAATGTCCAGTATCTAGAAGAAAAAAAATGGACATTTCTGCGGAAAGTAGCAAGGATAGCTCGAGAAGAAGATGCAGAGGTCACCCAGTTAGCACAAAATTTGCGACGTCTTTACGACATCGTTACGACATCTTTCGGACAACTTTACGACATCCTATGTCCATGTCGTTTCGGTGTCTTTGCGATATCGTAAAGAAATCGTCAGATCATACGACTTATTTACGACATCGTAAAGACACCTTAACGACATGCACATAGGATGTCGTTACGATGTCGTAAAGACGTCGCCAAACTTTGTGCCCACAGAGCATACATTGTATTGACAAGTCATATGATGAGAAAGCTTATCTAGATGCCTAGACAATAGAAATAGACGATTGGCATAACGATCCGGCCAAGGAGTCGGATGAGACCAAAAAAATCGAGACATTGGAAAAACGTAAAAATGAATGTTCACTGTGCGTCGCTAGAAAATGTTTGGAAGCAACAATAGAACACATGTTAAACCAACGGATGAATGCACTTAAGAAGAAATTGTAAGTATGCTAAGACACACAACTAAGTATTGTATTTGAGGAAAAATTGAATATTAAGCTGAAACGTTGTTACTTGCATGTTCTCCTTCAAGAACTCTACATTTAAATGGGCAATAATAGTATGCGAATAACAAAGTTTTAAATTTCTATATAGGTTAGGTCGAATAAAAGCAGCTTTAGAAGTAAACCTTCAAATACTGTTAAAACATTTTCAAAGAACAGTGGATGAATTTATTAACGAAAAAATCCCAAAGTGATCATCGCGCGCGGCTCGCCTCTTTCGCTTGTTCGAGCGCGCCCATGGCGCCCGACTGTTGGTAGGTTGAGTCTTGTATTTACCATCGCCAACTCTAATTTTGTGATTGTTAATTCTCTTTTCTTAAAGATCCTTGGACTTTAACGAATACACTTTCATCACTTATCTCGTTCTGCGTACTCGATTTTGTCCAAAATGTGGAATTACCTGCATTAGGTTCAACGCCACTATATCAAATGTGTATTATAAATGTTTATGTAGCTCATGCTGTCATATCTAAAAATTACTGATTAATCTAGTCGCCACTAACACTTCTGTCTTCTTTAATAATTGCCCGAGATTACTCTTTTTAAAAGGTCAAAAAAGGCCTCTGATTATAAATACCTTGGATAGGTTTGCGAAATATGGGTCAATTTTGGTCAAAAACAATTTTTTTTACAAAATTTCATTATTTATAGACAAAAAAATGTATAAAATTATTTTTAACATGGCTGAGCAAAAATAAAACTTTTTTGCGTCTTGCACTTTTTTCGTACGACGAATCGTATGGAATGTACAGCGTTATAAACAAATGATTTTTTTTCAAAATTACCATATTTGCACAGTGTTAACTCAGAACCTATAATTCAGAAAAATTAAAAACTTGTACATTGTCTATATCAAGGATAGATCTCTTAAAATGAAAAAAAAACCTTCCCATCGAATAAAAACTTATCTCCTTAAATTTTTGTTAAAAAGTTGTTATTTTTAAGAGGAAATCATTTAGTATATTCATTTAATGATAAAAAATCATCAAGATCAGCAAGTATAAACAATGTATTTTTTATGAACACACCCTCCCCTAAAAGTCACAATTTTCAAGTTCCTAGTCATTACCTTTTTTTATATCCTTCATTTTACGACAAAGAATGAGATTATCTTGGGTAGCATTTTCGACATCAGACCCTTATTGTTCATAACTATTGTTATTCACTAAAAAGCTGAATTAAAAAAATAGATTTTTTCCGAATATTTGTATTAATCTATGGCACAAAATGAAACTTTCGACTCTTGTGATATTGATTCGTACGACCAGCCATTATTTATTTATAGTCTTATAAACAATGCATTTTTTATAAATATACCCTCCCCTAAAAGCCACAAACTTCAAAGTATTAGCGATTACCTTTTTTATATCCTTAATTTTATCATAAAGAATGTAATTATCTTGGGCAGTATTTTCGATATCTGATCCTTATTGTTTATAACTAATGTTATTAACAGAAACGCTCAATGAAGTACGAAAAAAAGCCAAAAGAGTGACAAGTTTTACTCTGAAACGCTACCCAAGATAATTACATTCTTTATGGTAAAATTAAGGACATAAGAAAATGTAATCGCTAGTCACTTGAAAATTGTGGCTTTTAGGGGAGGGTGTGTTTATTAAAAATAAATTGTTTATAAGGCCATAAATAAATAATGCTTGGTCGTACGAAAATATACCTCGAGAGTGAAAAGTTTTATTTTGTGCTATAGATTACTACAAAAACTAGGAAAAAATCAATTTTATTAATTAGGATTTTTTGTGAAAAACAATACTTATAAACAATAAGGGTCAGATATAGAAAAGGTTACCCAAGATAATTACATTCTTTATGGTAAAATTAAGGATATGAAAAAGGGTAATCGCTAATAACTGGAAAATTGTGGCTTTTAGGGGAGGGTGCGTGTATAAGAAATACGTCTTTTAGAAGGCCATGAATAAATAATGACTGTTTGTACGAAAAAATAGCACAAAAGTGAAGAGTTTTATTTAGTGCCGTATATTATTAAAAAACTACACCAAGCTCATTGTTTTGTACCTACAACATTGTGGAAAAAGATTTCAAACATCGTATTAAATTGACATATAGTATCCTCATCTCATCAGTCACTTAACTTAGAATAAGTATATTATAGTATAATATAATAATTGCTCGTTAATTTTAGCGCTTCAAGACGGTGTAGCAAATTTGACACAAGTATAGTGCATTCTCTGATAAAAATATAATATAAAAATATAATCTAAAAATAAATCAAGAAAATACGTGAAAAACAAATTTTGTAACTAATTTTTAAAGAAATGAGATATTTGCAAGAGTCTTAAATTGAAATGAAACCTCTACTATCGGCGAGAAAACTATAGGCCTTTGAGGCTTAACAAATCAGTCAAAAAAAATACCAGCGCAACAAAAAAACAGTTTATGTAAAAAAAATTTTTTGCTTAGCAGACTGAAAAATGTAAAAAAAAAGTAAGGATTTTAGGGTACATTTAAGAACAGTCAAGTTTAGAGCATTATTTCTTACCAGTTGCAGTTGAGAAATTAGAAAAATAATAAAAATTTTTGCTTAAAAGTACAAAAAGGTGCAACTATATTATCTTCAGTTCTAATACAGATATTAAAGCGATTCAAACTGTAAACTGTAATTGATAGGCTCTGTATTTATTTTCAATCACCCATTAGGATGTGTTAGTCTTATTTTTTTTGTGAAAATCGCGATATTTTTAGACATTTTTTTGTTGGAAAACAAGTGACAGAAAGCATGGGGCCCGTTTTTTTACTGCTGACCGCTGGTCCCTTTCTTTGACCCGTGGCCAAGTGCCATCCAAGCGTTCAGAACCAGGGGTCGAAGAATAGTACCAGCGGTCGGCAGTAAAACAAAAAAAGGGCCCCCCTGCTTTCTGTCACTTTTTTTCCAACAAAAAAATGTCTAAAAATATCGAGATGTTCTCAAAAAAGAAGACCAACATCCAAGCCTATCCATTGCAGTTGCAGTTTGATTCGCTTTAATATCTGTATTAGAACTGAAGATAATATAGTTGCACATTTTTGTACTTCTAAGCAACAATTTTTATTATTTTTTTAATTTCTCAACTGCAACTGGTTCACAACAGTTTTCCTCATACTCATGAATTTTCTCAAATTTTTTCCATCGCCCTTTGTATAAGAAATAATGCTCTAAGCTTGACTGTTCTTAAATGTACACAAAAATCCTTACTTTTTTTTACATTTTTCAGTCTGCTAAGCACAAATTTTTTTACATACACGTCTTCAAGCTCATTAACGTAGAACACTTTTAGCTTTTAAATGAATGTTTTTCTGTTGCGCTAGTATTTTTTTTATTGAGTTGTTAAGCTTCAAAAGCAGATGCCTATAGTTTTCTCGCCGATAGTAGGCCTCTTCTCAAAGTATCCGGCAACTTTACTGCTAAAAGTATCGTTTATAGTTTATAGCTGTTCTATAACTAAAATCCTGAAGAAATGACCGAATTAAAATCGAATTAGCTGAATCATTTTCATGATATAATTTTAAGAAAATTAAAAAAAAGTTGATGAAAATCGGTTAATATTTCTAGTAATAAAGTAAATCCTTAAGTCAGGGGTCTCCGCAATCCACAGTGCCGCGTGACCCAGGATCGCTCGACCTTTTTGAAGACCTAACAATTTTTTTTCAACGGTAAACTGAGATAAAATGTATGACCCCACACAAAAAAATCTCAGTTAGAAGGGCTCGGTTCTGAAAGTTGAACCTGGAGGACCTTTTTTCTGGTATAACTTAACGGAACTTGTAACAAAAGGGATTTGGTTTAAAGTATTTAAAATTGTAAACTAACTAATTGCGGATAGTTGTTTACAAATAAATTTTTGCAACATTAATAATGCAAATCTTGTATTAAATTTTATTATTAAAAGTTCAAAGCTAATTAAACCGTTCAAAGTGGAATTATTTAAAATATTTAACTTTTAAATAAAACTAATTTCAAATTAGAGGCGATTCAAGTTTTAAAAATTCCAACTGTAAACTTATCAATTTCTTTATAAAAAAATAAATAATTCCAAATAAATTGAAAGAATTCAAAATTAAAATTTTTGTTTTTTAATTGAAAAATCTCTAAATATAATTATTTCAGATTAAAATGTCAAAAATAAAAAAATTCAAAACTTTGAAAAAGGAAATACTTGTAAATTAGAATTATGAAAATTGTATCATTAAAAATTCAAAACTAATATTATTGCATCCAAAATTAAATTATTTGAAAATTTTTACTTTTAAATAAAAATAATTTTCAGTTCAAAGTGATTCAAGTTTTAAAATTGTTAACTGTAAACTATATTGAACGTTTTAATGTCAAAACTGCTGAAATTATAGAATTTTAAATTGTTATTACGATCACAAAACTTTTAATTGATGTGATAATTTTGTCTGAATTAAATAAAAAAGTAATTTTTCTTCATTTTTACCGTTCAAAATTTCAAAAAAATTTATTATAAATAAAAACTTAAAATTTATGTGTTTACAAAAACTGTTAATACGAAATAATTTTAAATGCGAAGTATTGAAGTTTCAAAAATGGGTACTCCAGATCGTTAAAACCCAAACGAGTGCAAACTTTATTTAAAAATTTAAAAATATTGAGTCGTTAACAATTTGATTAAAACTGTTTTTACACTTAACCCCTTTAAAATGGTAATTACATAGTATCTAATTTTGAAGAAAAAATTAAAAATGTAACGTAGAACATGAAAATTCAGAACTTTAAAATTATAACTATTCAAAATTAAAGAAAATATTCATTTTCTGAGGTATTAAATGTGCATAAAAATACAATGATAATGTTGATTAATACTGCTTTGTTCAATAGTTTTGTAGAAGATTCGTACTTTTGACTAAAAAAATCAAAAATTGAGTAGAAAATGTACCTATTTGGTTGAAAACTTATCATTCCGGTTAACTTGTTTGTTAGAAAATCAATTTTTTAATTAAAGATAAAGTATTTTCCCGAAACTTCATCTTTGTTGGTCAAATTCAACTGTTTTTTTATTTTCAATTACGGTATTTTATTGTTGAAATATCAAATATCACACTTTACGTCGAATATTCATCTTTCTGAGTTGAAAATTCAACGGGGAACTAAGATACTTAACTAAATTTCTCTATTTTATCGAAAATTCAACTGTTATATAGAAAATTCGTCCTTTTGGCTTAAAACATCAACAATTGGATAAAAAAATGGACTACATATTTCATACGAAATTAAAATGATTTGCACAAATTTGTTTTCTTTTTTATTAATATTTAATTGTCCCCAATGCAAATTTAACTCCTTTATTTTGTGGTGAAAATTAATATTTTTTTTATTTCAAAATGAAACTATTTATTTAAAAAAACTTTAATGAAAAAACAGAAAGAAAAAATAATCAAGTAAAATTTGTAATAAATTCACATAAATTGTTCAAATTATTTAGTAGAAAATATATGTAATTTGTTAAAAATTCGCCCTTTTTGATAGAAATTTATCTTAGTTGAAAATTAAACTATTTGGATAAAAGTTTATGCATTTTGTTAAAAATTAATTTGTTTAGTTGAAAATTGGACTTTTTTATTCGAAAATAGTGTGTTTGGTGTATTTTTTTCGAAATATTAGAAAAATAGTGTCATTTTTTCAAAAAAGTTGAAAATAGTCATTTTTAATCATTCAAATTAATAGTATTTCAAATTTCTTAGTTTCAAGGACTTTAAGTTATACATAATCTCTGTCAAGTATATTTTCCGAGGACTTTTAATTGTAATTTATTGATTTTTTGTTTATCTGCTAGATTTCATAATGTTATAAATTATCTAGGTCCATTTAACAATTTTTATGAAATCTTAATATTCAAAAATTGGTTATTATAGATTTAAGAATGGATTGCTATTAATATCAGGACTATTATTTTAAATTACTTAATTTTATTGGGATATAATTTTTTATGTAATTATAATCATTATAAAATTAAGACATATTTTTGATAAACTTAAATCTTAATTTAAAAATAAAATGTTTAATTATTCATAAACAAATTGATTTTCAGTTAATTTGAATTGTGAGTATAAAACATTAAAATTGCATTAATTATTTCATTTAATATTATTATAGTAACAAAAACTAAACATTGATTTTTTTTTCGTAATTCTCGATTTTACCGTGAAGATTCCAATTTTAGCGTGAAGTTTCCAATTTAATGGAGGGTCTCAAGTTTAAGGATTCTAAGGGCTCAAATCAGGTCAAGGATTTTGACAGTTCTGGGTCAGAGCCGAGTAGCTCCCCAGTGGGCACAACATTTTGCGACGTCTTTACGACATCATTACGACATCTTGACGACAACTTTACGACATCCTATGTCCATGTCGTTAAGGTGTCTTTACGATATCGTAAATAAGTCATATAATCTGACGATGTCTTTACGACATCGCAAAGACACCGAAACGACATAGGATGTCGTAAAGATGTCGTAGAAATGTCGTAAAGACGTCGCCAAATTTTGTGCACACTGGGTCTGACCTACTGGCCTGGGATCGCTAGTAGAATCAACTTTTGTTTCATTTTCTTAAAATTATATCAGTAAATCGTTTCAGCTAATTTAAATTTAATTTAATAATATTGTACCATATTTTAAGTTTTCTCAACCGGCTCTAATTCTCTAAGAATGGAAAAGGTCGCCGTTCAGCCGACCGAATAAACGACAGTTAAGTATCCCCCTTGGGTTCTAGTATTGTGGAAAAAATATATGGGAAAGGCGAGATGTAATAAAAAAAACTTGTCAGCTTGAAATAAAAAAATTGTTTTCAAACAGTTTTGTAAAGAAAAAAAAAATTCAAAGCTATTTCTAAAACACGTGTAGTAAATATGAAATTTAAGAAATGCGAAGTGTTATTCAAACCCCCAATTTGGTCCTTTTCCAGAAAAATAAATTTCGTAATTGCTTAAATAATTACAATATTGTTATCCCTTCAGGAATATTGCACAATTAATTTCCACGCAATAACAAAAGAATAACAAAAGAATAAAAAAATAAAATAAATTTTAATTAAAATTATGAATCTTCAACCAGAAATTAATTTTCAACAAAAGATTTTTCAGCTAGGTAAATTTATTTCTGACCTAAAGTATAAATTATCATCTAAAATGATGTGTGTTCAACTGGAATCCTTGAATTTTAAACCAAATAGAAGAATTTTTAAACAATGAGATTAACTTTCAAAGAATAAATAATAATCTACCAAAAAAGTAGTTTTTTAAACTTAAAATACGTTAATTTTCAACGAAACTGCTTTCTTCTAAATCCCAGTTTTAATTATTTTTAAAAATTTCCAATCCGTTTCAAAAATACCCTGTTCCATGTGAAATTATATTTCTTTACCGAATCTCCATGTCCTAAAATAAAAACGAAAAAATATTTCAACTCATATGCCCTGCGTAGTAGATCAAATAGATCCCGGTTTTTTCCAGGTCAATAAATTCCCGGTCATATTTTTGGTCAATAAAATTCCAGGTTTCCAAATCAAATAGCCACCCTCATTATAAATACCATTGTTAAAGTTAGTATCAGCATTTCCAAAATAAAAAAATCATCAAATATAAATGAAAGACTATACAAATAAAAACATACAAAAAAAATAAGACTTCGGAAAAAACATGTATTTAGAATACAATAAAGAATAAAAGTGATAAGCGTGCAATCATTGTCATCTCGATAAATATTTGTACACTACGTGAAGCTGTAAACATTGTGTGCATAAGTCTTTTGTACCTAAATATTTTATAAATAAACAATTGTAAAAAATGTATAGGATATGTTTGTGCCTTTATTTGAGCGCTTAGAAGTATTTTTCGAGGTTTATCTTGCTCGGATCCGTATTTGGCCCGTGCCTTTCCACAACCTTGCCCTCTTTATCAACAATGAATTTTGTGAAATTCCATTTGATAAAGCTGCCAAGAGTACCACCCTTCTCCTTTTTCAAATATTTCCACAATGGATGTGCATTATCTCCATTCACGTCAATCTTCTCAAATAAATCGAATTTCACCTGAAAATTATATAAAATAACATTCTTTTTAGACAGGATGTCCAGCGATTCCTCGGAACAAAATTCAATGTCTTTTTCCGGTTTTTCCGGGCAAGAAATCAACTCTTTCCAAGTATATTTTTTTTTACATCAATTAAGAAAATAACCGTTTTTTATACATGTGAAAGATCAAACATTTAATTTTTATATTGACCAAAAATTTCTAAAGATAGCCGAATCATAAATAAACAAATTCTTAATTTTTTGCAAACATAAGTCGTCTTTGTGAAATCTTTGGAAATATTTTTAAATATTTCTAAAATCTTTTTAAATGTTTGTAAATTCTTTGACATCCTTGAATTCTTTGTAAAATGTTTTGAAATATTTGGAAGAAGCTCGAATTTTTTGAAAAATATAAAAAATATTTGTGAAATCTTTTGAAATCTTCTAAACAAATTGGAAATCATTAAAATATTTGGAATATTTTGAAATTTTTGTCAAATGTTTTAAACTATTTTTAAGAAGCTCGAATTCTTTGTAAAATCTTTAAAATCTTTGAGAAATCTTTTGAAATCTTCTAAAAAAATGTGAAATCTTTTAATATCTTAACAATGTTTCTAAATATTTAAAATGTGATGTACTGTACCCTTTTTTAAATCTTTGAATTTGAAATATTTATAAAATTTTTAAAATATTTGTGAAATCTTTTGGGTTTGTTCGAAATAATTTAAATTTCTTTTTAAATCTCAAATCAGTTGAAACCTTTTGAAAATTTTAAAATCTTCTGATATTTATTTAAAATCAATAAAATATTTTAAATCTTCTAAGCCTTTTTGAAATGGTTTAAAATTTTTTAATCTTTGCCATATAGTGCAATGTCCCCTTTTTAAAATATTTAAAATCCTTAAAGTCTTTAGAAAATCTTTTTGAAATATTCGAAATCTTTGAAATATTGGCTACACGCAATTCTCCAATCCTTGAATCCTTTTTACGTCCTTGAAATCCGCAAAATATTTTTAAAATCTTCAAAAATGCTTTTAAATATTTATAAAAGCTTTTAAATATTTTAATACACTTTAAAATCTTTAGAATTATTTTGCAATATTTTGAAATTTGGTGTTTACTCAAAAACTGATTGGTTAACCCGTCGAAAATTGTTTTCGAAACAAAAGAAATTCAAGGAGAATTCAAAGTTTTCAAGGTCGCTTGGCGCCCTTTTAAATTACTGTTAAAGTCGTTAAATAGTTCAGATTTTAATGATTTTAAAAACTGCTGAAAACTAAAATATAAATAGAATGTTGCCGAAGTAAAAATTGAACCGCTGATTAATCAATTTTAAATCAAAGCTTTAAAAAACTGAAGAATTTCGAAATTAAATTTTTATATATTTAGATTCCCAGTTTTAATCGTGATAAATATTATTAAAAATAAAAACTTCCATGTTTCAAAAAAAAAAAAAAATATGCCAGAGAAGTAAATCATTGTAATACTTAAAAAATTAAATATTCCGTTCTGCGGAAAAAATATACGACATTCGAAAAAAGTAATTAAAAAAATTCCTGATGTTTCTTTTAAACATTGAAACTGCTATTGAAAAATTGAAAATAGAAATTTTTAGCCGAACGTGAAATATAAAAAAAAATTGCAAAAGAAAAGATTGCTTTTACAAATTCCTATTACGCTGACTTTAATTATTTTTTTATATGACTCACTGCTCTTATTTTAAACATCGAAATGTTTTTAAATTATAAATTGTAAAACAGAAGAAAAAAACTGAATATTATAAAATTGAGACATTTTACTTATAAAACGTTCAGCGTTAAACAATTACGAATTTAAAGACTTTAAATTACTACAGATAAAAATATATAGTATCGGCAGTCATACAAATAAAAATGAAACTAATTTTTTAGTTTTCAAATTTCAAATACTTAATTTAGAATTAAAACAATATACATAACCTGAATCTCCTTAAGCTGGTGATACTTTAAAAATGTTCAAATTCAAACTTTGGCAATGGAGGAATTTTAATTCTTTTTAAAATAATTTTTAAGCAGGTAACGTGACTAACAAGATAAATTTATATTTTACAAATAATGTTTAAAAAATCCACAAATATAAATCAAATCCAGTCGAAATGTACTAATATCAAATTTTGAGAGATCCAAATTATTGAACAATTTTAAAAAGCAGTTTTAAAAATTAAAGAGTTTCGAAATTCAATTATTAAAATGAATAATTTTGACGCTAAAATTGAATGTAATTGAACAAATTTAAATGTAAGTCTTGAATTAAAATTTCAAAAAAAAAAATAAAATAAAACAATCTTACCAATTTTTTAATTTATTTTTTCAAAATTTATATTGCAAGCTATCCGAATTATGAAAAAAAATTTAACTTGATCTAAGTTTCAAAGTTGTGAAATTTCAAGGTTAAAAATGAACAAAGTAAAAATTTTAGCGATAAAAATCTAATTATTCTGAAATTAAAATCTCGACATTTTGGACTACTTTAAATTGAAATGATTTCAAACAATAAAATTTGAGAAAAGAAGAAAAATGTGGAAAAAATATATTAAAAATTCAGCATATTTTTTAAATTTAGAAATTTTATATTTAAATCATTCATAATTAAACAATTCTTCGAATTCTAACAAACTGAAGCTTAAAATATATATCATAAGGTAATTTTTCGCACTCAAAGGGTAATAAATTCAGGACAGATTCATAAGAATTTAAAACAATTAAACTGAAATTCCGAAGAATTCAAATTAATTGTAAATAAATTTTTAATCAAGAAAATTCCATTGATTTTCATAGAATTGCAATGGTGAGGTTAAAAGACTTCAAGATCAATGAAATAAAAACTTGAAGATATTTTTTAAAAATCAATTGAATTAAGTAGAATTGAGTAAATTAAAAAAATTTACGAGAAACGTTTCAAAAATCGGAAAAATCCATCTAACTCAGTAAAATTTGAGTGAACTCAGACGAAATGAAGGGAAAGAAGAATTCGAAGAAATGTTTACAAAAATCAAATTAAATTTGAGATAAACTCAAGTGATCTGAAAAGAATTTAAAATATTTTCGAAAAATTTTAATTGAAAAAACAATATTAAAAAAAGTTTTTTAAAATCCAATGAATGGAATTATATTGAGCGAATTAAAAAGAATTTAAAAGAATTCAGAATAAATGAATAACAATTCAGGTTGAATTCCAAATGAGTTGTAAAAAATATTTTTAAATTAATTTGAAATCGTTGAAACCCTACAAAATTCCTCACTTTTTTTGAATAAATTCTTTGAAGTCCATACAAATATTAAAATCCATCAAAATTATTAAAACCATTGGAAATCCCTTGAAATTGTTTAAATCTCTTGAAAACGTCTTGGTATCTTTTAAAATATCCTGGAATATTTCAAATCCTTGAAAATCTCATTAAATTACTGAAATTAATTAAAAACTGCTTATATTATTTTTAAAGAACCTAAAATATTTCAAATTCTTGTCTAATTTTCTAAATTGATTATCAGGATCAATTAAATAAAAGCTTAAAATTTTTTTTTTTAACTTTTCCTAAGTTAAGTAAAATTAAGTACATTTGGAAGAATCGAAGTAAAATAAACACACTTTTAATAAAACAAAGAATTAAAATAATTCAAGTACCCTAACCAAATTCCAAAGAATTCCAAATAATTAAAAATTTAGAGAAAATTAAAGAAATTCAGGGTGCATTAAAAAAAATAATTTTATATCTCTTCAAATTTTGGAAATCATACAAAATAACTCACCTCTCGCGAGTAAAATCTTTAAAATCCACTGACATATTATAAAATCATGTAACATTCTATAAAATCTGATATTTCTAGAAATACTGAAAAAATTATTAAAGTACCTTGGAATTATTAATTTTATTTAATATTAAAAATTATTAATGTACCTTGGAAGCTTTAAAAAAAACTTGAAATTATTGAAATCCTCGAAAACCTTATAAAATCTCGTGAAATCTTTAAAAATCTCTTGAAACTTTTTAGGGTTATGTAAAATCGTTCATGTCTTCCAAAATTGTGGAAAATTCTTTATCCTCAAATATTTCAAGCACTTAAAAAGACCCTCAAATTAATAAAATTAATTGATCTAGAATAATTACCTTCTGTCGATCAGCAAAACTGCAGATATCATCTGAACCTCCTGGTTCTTGTCCATTGAATTGATTACACGGAAAAGCTAAAATACGCAATCCTAAAAACAAACATAAAACTCTTATTTAAAAATCAAGAGAATTGTAGATTTTCGTTATTTTCTACAAACGAAACTATTTTATTAATCATATATTTATCATTAAAAAATCGGTAAAAAATCTAAAAATTAGAGTAGTAAATGAAGAATGCATAGATTATGCGAGAGTTGAAAATGGCCCAAGTGTTAAAAACGGCCATGCAGCGGCGCTAGTAGTAACTTTGTTCTAATTTTTGTCAGTTATATGACTTTTGTCATGCAGAGCCGTTACAAACTCTTTAAAATGCAGCAAGAAAACGGTTCATTTAATTACTGAAAAAATTACATGGTGGATTTTTCTAATTTTGAGCAGAAATGGTTGAGATTTTATTTTAAAAATAATAACTTTAAATTTTGGTAATTTCAAAATGTGGGGTAAAAGAATATGAAAGACCGTTTGAGACTAGATTTTTAATTTTTCAAGATTTACAAATTTCTTAGGTAAACTGAATTTTCTCGGGGTCTCAAAAGAATAAAAAAAAGTTCTTACGACTCATGTCAAATTTTTAAATGATTATTTTGTAAAGAATTTCAATAGAAAATTGAAGAAAGAGCATATGTCATTTTGAATTACTTCCTAACATTTTTAAAAATGGTGTCAAAGATTTTAAAGCAAACTTTTGCAATTTTGCCATATAACAAAATTTTAGAACAAAAGTTTAACTAAGTTTAAGAGATATTTAAAAGTTTTGAAATTATTAAAAAATAATTAAAACCAGTGAAGATTTTCAAAGAATTATTTATTTCTTATATTTCCTAAGATTTCGGAAAAGGGTTTACAAGATTTTAAACCAAAATTTTACAATTCCATAAGATTACAAAATAAAAAGAAATAAAAAATCGAGTAAATTCAATATATATTAAGTAGAATTGAATCAATTTTATAACATGAGTTTGACCGCAAAATTTATGGGTATAACAAAACAATAAATAGAGCAAAAGTACTGTTCCTTATGTTTTTAGGTGAGCTAAATTCGAATCCGTAGTAAAAATTTGAATATTTTGACTTCAAAATTAAATATGGTGGTTTTTGTACACAAAAATAGTGCAAAATATTTGATTTTTTAATTTTTTATAATTTTTTTTCAAGCTTAGAATTTCTTCGATCGGTGCAAAAAATTCTTACACTTTAACATAAAATATATATGTATGTTTTTTCTTCCAAAATGGCGGAAAAAATGCAAAAATTTCCAAAAACTGTTTTTTTTTCCATCAACGTTGTTTTTCTCGAAAACTTCAAAGTTTAAAATAAGTTCCATAGATTAAAAATGCCTTGAAATTAACCATAGAACACTACGAAATTTTTTCAGACTTCTTGGAATTTTTTTTTGCAAATTTCAAACTTTTGATTTTTTGAAAAATCGAAAATTTTTTCTAAAAAATCTAAAAAAATTTCATAGTGTTCCATGTTTAATTTCAAGACATTTTTATTCTATGGAACTTTTTTTTTAACTTTCAAGTTTTCGAGAAAAACAAAAATGATGGAAAAAAACCAGTTTTTTGGAACATTTTTGCATTTTTATGCCATTTTGGAAGAAAACACACACACACACACACAGATATATATATAATTTTTTTGTTGAAGTTTAAGAATTTTGTGCACCAACAGTTGAATAAATTTTACGATCTTAAAGCGTTTTATGCCTGAATAAAAAAATTACAAAAATAAAAAAACAAACATTTTTCACTATTTTTGTATACAAAAACCGCCATTTTTAATTTTGAAGTCAAAATATTCGAAAACTGAGAAACAATTTCGATAATTTATCAAATATGTCTTGATTCCTTCCCAACTTTTAAAAGTCCTAAACATCTTTTAAAAAGACTCCAATTTTTCATTATATTTTGTAAAATACCATAAAATAAAATAAAAAAACAACTTCTAGATTTTTTTCTTACACGTCTGAAATATTTAAAATTTGTTCTTTTTCATTTTCTCAAGGACCTTATAAAAGTTATATTTATATAAGTTTAAAAACAAACTGCTAATAATCATTTACTTGCTCTCTTTAATTCTCAGAATATAATTTCAACATGGGCTTATTATAACACTTCAAAAATAATTTTGGATTGATTTTAATGTTCCCAAAGATAAAAAATATTCGTAAATCGTCATTGTTGTAGATAAAACAATTATATTTATGATATAGTAGCATTGTATGGCAAAAAGGCAATATAAAAAAAATTAGTTCTTCATTACTATTTTTAAAAGTGTTTGAAAATCCGAAACTAATACAAAATAACAAAAAATTAATAACAAATCCAAAAACTAGCAGAAAAAATTGCTAAAAATATAAATGAAATAATTATAAATTGACCGAATTATAAAATAAATTTATTGTTAAATTTCCATGAATATTGATATTACTGAAACTTAAAATTAACGAAAATAATTAATATATTATTAATTAATGTCGGGATTATATTTTTTTACAACTGAAAATATTCTCATCATTTGAAATTTGGTAAATTTCATAATTCGATAATAATATAGATTTTCAGCAATTTTTTTCATTTATTTGTGTATTCTTTGTTTATTTTTGTATTACTTTTTATAAGTTCTGAATATCCACGCAATGTTTGTTTTTGTTTAAATTATGTCAATCATGCCACCTTTTCCTATTATAAACAAAATTATAAGTAAGCAGATAAGTTTCATTTGCTACCGAACTCTACACTGTGAAGAAAAAATTATTTTTAAGGGTTTTCGATATTTCTTTGTCCTTTTTAATGCATTTTTCCTTTGTTACTACCAAAGAAATAATGCCCAAATTTATAATTTCTTTGGTACTGCGTGGTTTTGTATAACAAAGTAGCTACCAGCGCCGCTGCGCAGCCGTTTTCAAATCTCATGACATATTTTTCAAATTGGGAAGTACAGTGGAAGCACCCCACTGGATTATATGTAGATTTATAGGTTATGTAGTTCTCAAAAAAGAAAGACTTTGGATTCCCCAGTGATGCTAATGGACCGCCACTATTTCAACTGCGCATGTACCGAAAAGCGCGGGTTACTTAAAATTGCAAAGTACACACTTGTAATATTATAGTAATAACATATTATTTTAAGAAATTAGCTACTTTTAAAATTCAATTTAATTGATTTTTTTAAAGTGAAAATGAAGCAATTTAATTGCGAGGTAAGAGTTTCTGCCGAACAGCCTTATCAAAGAACTTTAAACAAAATAAAAGTACCCGAAGTCTTCAGAAAGATTTTATAAACGTCTACTTTTACAAATTATTATTTATTTATTATTTTTTATATTGCACTCAATTTTGATGGTAAGTTGCGAAAAAGATAAATTCCTTACCATCACTAAGAAGGATATAATATATATTATTATATAATATATTGTAAGAAACGGAGGACACATTATGAATAAAGAAAGAGTAATAAATCATATTAGCTACATTTAAATATAAAAATAAATAATTGAAAACAAATTGGATCTAATTTTAAATTCAAGCAGAGATATTTAAGATTAAAGAACCTCTTAATTTACCTTTGGATTCTGCATATTTATCATGAAGTTCGTTCAACTCTTTATAATTAGTTGCTGTAAGTCCACATTTTGAAGCCACGTTAACAATTAAGCAGACGTGTCCTTTGTATCTATAGAAGTAATTTATTTATTTGAGCTCAATATTCATTAAAAGTAGAATTTAAAATAAATATAAAAGTAAACTAATTACTTTGACAGTGGAACATCTTCTCCTTTAATGGATTTAGCTGTGAAGTCGTAAATTGAATTAGCAGACTTGAAGTCCTCATTTCCACTCATTGTTGCTGCAAGTATATCAAATATATGACTCAACCCGCTCGTTTATTTATAAATATTTAATCTTTCCGCTTTGTTTAATAATATCAGCTATGCTTTTCGTTTAAAGAAAAGTTACGATCTTATCTTTTAGGGGGAGGGGGGTTAAGGGCACGTTAAAAATACACAGTTACACCCATACCGACATATTTTTTTGAACAATTTACGTCCACATGAAATGAAAATTTAGGAAATATTTTCCTTTCTCTAAAACAGTTGGTGTATCGCGAAAATCTTGAACGCATCGTTGACTTTTTTCCTCAATGCCGATTGGATAATTTGAAAAACTGGAAGGAAGGAACGTTGCCAAATTCAGGCACATAATTAAGAATTGAGTTTCATTGGAAGGGTAGTGTCAAAGAATGAACATTTATTTTGCATAATAGAACTGAAAAAAATCTTTAAATTTATTAATGTGACATTTTATTAGTATTATCACAGATCTAGTTAACATAATTCATTTTAAACTAAGAAAGAGATTCTCAATAAAATAAATTTTCAACCAAATTGACAAATCCTTTTTAAAAGAATAACAAAGAATTTAATGTTAATTAATTTAATTTTGAGTCAATGAATAAAAAAAAAAGAATTGAATTTTCATCTATAAAAGATCATTTTTTAACAAAATAAGTGAATTTTCAACTTAAAAAGATCAATTATAGCCTTAATGACATAGCTACATTTTTTCTTAGAAGAAATAATTTTCAACAACAAAAAACGAATTTTCAATACAATTTTTTTTTTTAATTTTAACCATAGAAATGAAATTTGAACAAAAATTATGTGTCTTCATTAAAAAAATTTTTTTAGCCAAATAGTTTAATTTTTAACCCAAAATATAAAGTTTCTACCCAAGAGATTAAATATCTATCAAACAAAATTTCGACGGAAAATTCAGAATAAATAATATTTATTTAAAAAATTTATTTAAAAAAAAATTATTCTCAATAAAAGAAATTATATGCATCGAAAAAAATTTCAAGGAAAAATGCAGAATAAATAATATTTAGTAAAAAATTATTATAAATTAATTGAAATTAAGTGAAATTAAGTTAATTAAAATCAATTAAAAATTACGGTTAATTTTCTACAAAAAAATAATAACAAAGCAGATTAATTTTTAACCAAATACATAGATCAATTTTCAAATAAAACAGATACATTTTTAAGAACAAAAAAGAATATTTTTATTTCAAGTTAGAGAAATACGTTTTTTTTACAAATAAAATGAGTTTTCAAGAAAATAGTTAAATTTTTTAACAAACAAATAAATTTTCCGCCAAAAAGATTAAATATCTATAAAAAAATCGAATAAAAATGGGATAGATAATTTTTAGTTAAAATAATAAATTTTGAATTTAAAAAATAGTAATTTTTAGCTAGAAAAATAAGTTTTGAAGCAAATATAAGAAATTTGTAACAGAATATTTAAATTTTCAACCAAACAAATGGATTTTTTACTAAAAAGATTATATTACTATGAACAAATGTCGACAAAAAATTTGGTACAATTTTTTAAATTTAAATTTAGAAAAATCATTTTTAACCAATAAAATGAATTTTCAACCAAATAATTTAGTTTTTAGTAGAATTTTCAGCCTGCTAGTTGCATTTTTAACTGAAGAAGATTGATGTGGAACCAAACATGAAATAGTTCACTTTTTAGTATGAAAAACTAATTTTAAATATTTAAAAAAAAAAAAATTTTCAAGCCAAAGAAATTAATTTTAAACCCAAAAGATTAAATTTTTACCAAAAAAATTAAATATCTATCAAAAATCATTTTGACGAGAAATTAAATAGATCATTTTTAGTTTAAAAAAGTAATTTTCAAAATGAAGATCATTTTCAACCAAAGAAATGACTTTTCAATCAAGATGATAAATTTTCTACCAAAAAGGAATAATTTTTAACAAAAGCACTTTAACCAAAAATGTTAATTTTTTACCAAAGATAGACAAATTTTTAACAGAATTAATTAATTTTCACTCGAAAAGAATCAATTAGAGCAAAAATTTACTATCTATTTATTCAGAAGAAAAAATTAATTTTTAGGAATAAAAAAGTATTTTCAATAAAAATTGGTTAATTTTTCAACCAATGAAACGAAATTTCAACAAAAAAAAGACAAATTTAAAACAAAATAGATCATTTTTTAACTAAAAATCATCCGTTTTCAACATCAAATAAAATATCATAATTTTCCGTTAGAAATATAAGCTTTTAAACAAATAAAATAAAATTTGAATGAAATAATTAAAATTTCAACCAAATAAATGAAGAGTCTATTAAAAAGATTAAATTTCTATATAAAAAAAATTTCGAGTAAAAATTTGGTTTAATTTTTACTAAATAATTAATTTTCAATAAAAAAGTCATTTTCAACCACTAAAATGATTTTTCAAACAAAGATTAATTTTTAACGAAATATATGAATTTTAAACCAAACATCAAACCTGATAAATGAATTTTCAACAAATAGGTGAATTAGTCACCAAAAAGATTAATATTCTACCACAAAAGACAAGGTTTCATTAAATACAGAAACTTTGAAAAAAAATAGTTGAATTTTAAACTGCTATAAAACTAATTCTCAAGCCAAAGAAATCAATTTTGAACCAAAAACATCAATTTTTTATAAAAAAAAATTAATTTCTAACAAATTACATCAATTTTTAACCAAAAAGGTGAATCAGTCACCAAGAATATTAATTTTATACCCCAAAAGACATTTAACAAAATACAGCAATTTTCAAACAAATAATTGAATTTTCAACTGAAGAAGATGGATGCTCAACCAAACATGAAATAGTTAAGCAGTTTCAAAAATTATTTTTAAAAATGTTAACAAAATAGATGAATTTTGAGCAATAAAAAAAGAGAAGATTTTCAACTAAAATGATGAATCATCAGCAAAATAAATTTTTAACAAATTAGTTCCACTTTCAACTTAATAGTTTGAAAAGTCAAATTTACAGGATTATTCGAGCAAAAATTGATTTAAATATCCTGTAAATTCTCCATTTTTCCAGCTTTTTTATGTAACATATATTACTAAATGAACATAAATATCATATTTTTCTTAAACTTGAACTTTCAAAATTAAGTTTTATTATAAAAAAAAAATTAATACATTTATGTTGCGTTATATATAAAGAAAACGCGGTAAATGCATACTTATGGAAAATTCGAATCAAATTTAGGAAATACCTTGAAAATTTTCGTAATTTTTAAATGTTACAAAAAAGTTAAAATTACAGTCTCAGATTATTACACTCACGGACAGTTATATTTTGCCAATGAAATAAAATCTGCCAATTTCAAAGAATTGCAAGTGAAAAAATGGTGTTATTCACATTGAACTTTTTCCAACTTTCTCACTATAAAAAAAATTTCTGTAAATCATATATAACGTTCTCAAATTATATAGGACTTTCTGTAAAATTCATAAAAAGTTTGTTCCGAAAATAAGCCGAGTTTTTCTTAAAAGGAAAGGGTAATTAAGTGGATGCGTAGCGCGCAAAATATTCTGGTGAAATAAAAGACACTAAACAAACATGGACGTAAACTGTTCTAAAAACAAAAATGTCGGTAAGGTGGGAATCGTCTAGAAAATATTTTTGCATGTCAGTTTAATTTTTTTTTTTAAATAAACAGTTTTTAAAATCTTAAAAATTATGAAAATTTGAATTCACTTTGAATTAATTTTTTATGAGTGAGTAGAAAAGCATGCACTCTTTATAGTAATGTTATTTTTCTACTTAAAGATTATAGCAGATGAAGTGTACGTGCCTGAAAAATTTCGGATGAAGGTAGGTAAGCCGATAGAATATGAAAGGGGTCTTAAAATACGCATTCTTGTATTGAAGCTTATTTTGAGCAGGGATCGTGTTCCTGAAATGATTGAACGCAATTCTCAACTTTTCTTGATGTATAATTAATAAATAACCAAGGACCAATAAAGAAAAAAAATATTTGGTCGAATGCAATTTTATTTGATATTTTTTTCACTTGTTCGAATCTTAAATAATTAACTTTATAACAGTGTAATATAAAAACTGATTATTTTTACGGTTTCGAAAATAAAAACCTCAATTTTTGAAAACTTTATTTAAAATATTTTATTCTAAATTTAACAATAACATTTAAATTTGTTAAAATAATGAAAATGTAGAAAAAACAGAGACTGAATATAAGCAAACAAGTGAACATTTAAAAAAAGTGGATAAAGTAGCACACGAATATTGAGGTGCTTAAAATTTTATATTTTCAAAAAAAAGGTTTAATAATGGAGAAATTTAAATTTTAAGGCTTCAACAAATTTTTATTTAAAAAAAAACACACTTTTTATCACATTTCGTTAGTGATATGAAAGATTTTCCGTAATTAGGCATTTTTAATTGTAGGACTTTAAAAATTAAATATTTTCATAACTCAAACATGTTTATTATTGAATCAAATAAATATTTTCTAACAAATAATTAAATTTTCAACTACAAAAAAAATTGTCAACGAAAAAATAGTTTTGTTTTAAATGAAAATGAGGTGAGTTTATAAAAAAAAAGAAGAGGAATTTTCAACAAAATTGTCAAATATTCAACCAAAAAATATTAATTTTGAAATAAACAGTTACATTTTTAACCGCAACATACGAAATTTCTACTAGAAAAAATAAATTATTAAACCAAAAAGACGATTTATTTTTAAAAGATTCTAATTTTCAACAAAAAAGATTTTCCAGTCAATAAAGAAGAAACGAAGAAAATTATTTTTTTTTCACAAAATTTTATTTTGTTAAATCTTTTAAACTGACTAGAATTACACCAAAAATTATCTTAAAATCTTCCAGATTTTTTTCGGAAAATTTTGGAAATCTTTGAAAATGTTTAGAAATATTGTTAAACATTCTCTCAAAATTAATTTTTCAGAATAAAAAAGTACTTTAATTTTTCCATGAAACTTAAAAATAAAACTATTATTTTAAAAACTTCCAAAATTCTTTTTAAAAAAACCCTTTTTCAAAATCTACAAGAATCTAAATTTTGTGTGAAAATTTTTGAAATCTCCTTAAGATATAAATTATTTTCGAATTTTTTTCAGAACATATAAAACTACAAAACATGTTTTAAAATAGTTCAAGGCTTTCCTAAAACTTTTAAAATCTAAAAAGTTTTAAAAATCATTTGAAGTTTTTCCACAAATCGTAGGAAAAGAATTATTCCCTTGAGACGTTTGGAAATGATTAAAAAGCTTCTGATAAAATGTAATATTTGATATTGTAATCAGAACAAATTTTGATTTTAAATACAAAATAGTTGAATTCATTTTTTAACGAAATTTCAAGAAAATAGTAGAATTTAACTAGAAATATAAATTTTCAACGAAGATTAATTTTCTGACAAAGAAACATTTTTTAAATAAAATATTTACATTTTTAAACAAAGTGGACCATTATTCTCTAAAATATTATAAAACTTCAACCAAACAAGTGCATATTTAAAAATAATTATTTAGCTTTTAACCTAGTAGTTAAAAAATGATGTTAATTTTAAAATGAAAATAGTTAAATTCACCCAAACAGAAATTTTTTAACAAACTACATGAATGAAGAAATTTAATTTTAAACCAAAATAGTAGTAATTTTAATAGAAAAAGAGGTCATTTCTACCAAAGGCGACAAATTTTTAATCAAAAAGAAGAATTTCCCACAAAAAATATTTTTTAGTCAAGAAAGAAAAAAATCTTGGGCAAATTATATTTTCAAGAGAAAAATAAAGTTTAATACCAAAAAGTTTTATATTCTTTTTCCTTGTTTATTTATGAAAAATGTGTGTCAACTTGAAAGATATTTAGGCATTTTTTAAGCTTGGAAAGATAGAAAAATATTTTGTAAATTTTTTGAAAACATTCAGTTTAAAAATATTTTTAATCTCTTGAAAACTTCTAAAATTTCTAAATATGTTTTTAACTGACTGGAATTATTCCTAAAATAATTTTCTAAAATAAAGAAAAACTTGCAATCTTCCCAGAAATCTGAAGAATTTTTATTTTCTTATATTAAAACTTTTCAAAATCCCTAAAAAAAACTTAAAAATTTGATTTCGAAATCTTCGAAAATCCAAATTTTGTTTTAAGTTTTGAAAAATCTTTTCAAATTTTTAATCATTTGAAATTTGTTTAAACTTCTAAAAATATCCTTTAAAATTAATCAAAATTTTCCCAGAAATCTTACGACAATGTTTTCATTCTCTTGGAACTTTACGAAATTCTTAAAAAGCTTCGAAATTTTTTGTTCCAAATCTTGAAAAATCTGCATTTTGTTAAAAAAAATTTGACTTAAAAATTTTAAATTATATATTAACAATTTAAAAACTTTTAAATATTTGTTGAAATACTTCAGAGCTCCTATTTTTTTTTAGATCTTAAAAAAAAATAAGGCACTTTCCTTAAGACCTTCCAGATTCCTGTTAGACATATTTAAAAATTTTCACAGGCTTAAATTCAAATAAAATTACATATTCCGAAATTTTGATGTATTAAATTGATGCTACAAAAAACGCTTAATATTTATTGTATATAATATAAAATATCTTTTGCCGAATTACAAAATTCCCAAATAATAAAATTACAAAATTGGAATATTCCCAAATAATAAAATACTCGCATAATAAAATATCCGAACAATAAAATCCCCGAATTATAAAACTTTCAAATAATAATATTACCGAATAGTAAAATGCCTGAAATATACATTTCCCGAATGATAATATTCTCGCAAAATAAAATATCCGAATAACACAACTCGCATATAGTAAAATTCATAAATTATAAAATTCACAAATAATAAAATGGCCGATTTTGAAAATTTCAGGATAATAAATTTCTCGAATAATAACACTCTCGAATACTGAAATTACAGAATAGTAAAATTCCTCGAATATAAATTTTCCGAATAATAAACTTTCTTAATTTTACAACACTAGAATAATAAAATTCTTGAATTATAAAATTCCCGAATAGTAAAATTCCTGAATTATAAATGTCCCACATAATGAAATTCTCGCAAAAAAAAATATCCGACTAATACAATTTTCAAAGAATAAAATTACAAAATTGGAATATTCCCGAATTATAAAACTTCTGAATAGAAAGATTCCCGAATAGAAAAATGCCAGAATTATAAATTTCCAGAATGATAATATTCTCGCACAATAAAATATCCGAATAATACAATTCGCATATGAGGAGACTGAAAAATCTCGAAAAATAAAATTCTCAACACTGTAAAATTTCCGAATAATGAAATTCGCGAACAACAAAATTGCCGAAAAGTGAAAATACCGAATTGGAAAATTCCCGAATATTAAAATTCGCGAATAATAAAATTTACAACAAATAAAAATACCGATATGGAAAATTCCCGAATAATAAAATAGCCGAATTAAAAAATACCTGAAACTGAAAATTCCCGAATAATAAAATTCCCGACAGTTTATAATATTACCGAATTGGAAAATTCCCGAAAAATAAAATTCTTCGCAGTTAATAATATTACCGAATTCGAAAAATCTCGAAGAATAAAATACCCGTCAGAAAATTATCGAATTATAAAATATCGAAACAAAAAATCACTCTATTTTCATCATACCTTATTACGTTTTTGAAACAAAATTATATACATACATACATACATATATATATTTAAAATTAGATTTTTGCGAACGGTTTTTTACTTTTTTCAAATTATGTGTACATTAAAAAATGAGTTACCCAGAAATATTTTATTTAAAATTATTGTTCTTTTAAATTCCATTTTCGAAATTTTAAAAACTGAAAATAATTGGAAAGAAATTTTCATTATTGTATACGTAATCAATAAAATATATTTATAAAAAATTGTAATTGTTTAATTTCTTAGATTTTATAATTCGGGAATTTTCCAATTTGGTATTATTATAAACTGTCGTGAATTTTATTAATCCGGAATTTTCAATTTCGGGAATTTTATAATTCGGCAATTTTATGATTCGGCAATTTTCCAAATGGGTATTTTTATTTTTCGGCAATTTTATTATTCCCGATTTTTAATATTCGAGAATTTTTCAATTCGTTATTTTTATTTTTCTGCAATTTTATTATTCGGGAATTTTCTAATTCGGAAATTTAACAGTCAGTGACGGGAATTTTATTTGTCGGGATTTTTCAGTAGTCCCTCGCATATATTAAAATTCGTAAATTATAAAATTCACAAATAATATAATTACTGAATTTGAAAATTGCAGGATAATACAATTCTCGAATAGTAAAATTCCTCAATTATAAATTTCCCGAATAATAAAGTTCCCAAATTTTACAATGCCCGAATAATAAAATTCTCAAATAATAAAATATCCTAATAATTAAAGACCCGTATAAAAAATTCCTGAATTACAAAATTCCCAAATAATAAAATTACAAAATTGGAATATGCCCGAATAATACAATTCTCGCATAATAAAATATCCGAACGATAAAATTCCAGAATTATAAAACTCCCGAATAGTAAAATACTTGAATTATAAATTTCCCGAATGATAATATTCTCGCATAATACAATTCGCATAGAGTAAAATTCGTAAATTATAAAATTCCCAAATAATAAAATTACCGAATTTAAAAAATTGCAGGATAATAAAATTCGCGAACAATAAAATGAACAAATAGGAAAATTCCTCAGCTATAACTTTCCCGAATAATAAAGATCCCAAATTTTACAATGCCCGAATAATAAAATTCTCAAACAATAAAATATCAGAATAATAAAATTACCGAATAGTAAAATGCCTGTATTATAAATTCCCCGAATAATAATATTATCACATAATAAAATATCTGAATAATACAAATCTCGAATAGTAAATTTCTTTTATAAAATATCCCGAATTAAAAAATTCCTAAATTATAAATTTCCCAAATAATAAAATTCTCCCATGATAAAATATAAGAATAATAAAATTCCTAAATAGTAACATTTCTGAAAATTCCGGAATTATAAATTTCCCGAATAATAAAATTCCAAATAATCAAACAATATAATGAAAATATATTGTAAATGTTTAAATTTTGTGAAATTATGGTCTTAATTTAAAATAACAATTCATAAATATATATTCCTGCTATTGAAATATTTTTCTTTTAAATTTAGTTATTTTAAATTCAAAAAATAATTTCATCAACTCCAGACATTAAAAATATATTTTTTTGTGAATTATTTAAATTAAATTTGGATTTAAATAAAGCTTTATGAATAATTGACTATCCTGATAAGAACATTTTGTGATCAAAATGTCGAAAACTGATCATTTATTTATTTTAAAATTTATTACATTATTCAGACAAATAAAATCGGCGAGGTATTTTTAATAAATAAAAATGATTTAAAGAATTTAAATCGTTTCAATTCGGGAATTTCACGTTTCGGAATTTTTCAGTCATCCCGTTAGAAAGTTAAGAGCAGACTTGTTCTTTTATTACGAAAGAATAATTTACAATTTAAATTTTTTCTTTTCGAACGAAATTTTTACGATTAAATTACCTCGTATGTTAATTGTAATTTACAAAATTCAAAAGTGTGCAAACAATGACGTATTAAACAATGAATTTTAAACTATTTTAATCAGAACCAAATAATTTTAAATTTCTTTAACACATTATTCAAAATTTAATCTTTTCCATTCTAAAATTATATACAAGGATTATAAATGATCAAAAATATTAAAACGCAAGGATTTTAAATAAAAATTATACAATTTTGAATAAGTTTCGTAAAGTCGGACATAACCTAGAAATGATAATCAGTAAAGAAAAGCACTCTGTAAAACACGAATTTATTCTATAAATTCAAAAAATTTTTTTTGAATGGACAATAATAATTGATAAAAACAAAAGAAAAGGTTAAGGGAAAATCGAATTAAATGACCGACACCTATAATGAATGACTATGACTAAGCACTTGTTTTTTATACTAAATATTTGATATTCGAGAGGGCAAAAAAGCACTTGATAGAATGAGTACACTCAGATTATTTATTGAGAATGTCAGTGCATCCTTTTGGCACGGTTTTCAATGAAAATTCTTACCTGATTTTTGGATATTTTCCACCGGGACAAAACAAACAGGAGCAGACGATACACACTCCAGCAAACTTTTACGCACACTGACGTGGTTCACTGATGCACCCACACGCCGAAATCAGCTGACTGACGCGGAGTGCGCATGACAGATTGCTTTCTATCTGTCCATCAGGTATTTTGCTGCTCAATTATAAAACGGATGACCATGAGACGATAATAATATACAAAGTTCACCAATGAGTAATAGATATTTTTCTTGCAATGAGGGTGAATCAGACCAAACACAAAATACATTTAATAAATGGCAATTATTATAAGTTTTGTTGTTGAGATCTATATTTTTTTTAATAAACTACAAACTACTTGATAAAAA
>NC_046657.1:132120530-132122542 GCF_010883055.1 Belonocnema kinseyi | reverse complement strand
GGCCGCTAAATGGCAATACCGGTTTCATATGTATACACCTGGTAGTTTGGAAGCAACGCTTGGGTGAATTGTAACATACATAACCTCGAAATATACACGCACGTTGTTAGCAATATCAAACATTTTTTGATAAAAAAAAAAAAAAACACACACAAAAAGTGTGTGGGGACGTCCATTAGCATGTTCGCTATCATTTTCCAGATTTAGAAGGCAACATATTTCTTATCCTAGGAAAAAAGCCGGGGGAACCTAAAACTGGTAAAATCGACAATTTTCTAAGTATCATATGCCCTTAAATAATTGATGCGGTATTTGTATTTTCTTTGCCTCTCGTATCAACATAAACTGTTTTATTAAATTTATAAAATTAATTATTTATTAATTTGTTTATTAAAAAGCGTAATTGAAGACACAAAAGAACTATTCCGGATGTAACTTTTTCCATTCAATCTGATTCTTGTATTTGTTTCGCAAACTTAGTTTATAACGAAATAATTTGTTTAAACAGATTGTTTAAACACATCAATTTTGTAAAAGTAATGACAAATTTGAAATCAGCGATGCCTTAAACCCTTAAAACAATATCTGGTTTATATCATTCGTGGCTAAAAAATCTTATGGTCACAGAAGAATTTAAACGACTGAGTTGGCGTTGGCCTTATACAACCTTTTTTATCCCCCACATTGGACTCGCTATTGATATTTTTTAAATAATAATAAGTATTTTTGAAAACAAGATTTTAAAGCGAACATTAAACTCATATTACGATATTAAAACGAGCATTACACACAAATTTAAAAAATGTATGTTTCGGCCGCCATTTTGAAATTGAGCATTTTAGTAGTTTATTTATTGCCAGCAACACCAAAAATATCAAATTCAATAATAACATTGGTTGTCTAATTGTTTTTGTCCGCCATTTTGCAAAATAAAAAGTAATTCTGAAAAAATTTGAGATGAAAGTACACATATTAAAGATAATCTGTGCCAAATTTGGTGCAAAATAAATCCATTTACGAGATATTTAGGTGGCCCGATTGACATGGACTTATCAAGAATAAGATGAGAGTAAAATTAACTCAATTGGCATAAGATTCATGCGCATAATGTGCGGGAAAACTCTGATGGACAAAGTAAGTAACGAGATAATTCTAAAAGAGTGTGGTGCAGAAGGGACGCTAGTAGACACATGGGAAAGAAATCGGTTAAGATAGTTCGGGCATGTTGAGAGAATGCCAAATGAACGACTAACAAAACAAGTGTGTCAAGGTAAAATAAATGGTAGCGTGCCCAGAGGTAGACCACGGAAAGAATAGTTAGAATGTGCAAATGAGACCCTAGTTAGAAGGGAAATAAGAAGTCACAGAAACACGAGAGTCTGCATGAAAAAATGCATGTACATAAAAGAAGCCAGAGAAGTATGCCAGGACAGAAAAGTATGGCGGCAAATACTCGTACTTAATAAAAAGAGTGCCAGTAGAGTGAATGGCACCTTAATCAAAAGACCTTGGACACTAATGGACCCAAGTGGGGAACCTTACATAACGACTTTGTGAGGTTCTTCGCTTGGGGTGATGGTTAGAGATTGATCAGCAACCTGGGTCGGAACAGTGTTGCGCAACGAACGTGTTATTTACATAAATGACTCGAGAATTCTGGATCAGTCTGAACATTCCCTATCCCTTTCCCAAATTACTCCTTTCCCCACCGAGTGAGTTACGCCTACCCCGAAAAGCAAATGGTTTAAGGGTGTAATAATAACATTGCATCCTAACACGAGCCACTGCGGAATGGGCGCTCCATACTTTCAATATAAGGTGTATTGTGACGAGATGTTTTTCACCTGTCACATATACTTAACCATATTGTCACCGGGCTCCTTTAACAGTGAATTACATAAATTTCTTTTTGGGCATATTCGGTACCGGAGAAAGAGAGTCCTCGTTTGCACAAGCTCTCTTATTTGGTTTTATAGATTACACGCAGATTTGTTTAGTATTTTTATTTTCTC
>NC_046657.1:132113215-132120430 GCF_010883055.1 Belonocnema kinseyi | reverse complement strand
GGGCGCATACTTTGAATAAAATATTTGTTATCATTCTCTTGAAATAAATGTGTTTTTTTCTTGAAAAAATACCGGTTTCATATGTATACACCTGGTACACAATATTTTTGGCCGAAAACTTTGGACTTGCAAATAAACATAGTAACTAATCTCCCGGAACTAACCTTGTTTGCAGGCAACCAAAAAAGTTTATTTCATAAATAATTTCTAGATTATCAGAAAGGCAGAGATGAAAAACAACGTAACCTCAGAATAATGCATATACATAAAAGTTTTATTTAGCACAATAAATTTTTTTGCTATTATATCCCTCAAAAGAGTTCGGGGATGTCCGTTATAATATTTTATATCATCTCCGAATTAGTTTTTAAAAATTTTCATTTTTGTGGAAAAAGAAGCCGGCGAAACTGTAAGTATCACATGCCCTTAAGGGCTTTGGAATACACTTAATCCAAACATGCGATTAGTTTTGTAAAATTAGTTTTGTTTTAACAATTTGTTTTAAAAAATTGTTTAAACAAATTAATTTTGCAAAAGTAATGGCAAATTCGAAATCAGCGATGCCTCAAATCCTTAAAACTATATCTGGTTTATATAGTTCGTGGCTAAAAATTCTTATGATCACAGAAGGGTTTAAAACACTGGGTTGGTGTTGACCTTGTTATTATACAACATTTTTTTATCCACCATATTGGCCTTGCTATTGATTTTTTTTTAATAATAATAATAATAAGGATTATTGAAAATAGGTTTTTGAAACGAACATTAAACGATATTTTACGGTATTAAAACGAACACTACAAACAAATTGAAAAAATTATTTTCCGGCCCACATTTTAAATCCGCCATTTTTAAATATAGCATTTTAGTGGTTTGGTTATTACTAGCAGCACCAAAATATCAAATTGAATAATAATCTCGGGTTTCTTATTGTTTTTTTAATTCATCTTAAGAAAGTTTAACCTGGAGAGCATGTAAAAAAACCACGTTTTTTTTGACATATTTTGGTCCGCCATTTTGAAGCCAGTTTTTGGCCTTCGTGGCCAGAGGAATTTTTGTTTTTACAATAGAATTTTCTACTTTTTCTTGGAAACAATGCAGCTAAGAAACAATGTTAAGATAAAAGTTTGCGCGTCTAAAAAAGTTTTATAAAAATTGTATCTTGTTCTTTTCCATATATCATTAATAGTTTACGAAAAAATGCAAAAATTTAAATTTGATGCAGAAAAAAATTCTGGCCTCAGAAATGGCTCCGTCAGCATTATTGTAATAAGATTCCTTTTTTCTGTTAGCAGAAACTATTCAAAAATATTTGGAAGAATAAAAAATGTGAGGTTTTCCAGAAAATATTCTTTTTCATGTTTTCAACATTTGAAGAAAAAATTATAAAATATGTTTTGGAAAACCACAACTTTTTATATTTTTGCATTTTTTTTTTGTAATTTCCGTTAATAGAAGAAACGCTTCTTATCAGAATGATGCAACTTAACTACTTTTTTTTTAATTTGTTTAGAAAAAATGCCATTATTTTGTTCCTTTTAAACTTTTTTTTTTAATTTTGCGGTGGATTATGAAAGAAGACGATAAACTCTATTAGAATCAAGAAGAAAACAAAAATCTCAATTAGATCAAACTTTATGGAGGCTTAAAGAAAAAAATCATTTTTAAAAAAACCACTATACATTGAAATACCCATAACTCCTTCGATTTTTTTTTTTTTTTGTAAATCAGCAAAATACGTATCGTCTAATTTCTTCTAAAAAATGATATATTTTATCCCGAGAGATTAGTAATTTATAACGTTAATTTAAATATAAGGTTTTATATCATTAGAAGAAAAAAAAGTAATAAGTTAACGTGGGATTTTACTTTATAAGATGTTCTTAGAAAAATATTCTCGAATTTGTGTCCTGTCTTGAAGCTTTGCAATATAAAATGCTTCAATTTTTAATTTGTGTGATTTAAAATTACGTAGTTTTGAATTTCACTTTTGAAGATTTATAAATGAAATCTCTTCAAATTAAGTTTGCAATTCTAAACTTTCCAAGTGGAAAAAAAATTCAATTTTTAATCACAACAATACCAAGTTTTTAATTGTAAAAATTAAAACATTCCTGAGTTTTAATTGGAAATTTTCAAAATAAAAAACTTTAATTTAAAACACGTACAAATAAAATGTTTTTAAACTTTTATGAATTTGAAGATTAAAAGTGATAATATTGTATTGTTTCAATTCGAGGTGTGATAATTTATTTTGTAAATATTTTCATGCTTATATTTACACCACTACGTGATCTTATTCATATTTTCCCGTGATTTTAAAAATTTTGCATTTTATAATTATGGGACAAATTTTGAACGAAATATTTTTAGTATTTGAATTTATAATTATATTAATTATCATTATTATTATTTGTTTGCAGATTTCTTACTTTTTTTAAGTTTTGCACTTGAAATCTTCAAATGACGTCTTGTCCTTTACTATTAACAATAATCGTAAATAAAATAATTCTACGTTACATGGATTCGCTGAATACGTGCTTTCAGAATTTAATTTTAACAAAAATTCAAGTGGTCAAACGCTTTTAACAAATAAATAGTTATTCGAAAATTGGGAAAATGATACAAATAAATACAAAAGTTGGCTAACTCAATCGAAGAAATTTTGAACAAAACAGTTGCATTTTCCACCAAAAATATGACATTAAAAATGATGAAATTTTTAACCAAATAGCTGAATTTTTAACTAAATAATTAATCTTTGAACGAAACAGATAAACTTTGTATGGAACAACTGAATTTCTAACCTAAATAAATGAATGTTTAAGCAAAAATGAAATTTTTAAATTTCCAGTTAAAAGAATTAATTTTCTGTAAAGAAAAAGAACGAATTTTTCACAAGTTATATTAAAAGAACAAAAATAATTAATTTTTAACAAAATAGATTCGAATTCTCAACCAAAATAGATATAAGGAAACAATTCAATTTCCAACGAAAGTTGAGTTTAAAACAAAAAATATGAATTTCTAACCATATAGTTGAATTTGTGATCAAAAAGATCAATTTTCCAGAACAAGATTAATGTTCTACAAAAAAAGTCAAATTGTTGAATTTTGAAGCCAATTATGAATTTTCAACAAAAAAGTTAAATTCCTACCAAACAGTTAATTTTTCTAATAAATAGTGGAATTTTTAACTAAATAGATTAATTTTATAGCAAAATAGTTGAATTTTCAACGAAAAATATTAATTTTAAACCAAAAAAATTAATTTTTAACACTAAATATTTGAATTTTCTACTAATTTCTTCATTTTTAAGCAGAAAAAGACCAATTTTCTACAAAGCAGTTGAGTTTTAAATTTGAAAGTGTAAAACTCAAACAAAAAATGTAATTCACAAACAAGTATTTAAATTTTCAACGTAAATCATCAATCTTCAGCCAAAAAAGAAACCATTTTTTATAAATAACTGTAACTTTAAACCAAAAAGTTTATTTTTTAATCAAAAAAATCTAAAACAGTAAAAAAAAAGCTTTAAAAGTTTATTTTTCAATCGAAAAAATAAAAATCTCAACAAAACTTGTTATAGTTGGTATTTTAACAACAACAAAATCTTAGAAAATAAAAAAGCTTAAAAAATAATCCGGTCTCAATATTTCGTCTCTTGAAAACAAGTGCAGTTTATGAAATATAAAAGAACTTTTTGATCAAATATTTGCATAACTAAAAAAAATATTAGACTGATTTTGATTGAGATACATAAATCCACTTTTGAACTATGTGACCCGAAATTTTTGTTTCATTATTTCTCGTATTTTCTTACTTATAGCAGTTGGACGGAAAAATGTCAAAATCGGATAGCCCCGGACATTCAAACAAAAAAGGTAATTTACGACAAAAAATTAAATTTTTAACGAAGGTTATAAATCTTCAAGGCCAGAAAAAAATATCTTAGAAACTAGGTCAACTTTAAACAAAATAGTTTATTAAAAAAGCATAATAATAAATAGGAATCTCAAAAAACATGTAACAGTGGATATTTCAAACAAAAATTGAATTGTCAAATTCTCCGTTTAAAAAATTAATTTTCAGAAAAAACATGTAATTTTTAATAAGTTTAATTGAAAGAAAGAAATGTATTTTTAACAAGATATTTTTCAATTCTTATAAAGTTTTACCAAAAAAATATCCAATAAATTGTCGAATTTTTAAGTCAAGCATGAATTTTCAACAAAAAAGTAAATTTTTCCTACAAAGCAGTTAAATTTTTAAATAAATATTTGAATTTTGTACTAAATAGATTAATTTTCTACCCAAATAATTAAATTTTCAAGGCGCAATTTAATTGTCAACCAAATATTTAAATTTTCTACTGAATTCTTCCATTTTCAAGCAATAAATACCATTTTTCCACCAAGCAGTTGAATTTTCAGTTGGAAAGTATGAAATTTATACAAAAAATGTAATTTACAACTAAATAATTAAATTTTTTCAAGTGATGTAAATCTTGAAGAAAAATAAACAACAATTTCTTATAACATAGTTCAACTTTAAACCAAATAGTTCCAATAAATTGTTGAATTTTGAAGTCAAATATGAATTTTCAAAAAAAAATTAATTTTTCCTACAATGCAGTTAAATTTTCAAACAAATAATTTAATTTCTTACAAAATAGTTGAATTTTCTAACGAAATAGATTTAATTTTACATAAAAAAGTGAATTGCCAACCAAATGTTTCAATTTTCTACTACATTCTTCCATTTTCAAGCAGAAAAGACCAATTTTCTACAAAGCAGTTGAATTTTCAGTTTCAAAGTATGAAATTAAACAAAAAAAAGTAATGTAAAACCGAAATACTTACATTTTCAACGAAGATTGTAAACCTTCAAAAAAAAAATTAAAAATCATAAAGTAGTTTAGCTATAAACCAATGAGTTTATTTTAGTGCAGCAAAAAAGAGATCTCGACAAAGCGTGTAATAGTTTATATTTTGAAAAAAATGGAATTGTCATATTTTTTATTTAAATAATTAATTTTCAATTAAAAAGATGTAATTTTCAACAAGTTGAGTTAAAAGCAAAAAAAAAAAGAATTTATAACATAATAGTTTTGAGTTCTCATAATGTTCTACCAAAAAAAAAAATCCAATAAATTGTGGACTTTTGAAGTCAAATATGAATTTTTAACAAAAAAGTTGATTTTTACTACAAAGCAGTTAAATTATCAAATAGATAGGTTAATTTTTATTAAATAAATCAATTTTCTAAAGAAATAGTTGAATTTTTAAGAAAAAATAAAAAGTCTAAAAATTTTTTAATTTTCTACTAAATTCTTCAATTTTCAAGCAGAAAAGACCATTTTTCTACAAAGCAGTTGAATTTTTAGTTGGAAAATATGAAATTTATACCAAAAATGTAATTCATAACTAAATAATTAAATTTTTAACGAATGTTATAAATCCTCAAGCCAAATAAAAAGACAGTTTCCTAGAAAGTAGTTTAACTTTAAGACAAATAGTTCATTTTTCAATTGAAAAAATATTAATCTCAACAAAACTTGTAATTTTTAATTGATTTTTCAACCAAAAACATTAAATTGTCCAATTTTAAATTAAAAAAATTTTGTTTAACAAAAAGATACGTAATTTTTAACATTTTAAATTGAAAGAAAAAAATGTATCTTTAACAAAACAGTTTTGAATTCTCATAAAGTTGTACCAAAAAAAGTTCTAATAAATTCTTGAATTTTGAAGTCAAATATAAATTTTCAACAAGAAATTTAATTTTTCGTAGAATGCAATTAATTTTTTAGAGAAATAGTAGAATTTTTACTAAATAGTTAAATTTTAAACTGAATAGAATGATGAATTTGTTACCAAAATAGTTAAATTGTCAAGATAAAATTTAAAAAGTCTACCAAATTTTTTAATTTTCTACAGAATTCTTCAATTTTCAAGCTGAAAATACCATTTTTCTACAAAGTAGTTGAATTTTTAGTTGAAAAACATGAAATTTATAGCAGAAATGTTATTTATAACTAAATAATTAAATTTTTAACGGATATTATAAATCCTTAAGCCAAATAAAAAACAGTTTCCTAGAAAGTAGTTTAACTTTAAGACAAATAGTTCATTTTTCAATTGAAAAAATATATAAGAAATTTAATTTTTCGCAGAATGCAATTAAATTTTTTAATAAATAGTTGAATTTTTACTAAATAGTTAAATTTTCTTTTACCGAAATAGTTTATTTTTTAACAGAAAAGTAAATTGTCAACCAAATTTTAACATCTTTTATTAAATTCTTCCATTTATGACGAAATCGTTGAATTTTTAACTGATATACGAATTTTCAACCAAAAAGTTGATTTTTTCTACTAAGCAGTTGAATTTTTAAACAAATAGTTTAATTCTAAACTAAATAGAATGATGAATTTGTTACCAAAATAGTTAAATTGTCAAGATAAAATTTAAAAAGCCAACCAAATTTTTTAATTTTCAAGCAGAAAAGACCATTTTTCTACAAAGCAGTTGAATTTTTAGTTGGAAAACTTAAAATATATACAAAAAATCTAATTGACAACTAAATAATTAAAATTTTAAGGGATGTTATAAATCATTAGGCCAAATAAAAAACAGTTTCTAGAAAGTAGTTCAACTTTAAAACAAATAGTTCATTTTTTAACTGGAAAAATATTAATCTCAACAAAACTTGTAATAGTTCATTGATATTTTAACCAAAAATTAAATTGTCAAATTTTGCATTTGAAAAAATAATAATTTTCATTTTAAAAAAACGTAATTTTTAATAATTTGAACTGAAAGACAGACATTTTTTTAACAAAATAGTTTTGAATTCTTATACAGTTATAAAAAAAATTCAATAAATTATCGAATTTTGAAATTAAGTATGACTTTTCAACAAAAAACTTAATTTTTCCTACAAAGCAATTAAATTTTAAAACGAATAGGTGGATTTTTTACTAAATAGTTTAAATTTCTTCTGAAATAGTTTAATTTTCAACAGAAAAGTAAATTGCCATCCAAATGTTTAATTTTTTTACTAAATTCTTCAATTTTCAAGAAAATCGTTGAATATTTAAGTGACGATATATGAATTTTCAACCAAAAAGTTAATGTTTTCTACTAAGCAGTTGAATTTTCAACAAAAATAGTTTATTGTGAACCAAATATTTAAATTTTCAACTAAATATT
>NC_046657.1:132110554-132113115 GCF_010883055.1 Belonocnema kinseyi | reverse complement strand
ACTTTTCGCAGCAACGTCTGCGAAACCATGCTGAACTACTCCGTAAAAGGGGCTATGTAAGCGGAACGCTTACTCTACCACAGCTAGAACAAGCCGGCAACAGAGAAAGAGAGGCGACACTAAGACCAACCGCGGGCAGACATCCAATAAATGAATAGCGATGCTTTACGACCCGGAGAAACATCAACACCAAGGTTTCTCTCAAGCCTAAAGATCTGGCTGAAATGGATGACGAGCTTCGTGGACATTTTTCCGGAGAATCTGACCTCTGGTCTATCAATTATTGTGTGTATAATGCAGCGAGAGCTTTGGCCGATGCGAACCGTAAAACAAAACCAAGGGCTGTTCATAAGACCAAAAGACGAATGCATCAACTTGCCATAAAGATAGGCTGGGCAAGACAGTACGCGTCCCGCATTCAGTGTGTGATTGACTACATCACATCTGGCAGGAATTTTACCTCCAAGGTTCGAAAGTTCGCGCGCGAACTCCGGACCCGTTATCACACACTTAACAAGTCAAAGCTGCTGACCATCAGACAGCATATTGTTCAGAGAATACGGATACTATCTGACGCTAAGAGAAGTCTAGAACGAAGGGAGAGGTGGGTCAGAGAAAATCAACAGTTTCTCATCGATAGATGTGTCTGCAAAGATGCAGCATCCTACCAGCTTGACCTATCGATGGCCTGGATTGATTATCGGATAGCTTTCGATTCGACATCCCATAGACTTATCATCTGTCTTTTGGAAATCTTAAAGGTTCATCCGCAAATACTATAGTTGGGTGCATAGAGAGATTGATGCCGCTTTGGAAAACCAGATTTAATATCTCATCTGGAAAAAATCGTGTGACAACTAACAAGGTCAACTTTCAGAGAGGTGTCTTTCAGGGCGACACCATGAGCCCACTCCTCTTTTGTCTTACATTATTGCCACTATCTCTAGCACTTCGCTATTCCGACGGGTACTTATGCGGCAAACCTGCAGATCGAAAGTACAAGGTCACTCATGTATTTTACATGGACGATCTTAAGATCTATGCCAAAAGCAGAGAGCAACTGCATCTAGCTCTGGGAATTGTCGAACGATATACTAAGGAAATTGGAATGGAATTTGGGTTACACAAATGCGCCAAGGTTTATTTGAAGCGAGGAAAACTTAATGGAATTCCTGAAGATCCTGAGCTCGTTGATAGAAGCACCATACGACACCTTTGCGCTGGAGAGACTTATGCATACCTGGGCGTGCCGCAGAGCCGCATTTAGGATGTGAAATCTATAAAGGGTACTCTCCGAAGCAGATACAAACGTCTCATCCGACAGATTTGGTCTTCCGAACTGTCGGCGAGGAACAAAGTGTCTTCAACGAACATGCTTGCCGTCCCGGTACTACTCTATTCATTTTGAGTAGTTCCATGGACGAAGAACGAGCTCAGATCTCTTGATATCGGGACAAGAAAGGTTATCCACATGAACAATAGCATGCATCTTAAGTCTTCCGTTCCGCGACTGTACATCTCACGCCGTCAAGGGGGTCGCGGAATATAGAGTCTTGAATGTCTTCACAACATGGATTATTCTGGGTACAGCACATAGAGTTGCAAATGGAAGAGACACTGTTCTTAAAATGGTCAGGAATCACGAAGAAGTGGGCAAAGGAGCGTTTCTGTACAAAGCAGCGGAGGAGGCTGCTGAAGCACTCGGACTTGACTTCAGCATTAGGGGTGAGCAAAATGCATCAAACCTTATCTATCTCGAGTGCTCACTCCTGAAAGCCTGGATTAAGAAAGCACAAGAGAAAAACTTTCGTGAACAGCTCCTCGATAAGAGAATGCAGGTATCTTCCACAGAAATGTGATGGATCAGTCAATGTCTTGTGAGCTAGCGTTTGCTTTCCTTAAATCGCCCGGATTGAAGTCTGGTACGTAGGGTTTCATTTTTGCATGCCAAGACGGTGTCATTTCTACCTTAACATACCGTCGCCACATTTTGAGCCAAGACATTCCTGATGATAGCTGCAGGGCGTGCCATGCACACCCCGAGCATTGAGCTCACATACTATCTAGTTGTCCAACTCACGCGGGAACGACCTACATTCAAAGGCACAATGCGGCACTAAGAGTGCTTTATTACCATCTCTGTCACTCCTACGGCATTAACCTTAATATCGCTCCTCTAAATGCTCCTAGGGAAATTGAGTCAATTGTCGAGAATGGGAAGTGCCGCATAAACTGGAACTTTATATTCTCGACAATTGTTTCTGCTGCTCACTCGAGGCCTGACATGGTTCTTCTTGACTTCGAGAAGCAAACCATGTTTGTTATCTAATTTTCGGCACCAGCTGACAAAAACATCATAACCAAGGAGAATGAAAAGAAAGAGAGGTATCGAGACCTTATAAGGGAGTTGCAACGATTGTACCCGGCAAATTCTGTTAAATTGATCGTCCTTATCATCGGCGCTCTTGGAGGTGCCAGGCTTTCACTTGCTAATGGCCTAAAAAGCATCCCTGCGTGTCAACAATATGCTAGAACACTTGCGGGAAAAATGCAGAAGGCGG
>NC_046657.1:132107570-132110454 GCF_010883055.1 Belonocnema kinseyi | reverse complement strand
GGCCGCTAAATGGCAATACCGGTTTCATATGTATACACCTGGTAGTTTGGAAGCAACGCTTGGGTGAATTGTAACATACATAACCTCGAAATATACACGCACATTTTTGTGTATTGAAAAAAGTGGTCTAAAGCATTTTCAAAATGTGCTCACTTTTTGAATTTTTATCCAAAATGGCCGGCAAACAAACTTGAGCTTTAGTTCAGGACACTAAATAAGCATACCAATACCGTGGGAATTTGACAACAACTGGGGGGCGGGGGGGATTTACACAAACCTAATACCTTCTCTGGTGAGAATTTAAAAACAATTTGACCTTCAAATAACCTTGAAGGTCATCGACAAGGATAAAATCAAGATCACCCCTAAATTTCTCGTTGATAGTAACTAAATAAAATAAATGTTTTTGGAAAATATTTTACGTGATGAAATATTCAGCCGTCCCGGAACTTTTTGGGCAATTTGTATACTGTATGTACAGTAAGGTGTAATAAAAAAACGAGATTTGATTTATCTATCGCTCTCTAGCAGTTTGACGTCGACGCGCGAAATTTATTTTTTAAATACAAAACCAACTCAAATCTGAACGGTTTGAAACATTTTCTATTATAAAACATAATTAATGCGTTAGGAATAAAATGTTTTGAAATTTAACTGAATTGATTGTAACTTTTTCAAAAGTAAATCTCAAAAGCCTGGAAAAGTCATTAAATTTTTTAACCATGCTTCTTGCAGTAATCCTTCTAGAGAATTTATTTCTGTTAACCATTTTTCCCGATAGTTCAGATTATTAAAGATATGAAATTCTTATAATATTTATGCAATTTACAATGATGTAACAGAATCTCTTTTTCAGCTAGAGCAAGATTGCTACGTCAAAATGGATGACGGAGAAAAGCAAGTCGCAAGTTTCACTTGGACTGCAACCAATGTAAAACAGCTTCTCAAAGGCAAACAAGATTCACTGAAATCTCCTGAATTTTCAAGAGGAATAACATTGTCCAAGCCATACACACTAGAAGAAATTTGTGTCTTGAAATGGAACCTACTGTTAAAAAAAGTTATAGAATCGGAAGAACCAGAATCTGGTCAACATCCCCATAAAAAGCGTCGAAAATACCGCTCTTCAGAAAAGCTGTCTGATAAAACAGTTACCAGGCAATATCTTGGATACTATCTTCAGAATAGCAATGATGAACTTCCACCGATGCCTATTCTGAAAGTGACATTCTCCATTATAAAACCTACCATAGGGAAGATTTACAGCCAAACTAAGGAGCTGCTCAAGATTATCAAAGGACAGAATTTTGGAATTTGGAATTTCATAAGCCTCGAGGAATTGTACAATTTAAATCTTCATGATCTCGTCATACTTTGCGAGTTTGAGGAAGTAAAAAAGGACTTTGAAAACTTTAAATCTTTACTGAATAACACAATCTTTAGCGATATTGAATTAAACGTCGGCGGTAATTTTTATCCAGCGCATAAAATGGTTTTGGCTCTCAGCAGTTCTTATTTTCGAGAAAAGATTGCAAGCCACGATTCCCTGAAGGGCTTAAAAATACGGGATACGGAATCAAAATTTTTCGAGAAATTGCTTAATTTTATGTACACTGGTAAAGTATACAATATTGAAAGTAAGGAACTCGACAGACTTGTAGAAGTTTTCCGCAAATTCAGGGTTTGGAGTTTCTTTACCGACTATGAAATTAATAAAACTTTAAAGGCGAGATTAAATATCGAAAATGTTATTCCTGTTATTTCAGTGCTTTATAGAAGTGTGAGATATAATTTTGAAGAGATACGAAGCTTGTACGTTGATTGTATTAATTTTACTCTGGACAATTTAAAATCAGTTCTAGATTTAAATGTATTTAAGAATTTAGTAAAAATAAATCCTGACCTGATTCGGGTAATATTGGCGGGTCTTGATGCCAGATTAGTGATATCAGAATGCAAGAAAAAAACCGATGCTGCTTCTTTGACACAATCTCATATCGAAAGATGTAGTTATTGGAAGAAATTTAAAACTTTCTTAAATAATCAAACAGACAGCGATATTGATTTTCAAATTGGCGATGAAAAATATCATGCACATAAACTGATCCTTAGAACAAGAAGTCCGGTTTTCGACAGGATGTTTTCACATGAAATGATGGAGACAATCACAGGTGTAGTGAAAATAAATGACATAGAGCCAGAAGTTTTTTATCAAGTTCTACGATATATTTATACCAATGAATTCGAGACGAAAGACAATGATATGGTATTGAAAATTTTGATTGTCGCAGACAAGTATGATATTGATGATTTAAAATTGGAATGTGAGAATATCTTAGCAAATAGTTTGACAATAGAAAATTTTAAAAGGACTATTACACTTGCTGATGATCTTAACGCGGAACGATTGAAAAAAATGTGCATTGTCTACTTTATAGACAATATATTTTTAAAGGAATATGATGATAAGCGGGATAGAAAAGATCATCTTGTTAGTAATACTCAATTTACGGCTTCAGATCGACATTTACTTCCGGAGTTATTGAATAGATTGGTATTAGATTATGAACTTGTTTTACAAAAATAAATAAATTTTAATGATTTTCTCGCAAATTATTTTAGCATACCGTCAAGTGCGCAAAGACAATTTGAGATTTTAATTAATTATTAGTTAATTAATATTAATTTAATAATAATTATTTTAATTAATTAAAATTGAATTAAAATAATTAATTTAATTATTAGTTAAAAATCAGTTTAAGACCATTGTAATTATTTTATTTAAATTTATAAATAAATAAAATTTATATATAATTTGAAGAAAGATATATTTTTTTGTAGCCATTAAATAATTAATCATCCATGTAGAACAAAAACAAATATT
>NC_046657.1:132105869-132107470 GCF_010883055.1 Belonocnema kinseyi | reverse complement strand
TTGCAAATACTTTGTTCCTCGCCGACAGTTCGGAAGACCAAATCTGTCAGATGAGACGTTTGTATCTGCTTCGGAGAGTATCCTTTATAGACGTCACATCCTAAATGCGGCTCTACGGCACGCCCAGGTATGCATAAGTCTCTCCAGCGCAAAGGTGTCGTATGGCGCTTCTATCAACGAGCTCAGGATCTTCAGGAATTCCATTAAGTTTTCCTCGCTTCAAATAAACCTTGGCGCATTTGTCTAACCCAAATTCCATTGTCACACGATTTTTGCCAGATGAGATAGTAAATCTGGTTTTCCAAAGCGGCATCAATCTCTCTATGCACCCAACTATTTGCGGATGAACCTTTAAGATTTCCAAAAGACAGATGATAAGTCTATGGGATGTAGAATCGAAAGGTTTCCGATAATCAATCCAGATCATCGATAGGTCACGCTGGTAGAATGCTGCATCTTTGCAGACACATCTATCGATGAGCAGGTTCTCCCGACATCCGGCAACACCTTTCTTTGAGCCTCGTTGTTCATACATTTCTTGCCACACAGGTTCAATTGCCCGAACAATCCTATCATTTAGGATAGCTGTGAATATCTTATAAAGCGTGTTCAGACAAGTTATTGGCCTGTAGTTCTTTGGGTCAGCTAAGTTGCCTATTTTCGGCAGGAGTATTGTGCGCCCTTCCACCAACCACTCTGGAATCGGCTCTTCCGACTTCAAATATAACTAACCTTGTTTGCAGGCAATCAAAAAAGTTTATTTCATAAATAATTTCCAGATTATTGAAAAGGCAGAGATGAAAATCGACGTAACCTCAAAATAATGCATATGCATACAATTTTTATTTGGCACAATAAATTTTTTTGTTATTATCCCTCAAAAAAGAGTCCGGGGACGTCCTTTATGATATTTGATAGCATCTCCGAATTCAGTTTTTAAAAATTTTCATTTTTGTGGAAAAAAAGCTGGGGAAACTGTGCCCTTAATCACATACCCTTAAAATAATATAAGTTGGAACACATACAACTATTTTTCTGTCAGTGTAAAGAATTCCTGAAAATAAATAAAAAATAAAAGAAAAAATTCTTCCTCATTCTGGCCAGAAATAAAAAAAGAGGAAAGAAAAATGAAAAGGCAACCAACCAAATACTCTTCCTTCTTTTTTATCTTTCTTTCCCCTATCATTATCAAATCACAATAAAAAACATTTGTAAAAATAATCCTCAACGTTTTGGCTCTCATACAACATCTTTATCAAGGCAAACAAAATTATATAAGAAAATAAAAACAAAATAAAAAATAATAATAATTTTTTCTTTCTATTTATATTTTTATTTACATTTTATTTTTTAAAATTTTTATTTATATTTTATTTTATTATTTGTTTTTTTTTAAATTTTCTTATATAATTTTTTTTACCTTGATAAAGGTGCTGTATGAGTGCCGAAACGTTGGTATGTACGAGGGTGGATTGATAAGTTTCCGGCCTGACCAAGATATGGCGCCACTAGGCCTACCTTGAGGTGGCGTTCTATAGTACCATCCTTAGATAGCTTGTAGGTATAGTTTCAGCCCGATCGCCATGTTAGTTTAGGTTTCA
>NC_046657.1:132088277-132105769 GCF_010883055.1 Belonocnema kinseyi | reverse complement strand
CCCCCATTACCCACCTCAGGAATCGCTCATGCATACTCTCTACTTTCCTATGTTCCTTCCATCCCCAGATCTCCACACCATAACACAACACCGCCCACACCACCGCATCAAACAACCAGACCCTCATTCTCCAGTCGTTCTTGATAATAATAAGGAAAAAAAGACGGGAGAAAGAAAAAAGAGAAGGAAGGGGATTTAGTTGGTTGCCTTCTCATTTTTCTTCCCTCTTTTTATTTCTGGCCAAAAGGAGGAAGAACTTTTTCTTTTCTTTTTTAGGAGAAAGAATTTTCTTGTCTTTTTCAGATTGCAATGGGAACACTTTTTGGTGTTTGTCCAAATTTAGTCGTTAGATTCTTGGTTTTATTTTCAGGAATTCTCTACATTAACTTGATTATTGTACGTTAAATAGAATTTTTAATTTTATATTAATCTCATTTAAATACCTGAAGTTCTATTTTTCTGTTTGTATAGTGTATAGGAAGAATGTATTAACCATTTTTCAATTTTGTAAACAAACTGAATTCCTTTAAACAATTTATTTTCACAAAATATTTTCCAAATCGTATTTTATTAATGAAACATAATATTGAATGATTTTGAGGAGTAGCTAATTCTGCTAAGAACTTTATGTCATTCTTTATACAATTAATTATTGTTTTTTTTTAAATTTCATTCAAATTGAGCATGGATGATCGGGAATCCTGGTCGGGGCCAGATCGCGAATAAAACACACGCCCAGATCGGGGCCAGGTCGGGACACTCGATCGGTGCCCGATCGGTACACGATCAGTCTCAATATAATCCATTCGTGAATTTCACGAATGGAGATTTAATATAAGTAGACTCGAAACTATCGAATGGTCCTCTCCTTTCGAAGGCCACCTTAATATTTTGAATTTACAATTAAGTTATTTTTATTTAAAATTAAAGTATGACATGCACGAAAAGAAGAGTTTCAGACTACAAAATTTAATTATACTTTTGAGAAACGTAAGATTTTTGTAGATGGTATTAGTTTTGAGGAAAAGGTTAATTTTTTATGGAAAAAATGGATGATAACCAGAAATATTTTAATTAACAATTTTAATTTTGTCTATAAAACTTCTAAACAAATTAGAAAAACTTTTTTCGCAAAAAGATTCCATACAACTTGACATTTTCGAATGCTTCCAACGAAAAATAGCGGGAAATAACCTATGATTTACGATTGATTATACTTTTACTGTAAAGAATTTCAATTTTCTGTCAATTGCATTACTTCTTCAGAAAATCGAGAAGGTGGTTGTAGATAATATTTTCGGCGAAAAATTGAGCTATCACTTACTCTATCGTTTTATTTTTTTAAGTCTGTTAAGAAGCAATTTAGACCAAACAACTTTTAAACAAAAATGAAAAGTTTTGAATTAAATATTTCTGGTTATTTTCAATATTATTTACAGGATATGCATTTAATTAAATTTTATTGTTGATTATTAATTTTGACCTAATAGACATTTTTATAAGTTGAAATGTCATTGTTTATAATAAAAAAGAAAAATAACTTTGTTTAGAATTTTAAACTTCGTGCGAAACCAATTAGATGCCGAATGCGACGCATGCGCAGTTGAGTAACGAGCTCTTGTTGGAATTCCTACATAATTGGCATTTTGCATTTTGATTGTACTACTTGATTCTGAAATTCATGTTATGAAAACTTGTCCTCAATGTATGTCTGTAATGAATTTATTATTAATACAGAATCAAAGTTACAATAACAGAATCGATTTATCACATATTTTATTCTCATATTCTAAAAACATTACAATTTTGTGCATACTGCGATCCATTTCTTGTCAATAGATTTGATAATTCTAACTCTACATTAAATCGAAAAACCTTAAGTTCTTAAATGATAATTGAAAACAAAAGAACTTCATAAATTTCATCATATAATAATATTTGACTCATTAATGGTAAACATACTAATTTTACATGAATTAAATTAATTAATAATGTATTTAAGGTTAGGTTTCAATGAACCCGCAGAGTGTAATTACTTACTCTCATCTTCCTCGCGCAGGTTTCGAGGTATACTGGCTGGTGTTTAGTGCCTTCGAACACGTGGCTTACTCGCATTATGCATTTTTAATCATTGATAGAATATTATAAACGAGTAATACGTAAACAAATTTCACTGCACTATCAGAAACCATCAAGCAGCACTAATTCTGCGAGCGCAAAGAGATGGAGTTTCAGTAGGAAATCGGTCTGGCCCGGTCTGGCCCGGTCGGGCCCAGGTATGGGCCACAGAGTTCTACCGATCAGGGCCAGATCGGGAAATCCTATTGGGGCCGAATCAGTATTAAGTTTGAAATCGGGCGATTTCTGCACGGGAAAAAGATTAGTGTCGTTAAAGCCATAGATTTTAAATGATCTTTAAAATTTATAAAAATGAAATTAAAGTAAAATGAGAATATATTACTCAATATTTTATCGAACTTGCGTATTATAAAAAAAGGGAGGAAAACTAATAAAAATGGAATGAAGAATTTCATCTGTTCTGCAAACGAACTAGTAAATAAATAAAAATGGATTTTTACAGAATTTCAAGAATAGTGCCTGATTTTTTTAAACATAATTACTTATGAATCGAATATTATTTCATAACAGCTATAACTATTGTTGCAAGAAGAGTGGAAGGATGATGTTCTGATGCTTTTAATTAGAATTGTCCATACCTGCTTGACTGATAATTCATAGAACTTTCAGAATGATTTTAATTTGATATTGTTGGACTATCCTTGTAATAAGAATTAAAACAAACCTTATGCTTATCTCTTATGTATTGACATTTACACAGGGCATAAAATAATCCACTTGCCATGCATACAGATATACATTTTTTAGTCTTCGTGGTTAAATAAACTTGAGTTTTTTTTTCAAAAAAGTTTCATAAAGATATGCATTATGTTGCCATTTTTCATCAAGTTGGTTTCTTGATCATAATAGATCCCACTAGTAACATGTCACTAATAGATAGCTCATTTATCCGAAACTTTGTGTAGTCCAAAACATTTTAATATTTAGCTTGAGTGAGCAATGGTTTAAACGCATTTAGGAAACAATTTCTATGGTAAACACTTTTTTAAAGAATATTTTTTTACTCCATTTTGGTAATAACCTAAAATAAATAACTCTTTCTAGTTGGAACTTAAAAATATTCATGGAAGGTTCATCAGCACCAGATATGGACTAGGCTAGACTGAACGAACAACTTTAAAGAAGTTTTTAAATAGTGCTAATTATTAAATTAATCAAGCTCATGAATATTGATATTTTATTTACTTATGTTCAATGCAATCAAAGATAATTTATTACAATGTCCTCACTTTTCTATAGTGGCTATTATATTTTCTCCTGAACATTTTATCTCTTGAATATATTACATCAGCAAATGAAAAATAGATAAGGAACATAGTAAAGTAACGTTAAAAATAAATCCAAGTATACAAGAAACTAATTAAGAATATTTTTGCGACAATATCATAAAGTATTCCTTATTAACTTTATAGTCGGGTGTCATTCTTAAAGATTTTAAGTTAAAATTTTGAAGCTTTTAAAGGATTTTGAAAGGTTTTTAGATAAGCAAATTTTTTCAAGATTGGGGGGCAAAATCTTGAATATTTTTTATATTGAAAAATTATTTTTACGGAAAAGTGAAAAAAATGTTACAACATTTAAAAATATTTCGAAACATAAGACAACAATAAAATAAAAGGGGGCGCAATTTGGACTAACTATACGGAAAAAAATTCGTGAGGCGAACGAGTGAATCGAGAATATATTAAACTCAATGAAAGTGTGCGCTTGGATGAGCTAAAACGTTTAGTTAGAAGAGTTAAACATTTAGTTACTTTATGTAAATTGTTCTCGTAAATCAGTAATTTGGACAAAATTGCTAAGTTCGGAAGTTTACTATTTTCGACAGATTATGTAAAATTGTATTATCTTCAGATTAGAAAAAAATTTAGTTGTTATATAAATATATTAACTTACAGTAGCCAATCTTTCGTCTGGTATCGCGAAAATAAATTTCACTGAAATCTGTGTTATGCATTTGGAGGTTAAGTTTGTTGTTTTTACCGCGTTTCTTGATATTTCAATGTAGTTATCGGTTACAATCGAAACAAATTTAAATTATTATTACTGAATCATAAACTCCATTTAATATTAACATTCGCACACATTTTAAGTGTTAAAAAGCGTTTAATTGTCCAAAGTAAATCTCAACTGTCACTGCTCCCGATTATACTGTCGCCATTTTATTTCGCTGCTCCCATAATGCACCGGCGCTCTTCCGATAATTGCTTCAGACACCTATTCTTAATATTCCTATTACAGCTATACTTATTAGGGGTTTCACTGTACGATATCTCTGGTAGATGGAAAATGGTCAAGGATATTCATTTTCGCTGATCCAGGGATTTTTCTAAATTCCTTTGTTCGTTTTCAGCTAAATGTTTAACTATAATGAGGAATAATATCGCTGTCACAGCTCAATTTGTTTTACCGTGTATGACTAGTTATTTTTACTGTAAATGTGCTTTAGATGAGTCCAAAATATACTGAAATAAAATAGTAAGATCAATTCTCAGACAATCATGTTTCTATTTCGTAAATTTACATAATTGCCTTATCAACATGCTCCTTTAAACAGACTAAAGAAAAATTACAAATTGTGAAGATCAAGTTCTTAATATTAACTTTCTTACTGAACCCAGTCGGGGATTAGATCATGTTCGGGTTGTAGAATTCCCGAATAAACAACGTTTGCTGGGGTTGGAATACGTATATAAATGCGCGTGTTTCTAAAATTAGCTAGTGGGCTAAATCTAGTCTTAAGAGGTGCTGTTAAGACAACATTATTCGCCATAACTACAAAACAGCGGTCTGTTCGAACACGTCGATCACTATTGTTGTGGAGTAATTCTAGACCTCCAAATAAACCTGCAGCACGAGGCGATCGCACATAAACGCGCTCTGGTATATTATTTGGTAGTACTTGACGTGGTTCGAAGACCCAGGCAGGAATTGGACGCCATCCCATAAGTTCAAGATGTCCAGAAAAACCAACGTCACCTGCCAGTTGCACAAAAACTCGATGTCCTGGCTGAATATCAAATTGTTCCTCTGGTGGTTGAACATTATTGTTAGCATTTGATTGACCGTTACCCTGACCATTAGCGGGGCTGTTACCATGACTATTAGCGGGGCAGTTGGGAGGACCATTGGCCTCTCTATTCACATTACCAGTGGCAGAACCACTGGCATGAGTATTTACATTGCGGTTGCCATTATCATTGACTTGCACATTAGCACGGTTTCTGACATGGACATTGGAACGGACGTTGAGACGGCTATTGGTATGGAAATTGACATCAACATTAGAATTACCATTATTTACGGCAACTCCGCTGGCTCTACCTAATTTTTTTAACACATAAAAGAGATTTATAACGTTTCATCACAATAGAAAATAGCTGTTAATACGAGTCAATAAATAAACACAAGGACACGGCAGAGTTTCGTAAATTTCATGCAAGACGTAAAATGTCGACATGCCATATCGGTTTATAAATCTATTTCGGCAATATTGATCAATAACATCATAGGATATTTAAAAGTATAAAAAATGGAAACATTGCGTACACAACTTAACCAATAAATAAAAATCGTTTGACCCTGAAAGATACGGAAATCATTTCGATAAAATATACATTTTTGCACCAAGTAAGCTAATTTTGTTAATATAGGACGATTTAAAAGCTGATAAGGAAAACTTCTATTATCATAAATAGCTTTTAAAAAAATTTTTTAGATACGACTTTTGAATTTCAGACAACAGAATATTATAGCTAGGTGGCTTCGGAGACACTTCATTTGGTAAAACCGTGAAGTTAAATTTACAATAATTTTTAAACGTTTCTTCCTTGCGTGCATTTTAAAAAACTTGCATGATTCTGCGTTAATCAGCTGAAATCCATCTTTACCAAAGCCATTGCCGTTTAAATACCAGTCTAACTGTACTAGGTTATACTAAAAACTCTGATTCATTTTATAGAATGCCATAACCAGACGTTCGTTTTATTGACCATTAAGCTAACTCACCAGATATTACCCCCACTTGTTGCGCATGCTCATAGCTCTTGTAGAAGCTTATAGAAAAATTAACGTTCTCTGAGATGCAAATATTCACTTATATCTAGGAACTTTCCCGAAACATTTTCCTGAATTCTAAAAATCTTCCATTAGAATGTTTCAAGAATATTCAGGGAAATTTTTGTGATGGAGACTTTGCACGGTCACGTATCATCATCTATTTATGAAAGTGACTGGTCACTGCTTTATTGACTTAAGTGTCCTCGAACCCGCCTAGCTATACTACTAAGACCCTATTTTTTCAGTGCGATGATTAATTCTAATTTTTTTAATTTTACCATTTTAATTCTGTGATTTGTAAAAAAGCGTTTATTTTGAGGAAAAAATGGAAATCAGCGAGATAAATAATTTCCAAATAAGATGATGTGTATATTCTCTAAACGGTTATAAAATCTAATATTTCTAAACAATATTAATATTATATTACATCACACTTACTGCTCAAATAAAGGGAAACCATGCAGGTAATAAGTATAAATGCGATCTTCATTCTTTGTTCATTGAGATAATGACAGAGAAATCAAAGCCGAATTTTGAAGAATTGATTGATGCGTGCACTTTTAAAGAAACTTAGTCAATTATTAACTAATCACGACTGATTACACAGCTGTGCCTATTATATTAAATAAAGAGAAAACAAAAAGGCTGTTGATTTAGGAAATCATTATTTTACACATCTGTAAGATTTATTGCCTACAAAAATCTCAGAATTATGTAAATGTACTTATTAATGTTGTATTAATTATGTAAATGTAGCTTATTACGTCTTCAACTTTTTTTTCCAAGTGGAATCTATAAAAGTTTCGTAATGTTGATAAAACATTATTTCATATTCATGTTTAATACAAATAAATTATATTTATATTTTGTATAAAGGTGCTTTTCAGCCCTGTAAGCTTCGTTTTTCAATAAATTATTAAAAAATTGGATAAGGATTAGGAACTGTTATTGCTGTTGCTACTAAAAATTGTTTTAAGATTTTTTTGTCTGCAAAATGAATAACAGATAATAAATATAATACAGGAATTCTAAACAAAGATGCGAGATCACACGAAACTAATTAAGAATATATTTGCAATTTGATGACACCACGAAATCACGTTTTTTCTTTTTTGTTTGAAAGGATTTAATTTGTATTTCTTTCTTCCAAAGTAATATATTGAATGGTGAAATAAGGTGACCACTTTAAAGGTTTTATCAAAAAGTACTATAGTACTATACTGTTATGTTTTTCGTCTAAAAAATCATCTCGCTTCGTGGGTAAATTGTCATATCGCGTTGCACGCGCGGCTCGCACGTTTGAGCGGGCCTAGTGCGCGCGGCTGTCAGATCTCGGGCTTCGCGCTCGGGTATTTCTTTTTTGCATTTCTAATGTTTGAATAAAACTTAATAAAAAAGATATCTTTTAGATCGCCGTATTTATATGCGTCTTCATATTCTGATTTTTCTACTTAATTAAGTATAGTTAAAGATTAAGTTTCTCAAAGCTCTGTAGGCTTTGAGGTACACACTCTCATCATGACACTCGCGCTACGCGCCCGATTTTCGACAGACAATTGTAAACAGGTTTTTTTTTTCGTAACTGGTTTTTTTCCACAAACTTTCTATTTTTTTATTTTTATTGTTATTTTTCACGAATAAAACAAAAAGTACGCGTCCTAGCAAGAAGTGATTCGTAATGAAATTGTAGATCTTTTTTGGGATCACAATTTTCGTAATTCACCTTTTTCGTACCATGCATAGTTTGACTACAAAATAGAAGCTTTTATTTTTAATTATTTTTTGTGTAATCAAAATTTTAATTTTCGTTTTTTTATGAAAATACCAAAAAGTTGTTACGATAATATTGTAGGGTTTTCAAACAGCATTTTTTTTTCTTCTCTTGAATATTTTCATATCTTACGTTATTTGCTAGAATGAACGGTATCGAGTGTGTCTGATGTGTATGTTTGGCGCGTGATGTTTAGTGAAAGCTAATTTAGGTTACACAAGGAAGGGGATTTGGACGTTGCCTTCTTTTCCTCTACTCTTTTTTTTTATTTTAGGGTTTTTAATTTGAATGGGTACATTTAAAAATAATAATAAAAAAAGACGAGAGAAAAAAGAGAAAACAAGGATTTGAACGTTGCCTTCTTTTTCTCTCCTCTTTTTTTATTTTTTGTTTGCATGGGGAGATTTGAGATTGTATTGCTCAAATCGTATCGTTAGAATTTTCATTTCTTTTTAATTTCCAAGAATTTCGATATTAACTTTGAATACTGCATGCTAAAGAGAAATTAAAATTTTCTATTACTTCGAATATAATTTGTTGCATTTTAATTCTTTAATTTCTATGAAAACATCATTTCTTATGTTTCTTCTTAATATTCGTGCTCAATTTGTAATTTAATACTAATTGCGATTTCAAGTTTTTTTTCACGAAAAATATGCAAAGCAGGAACAGCTGTAGTGAAAATTAAAATAATAAAAGACGAAAGAAAAATATAAGGAAAGGGATTTAAATTTTTACCTTCTTTTTATATCTTCTTTTTTTCATGTTGGTGTTTTAAACTTGAATTTGGATATTGAAAGGCGTATAAATTTGATAGTTATAAATATATAATTTTTTATTTAACTGTCCTTAATACTTTTTATTTTCATTAAAATTTAGTACCATGTTGATTTTTTTTTAAAACAAAGTTGCATAATTTTCATTAGGGAATTGAGTACGGGGAGCAGGCTCAGGAGGCCTAGATATTTTATTAATAAAGTATAGCCCCTTATTTTGAGAATTACGCCTTACTTGCTTTTTCCTTTTATTTGAATTAATATACATTTTTTGACCTCCGAAAGCTTCCCACTGCACTGTATTTATCAGTAATGATGACTTTTGTTTTTTTGTTGTTTTTTTTTTACTTTGAGCGCCGTTTTTCCACGTCTCAATCGAAAAGAACAATATTCTGAGTTGACATTTTTTGTTCGAAAAATTAAAATATTATCATTATTATATTCTGGAATTAACTTCTATATATTAAGCTACTGAAATATTATATGGTATTTAAAAAATATAACTATTAAAAAATGTTTTGTGAAATAAAAAGTTACATAATATAAATATAATATAAATACTCATTATACAGATTTGTATGAGGAGTATTTTGAAAAAAGTTTGAATTGTATTTATATATTTCTATTGCTTATTTTGCTAATGTAATTAATTAATTTTATAAACAATTGTAATTTTTTCAAATTTCAAATATTGATTGATAATGTTACTTAACTAATAATAATAATAGTAATATTAGTATTTAAACATTAATAATTAGCTTTATAATATACTTTTTTATTAATTCATTTAGACTTTTCTGCTCTATAAAAAAATATATTTATGCATAATTTATTTATATTCAGGTTGGAGATTTGAGCGGGAAACTAGGAAAGACCGAGAAAAAACGGGGAATTAAATAAATCTTTCATTTATCTACAGTTGCAGGGCATATGAGTAAAAATGATTATCATTTTTATTTTATAAAAGGGAGTTGGTAAATAAAAAAAATTTCCCTTGCAACAAGGAATTTTTGACATGGAACGGAATATTTTTGAAAGAATTAAAACTGGGATTTAGAAGAAAGAAGTAAAAAACACCCTGATCCAAGTCAAAATTCGTCACAATTTGAAAGTTTCTTCTTTCGAAATTTAAAAAACTACAGTGCAAAAAGTGTAAAATTTCTATTGAAAGTGATTTCACTGAGAAAAATGTGCAAAATTGACAATTTAAATGATAAGAACTTGTAGCCGACTAAATCATTTATTGCCTTGAAAGTTTTTTTTTTTTAATTATTAGTGCGAAGTCATGAGATTGAAATGTGTAGCTCCGGACTGTACGTCAGAGTATAACAGCAAACAGCTCATTTTTTAACGAAAGAAATTCATTTTTTATCAAAATGATGAATCTTAAAAAAATATATGTATAATTTTCAACGTTTATTTTTCAACCAAGTAAATTATTCCTAACCTAAAAGATTAATTTTAATGTGTAATGATGAATGTTTAACTGGAATATATGAATTTTTAACCAAAAAAGTAGATTTTCTACCAAAAAAGTCGATTCTTAAGAACATACGTGAATTGTCAACGAAATAAATGATTTTTCAATTTTAAGAGACAAATTTACATCCAAATTATTTTACTTTGAACTAGAAAAAGTCAATTTTTCACCCGAAATAGTTATATTTTCTACTGGAGTATTGAAATTATTAGTTAAAACATTTATTTTAAATAAACTAGTTAGATTTTTAATAAGATATGAATTTTTAATTAATATGATGAATCTTCAACAATGAAATTAATTTTTAACAAAGGAGTCCAGCTTTTAATTGCAAGTATGTAGTTGAATTGTCAAGAAAAATGGTAAATTCTTAACGAAAAATGTAAAAAAAAATTATATTACAATTTAGAAATATTTCCTTTCCGAAATACTACGTCTACTCTAAAAACTACTTGAAGCACTCTCTTTTTTAAATTTCCAAAAAAGGAACTTTTAAATTGTGACGAATTTTGACTTGAAACAGGAATTTTTAAATTTGCAAAAGAATAAAAACTGGAATTTAGAACAAAGGAGCTCCTTTCTTCGGAATACCAGTTTCAATTCTTTAAAAAAATTCCCGTTCCATGTCAAAAATTGCTTGCCCCAAGGTAAATTGTATTTCTTTACCAAAACTCTCTGTCATAAATAAAAACGATCATTATTTTCACGCATATGATCTACAACTGTAGATAAGGTAAAAATTCCTTTTCCAAATGGACAAAAATTACTAAAATATCGAGAACTTGAATTTTGCTACGATCAGAAGTAATTTCATGGTTTTTCAATTCTATTCCCGGGGTTTCCCCGGTCTTTCCGGGAGTATTATCAATAAAATGTTTAAAATTGGCAACAATTATAATTGTTTATAAAATTAATTAATTACAGTAGCAAAACTATTAGAAAAATATTAATACAATTCAAACTGTTTTCAAAATACTCATCTTTATAGTCAATTTTCTTAATATTAAATTACATGTTTTCGTACATTTTTTATATTACTAATTCAACCTGCTCTTGATGTTACTGACAACTTTCTTCTTTCTTTTATATTCATAAATAGTATCAAGTTTTTAATGAATTGCAGTATTTTTGTTCTGCACAACAATTCAAAGGCAGACCTACATGATCGTAGCGCCACCTATTCAATTTCTCTGAACAACGATGCGCCTCCGAGCACTAAAATGACAACTACCGCATACACATACGCGGGGCTGCTATTGAGCATAACACAAATATTCGCGTTCTTTTATCATTGTTATCCAGGGGGGGGGGGGCTTCCATTGTATTCCCCAATGCAAAAAATGTGTCACGAGAGTTGAAATCGTCCGTGCGGCGGCGCTAGTCGTAACTTTGTTCTACAAAACCATGCAGTACCATAGGAAAAATACATAAAAATTATAAAATAAATATGAAAAACCCTTTAAAATCATTTTTTCTTCATAGTGTAGACAGGTCCGTACCCAGGGGAAGCAAGGGGGGCAATGATCCCCCTGAGTTCATCGTTTTCCTCCCCCCTGGGATTGCAATGGTGAAAAAATCTATTTTACTTTTTGACTCAAATTTTATCGTCGTTTAGAAAGAATTTTTTGTATTGTAATAATTGTATTTTTAGATCTTTCGCGCGCTTTGTAATTTTTTCAAGAACGCGCAATTAAGAAGACATCTATAGTTTTAAATCAAACGTCACAGTTTAGATTCAAAATCGTGTCTTCATTAAGATTGTTTTCTATTTTTCATGAAAATTGTGAACCTACGAAACGAAAAATCAAACCGAATCGCAGTTTTAGTAGTTTTGTATTGACAGAAAGCTCTGGAATTCATTCTACGAATTCCTCAACGTCGCACAGTTTGAGACAAATGTATTTTGAAATTTTCGACGATAGTATTGCTGATTTAAATGTGAAGAAACTCAGCTATCTCAAAGAGTTAGATATTACAGTGCCCTCAACAGAAGAAGAAATTTGTGTAAAAAAGTATTTTCAAATGAACAACATAGATGAAAAATATTATTTGTATGAATTGTTCAAACAAAAAACTGCTTTTAAAGACACTTACGAAATGATCGCGGCTGTAGCAACATTTGGGTGCAGTTTGGCCCATTGCGAAGCAACATTTGGCAAGCTGACTAGAATTTTGACGCTGTACAGACATAGTATGACTTTTGAGCGAGAAAGCAGTTTAGCACTTTTGGCAGTTGAAAAAAACGTATAATAGTTGCATCTTGAAAAATTCTATTTTCTCCAATCTTTTTTGAAAATAAGTTACTCTTAATAATACTACACGGTGAGAAAAAAACGTTGCCCCTCATAAGATTATGTTTGCCCCCTCTGACATATTAGTCTGGCTACGGGTCTGAGGGTAGAGTCAGGTAGTAAATGATCCTTATGTACTTACGTATTCTTTTATTTAATATAGGAAAAAGAGGCATAATTGACATAATTCAAACAAACAAAAAAATTGCATGGATATTCAGAACTTATAAAATATAATTAACGAATACACAAATGAATGAAAACAATGCCAAAAATATATATTATTATCGAGTTATAAAAATTTTCAAATTTGAAATAATAACAAGATTTTTAATTGACAAAAAATAAAATGCAGAATTTCAAAATATCCTAAACTAAAATTTACCGACTTCAAGAACGACTTGTAAAATAAAAAATTATTAAATTACCACAAATATTTGAATTCTCAAAATTTATAACTGCTGAACATAGTTAATTGATTATTAACTTATGAGCTATTAATAGAATTATAAATAAGGCAAACAATTTAATTATTCATTAATTAATCACTTATTAATTAGTTACGGTAATTTGAAATTTCATCAATGGAAATATTTATGGGAATTTAACAATTCGTTTTTTATAATTCGGCAATTTATTGTTGATGCTAATTTATGATTTTTTTTGTTCTTTTTTGCTCGTTATTTTGTATTAGTCCCGGATATTGAAACACTTTTTAATATAGTGATGAAGAGCAAATTTTTTTATATTGCCGTTTCACAATATAATGCTACCATACATATAATAAATATAATTATTATATCTATACATTACAAACAAGGAATGTGATAAACCATATAATATTGTTTTCTGTTCCAATTAAATAACGAACTCTTAAATGAGATATGTTTAAAATCAAATAGACTTTATAACGAAGCTAAAATATGTTCACATATTTGTATAGTCTCTCTTAAATATGGGCGATCAAACGAATATTTTTTATCTTTGGCGACAATCAAATTAATGGAATTTTTTTTTCGAAATGCTATAATAAATCCATGTTAAAATTATATTCTGAAAATTGAGAACAAGAAAATACGTATTATATTATCATCTTGTTTTTAAATTGATGGAAATATAATCTTCATAAGATTCTTGAGAAACTTTAGAAGATTTTTAAGTATTGCAGGCGTGTCAGGAAAGAATCTAGAATATTTAAAGATATTTTTTTATTATATAGGATTTAATAAAATATTATGAAAAATTCCAGTCTTATTAAAAAATGTTTAGAACTTTTAGAAGTTGGGAAGGAATCAAGAAATATTTGATAAATTTTCGAAAATGTTTCGGATTTTTCAAATATTTGTAATCTATTTAAAACGTCTTGAATTCCTGAAAATATTTTTAACTAACACGGATTTTTCTCCAGATTTTCAAATATCCATCCAAATTGAAAAAATTAGCTTACTATCTTCTAATTTTTCCCAGCAATTTTTAGGAAATTTTTTATCACTTGAAAACTTTCGAAATTATTTTTATTTCTACTAAATATTTCGTAAATCGTTTGTTATATTTAAAAACCTGTTTCAATTTTCTCTTATAGTTCATTTTCAAAATAATTATTTAAAACTTTCACACGAATATAAGGAAATTTTTTTTTTTAATCTTATCAGACCTTCTAAACCTTCTAATTTCTAAAAATTATTAAATTTTTTTCTGTATTTTTTACTCATTCTGCAAAATTTTAAAAATTCCTTTAAAATATTTCAGATTATTTTTTTACTATTTTTAAAATCTTCTGAAATATTTTTAAATAATCTTTTCAACTTAATTTTTCGAAATAAACAATTATCTTACTTAATTTTTTTTTTTATAATTATGTGATATGGCAAAATTGCAAAATTTTGCTTTAAAATCTTTCACACTTTTTAAAATTTTTAGGAAATAATTCAAACTGTTTGGTGATCTTTTTTTCGAGTTTCTCTTGAGATTCCTTAGAAAATAATCGTTTAAAAATTTCCCATTAATTTTAAGAACTTTTTTTTCACATCCTGACAAAATTCAGTTTGCCTAAAAAATTTGTAAATCTTGAAAATTAAAAAAAAAATGGTCTCAGAGTATTCCATATTCTTTTAACCCACATTTTAAAATCTTTAAAACTTTAAAATATTCTTTTAAAATAAAACCTTAACCATTTCTTTTCACATCTTTCCGAATTATTAAAAAGCTTTTAACTCTTTTATTCGGGGTCTTCGGGTGTTCTCCGAGTTCACTTTTATAACCTGATTTTCATACCGGAGTCATTTTCACAATAATTATGTAAATAAACCGGTTTTTTAAAACATTTTTAAGAGTTTGTAACGACTCTACACAACAAAAGTCATACAAGTCAAAGCAACTAGAACAAAACTACTACTAGCGCCGTCACATGGCCGTTTTCAACACAAGGGCCATTTTCAACTCCGGCCACAGGGCGGTGTCCCCAAACTTGGGAACTTTTTAAACTGCGCTTGCGTTGCGCCGAACACCCGATTAGTCACAGTTGGCGCGCTGATTTTGAATTATATAAATATTCAAATTTAATATTTATGAAAAATAATGATTGGAAAATGCATCCAAAGTAATTTCTTGTCCCTAAATTAGAATCTTTGAGTAACAGATGAAAAATAATGCATTTTTCATGCAAAAAACGTTATTATTTCTGACCTCAGCAAAAATACTTTTTCTTAAATTTAGTCTTTTAAATGTTTCAAAATGTTGATAAAATGGTAATAAGAAATTTTAGTTTGAAGAAAAAAATATTAGTTTTAATAGTATAAATATGATTTGATTATTTGTATTCAATATTATATATCTTTTAATATTTATACAATAATTAATTAGTAATTATAATTCTGGTATTCTTCGAGTTATTAAAAAAATGTATGATATAACATTTATTAGGGCAGTAACTAATTATTCTTAATTAATTTTTGGAAATTTTAGTCATGTTATTTTAAGTCAAATTGTCGGAAATTAACAAAAATTTAAATTTAAAACTCGACAGAGACATGATTAATTATCGGGACAAACAAAATATATGTATTTCCCTGAACGCAGATTTCATAACCTCTTTTTTTTATTAAAATCGAATTTTTATCTCTGTCACTCCAAAATCTTACTTATGATTAGGAAAATTTTATTTGGCATTTCTCAATCATTATTTATGATAAATATTTAAAAAGTTCCCAAGATTGGGGAAACTGTGACAGGATGCTGTTATTCGCTGACTCTCGTTATTCAATTTGAGGTTATGTTACAAAGAAATAATAAATTTTATTATTTTTACGTGAAGAAATATTCCTTATAAAATAATCCTACATTTTCATACATCCGATAACTCAAAATCCGAATGAAATATTATTGATTTACAAATGTACTTGCAAAAGACTTCTATTTCAGAAATATAAACGACAAAGAGTACTTACCGCTCAAAAAAATTAAATTTAACTATCAGAGGCATCCGAGAATCCAAAAGATTTATTTTCTCAAAATAAAATATACTTGTTTACGAAAGAGAATTATATTCGATAATTGAAAAATACCGATATTACTTTCTTCTTCACATACAACACTTCACACAGTGCTCCAGCTTCTGGTGTGACATTGCACTACACACATGCGTCGCATCAGTAACCGGATTGGTTACACTTGGCGCACTTATTTCAAATGATTAAATGTGCAGGTAAATCGTTTAAAACAAATTAGATATTTTCACTTTAACCATCAGCTAACTTCACTTTGTTTATTACTGAGGGGAAAGCAATGGAGCAAATGCGTTTGGTACATTGTTTTCCCCTCAGCATTCAAGGCAATAAAGTTAGCTATTAATGAAGTAAAAACGCCTAATAATAATTATAAAGTTCATAGAAATATTAGGAATTATTTTTCATTTATGTTTGTCAGGAAAAGGAATTTTTTAAATTCAAAATCTATCTTTTTTTTAAAGAAATAAAATCAAATAATTATTTTAACTTTAACTCTTTAAGCCTTATTTGTAATTAAAGAATACGTTTTAAAAAGCTTTACAGTTATTAATTATTTCAAAAAAATTGATTTACACATACGCAAAGCATGCGTAGTGCGAAAGAATATTATAGCCGCAACATGGCGCCAAACAATAATATTAATTAGGTATTACAAGTTGTTATGTCAGCTGGCCAAGCAATTATACCAAAGATATTATTAACGTAGATGCGGTACGGGGCGTCGGAGTGGGGAATTATATATATAGGACATCGCATTTTCTGCCCTCATCGTACTACGAAGTCGAATTCTTGTTTTCTCATTCTTCGTAAATTATGACGGTAAAGCAGTAGAAAATTTTTTTGAGGTTAGAAAAGTTTGACATGTATGTATCGCTGAATTTTTTCAGATCTGAAGCTTGATCCAGGTTTTCGGTACAGTCTTTTTTTAAATATAAAAAAAAATTTTCTCGAAAAATTATATTTTTAATTTAAAAAAAAGTATTATAGAAAGACATTTCAAGATAAACAAGTGCTGAAAGCATTTTTTTTTGACAATTTTTCTTTAAAATTGAAATAATCAAATATTTATACCAAAGAAACAACTTTTTTAATGTTTGAAGTATTTAAACATTATTGTTTAAATTTAAAATAATAATTAAAACAAAATATATTTCTGGATAAGATATTTTGGTTGAAAATGAATATATTATTTTTTAAATCACAAAAGTTCTTCTGAAAAATCGAAATGTTAGTTAAAACACATGTGTTTTTATATAATAATTTGTCGGTAAAATTTTTTGTATAATTTTAATTTTAAATTCAAACAATAATTTTTAATACTTTAAATATTCAACAAAAATTTACTTGACAGAGAGTTTTACCGAGTCTGGGAATTTTATTTTTCGGGATATTTCAGCCGTCCACATAGAATTACAGAAAATTTGCTCTAATTATAATTTCGGCGCTCGATCTTGTTGATTTTTTACTACA
>NC_046657.1:132085160-132088177 GCF_010883055.1 Belonocnema kinseyi | reverse complement strand
TAATCCATTTCAGTGACTGGTAAACAGGGGTGATTTTCTCTTAGAAAATAAGTGATTAAAATTTGAAAAAATTGGGTAGGCTTTTTTGACATCTAGGTATGTGAAGAAGATAAACTGCAGAAAATTTAAAAACTAATTTAAGAATTATTTATACTCTTTCAAGATACCAATACAATTTACATAACACTAATTGTAAAATTTGCAAATTTTTAGGCCTTCAGTTTAGGAACTTGAATTTTAACGTTAGAATTGCTTCATTTTCAGAATACAGCCTTATTGTTTGAATTTTCAGAATTTTTCGAAATTTTTCGAAATTGTTAAAAGGCGAAAAAGTTTGAATTTAAATTTTAAAAATGCAAAAATACACCATTTTCCATGTTCATTTGCAATCCAACTAGTCACTTTCTTTCGCTTCTTTTGAAAGTAGATCCTTTGCTTTCAGTTTTCTTTTTAAACTATACCTTGAATTCAACGCATTTCAAATTAAATTTTTGCAGCTACATTTAGATTGAATTATACAAAGGTTTTTTGTTTTATATATAAATTAATCAAAACATTTTATTGGTTTTTCACGACTGTAATTTATAACTCTAAAATGGAATAATTGTAGCTCAAACATGAAAAAGTATAGACTAATTTCACATTTAAAGAGATTCTATCACATATATTGAACTATTAAAACCTCTGACCTTTTTTAAGGTTTTTAAAACTCTTTTAAAAAATTTTTTTTAACAATTTCAGTTGTGATTTCTTAATAAAAGAATAAGTGCTATTTAGTCTCCAGAACAGCAATTTCAAAAATATTTAAAGCATTAATAATTTAGACATTTTAAATTTGTAGTCTTCAGAATATATTGAATAATTTCAAATTTAAAGCTATTTAAATATTTCGTCTGGATGTTTGAATGGAAAGTGTTCGATAATTTTAGATTGAAACTTCTCAAATTATTTAGTTACAAATGAAAATCATACAACTTCTAGTTTTATTTATTTTTTGATAATTTGCCCCCCCCCCCTCACAAATTATTTTTTCTGTGAGAAAATAACGCCTGATTTTTGTAAAAATTAACAAATATATATTAAAGGTTCACTCAAGGTCTTTTTTGTTCAAAAAGCTTGTTCCTGAATAAATTAACTCTTATTGTTTCCGATTTCGTTCTGTCACTCAGGGTAATTTTCTGTGAAAAATATTGATTTACAAAGAATATTTTTCAAACAATAGAATGGATTTCTTCGCCCGAGATGCAAACGTAAATTGTACTATATTAAAAACAACTGAAAAAATTTAGACAAAAGCCAAATTTGGTAAAGAAAACAAACCTTTGTCGACCTATAAATACTAATTTTAATCCTCAAAAGATTTTTAAAAAATCTCTTCGAATCACTTTTGTTGCAAATATTTAATTGAAGAAAAATATTTGTTATAAAAATAAAAATACCACAATTTTTACATACAATTCTTAAAATAAAAAATCTGTGTGTCAAACCACAATCCAATCCGACTATTCTTTCAAAAGTTATCCGATATACAGACAACCACAATAACGACGATGTAGACGCCAGAGAGATATACAGATACCGATGTAAAAACTTGTCTTTCTGACTCAAGGAGCCTCAACACGTCGAAATTTAATGAAACTCGCAAAAATCATTTTTCGCATAAAACTCTTCCCATTCTGGATGAGAATGTGATAAAATAATCATGGGGCCTTGAAAAAGTAGCGTTTTTCGCCTCTTGACTTTTTTCCATATCAAGCTTTTTTTGCTTCAAATGCCCATTTTCGTTTGATTTTTTGGATTTTGAAAATCCTTTAACTTTGCTAAGTTTGATTTCATAAAAAAAAGTTGTCAGGATAAATTGTTCATATTTTTTTGTACCATAAACAGCTGTCGATAAAAATTTCAAATTTTGAAAAAAAGTGGTCTCAAAAATTTTGAAAAAGCTTCAACTTTTTGGATTTTTATCAAAAATGGCTGTTTAACGAACTCGATGTTTCTGTTTGGTCCCTCGAACAGTGTGTCAAAGCCCAATCCAATCGGACCAGTCTTTCGAAAATTATCCGGTATACAGACAACAACAACGACGACGCCGGACAGACAAACAGACCTTTGACATTTGATAAAATCCGAAAAAGTTATTTTTCATAAAAAACTAATACCTTCTCATTTTTGATGAGAATGTAGAAATTATCAACAAGATTTGTGAAAATCTTTCAAAGAATAAAATTATTGTCCCGTAAGTTACAACCGAAAAATTACAATTTCAAAAAAATGAAAGTTGTTTTAAATATAAAGCTAGACTCGCAACCGGGACAAATCAGAAAATGAAAGTAAATTTGAAAATTGAACTGCAGTTCGAGTATTAAAAACTAAACAGTGATTGATTTTGCAAGGTGATTCTAGATCTGTTCAAAATGATATAATTTATATATTTTAACGTTAAAATTTGAACTAGTTTAATTGCAAAGCCTTAGTAGTGACACAAGTGTAAAGTTCGAATTAATGGCTTCTTAAATGAACGCCTTTATTCAATTTCAAAATATTTTTGAAGTATTATTTCAGTATAAAATATTCCATTCTTAATCTATTTGGTTTGGAAATAAAAAAAAACAAAACAATTTTCAATAGTAAACAATTTGAAAATGAATTGTCACAATTTCAGAGTGACAAATTTAAACTTGTAATGTTACGATTATAATTGTTTAATTTTTTTATTTGTATTTCGAAGGTAAACGTATTTCATTTTGATTCTTAAAGAACAGTTAAATAAGCATTAATATAGAAAAAAATCAAATAAGCTGGAGGTTTCTGAATGTTACAAAGAGAAGAACAAAATTTGGAGCTCCTCAAGAATTTTGAAATACTAGGAAAACAATAAAAATTTCTGGGTAGATTTAAAATGCTTTTTTATTTTGAAAAAGTACATAACTCAAAGAGAATGTTTAAAAATATTTCAAAACATTTCAAAAGATGTACAATATTAGAAAAAATCTGGAAGCTCTTAAAACAATTTTGTG
>NC_046657.1:132058767-132085060 GCF_010883055.1 Belonocnema kinseyi | reverse complement strand
AATTTTACAATATCAGGAATTTTATTTTTCGGGATTTTTCAGTCGCTTTTTCCGAAAAATAAAATTCCCACATCACTGTAAAAATTCCGAAATTACAACATTACAATGTTATAATTTCGGAATTTTTACAGTGATGTGGGAATTTTATTTTTAAGTTTTCAATTCTTGACTTTTATATTTCGACAATGCATTGTCGAAATATAAAAGTCCCGAATTGGAAAATTCTCGACAATTTACAATCTTACCGAATTTAAGAATTGCCGACAGAAAATTTCAGAATTATACGATATCCGGGCTAGACAACTCTCTAATTTGAACAATTAAAAAATAGTGAAACAATTTTTTTTTTTATAGAATAATAAAATATTTTTACCGAGGAAAAAACTTTTTCAATGTTTAAAGTTTCTAAAAATTATTGTTTGAATTAAAAATAACAATAATTGAACAAATGTATTTTTGGATGAAAAAAGTTGTTTGAAAATGTCCATTTTATTTTTGTACATTACAGAAAACGCTCGCAAAAATAAAATTATTTAAAAAAATAAAAATAAGTCGCGTTAAATCAGCCTGCATTGAATCCTGCAAAGTTTGTTTCATTTGAAGTTCATGTGTTTTAAATTTATGTTTGTATCACATTTTTATACAATTATTGTCATTTTAAATTAAAACAGTAATTTAAAAAAATTAAACATTAAACCAAATTTCTATAATTAAAATATTTGATTATTGTATTTTTAATAAATAAATAATATTGACCACGTAACTGTTTTCTCAATTTCTGCAATTCGGGAATTTTCTAGTTTGTATATTTTATCATTAGACAGCATTCGGCCTGGAGTTTTATTATTCGGGAATTTTCAAATTCGATAATATTGTAAACTGTCCAGAATTTCATTATTCTAGAATTTTTTAATTCGGGATTTTCAGGTTTCAGCATTTTGTTATTTCGGGAAATTTACAGTGTCGAAAATATTGAAAAAGATTTATAAAATTGTAAAAAAATCTTGAAGATTTGGTTCGTCTAATTTTGTTTGCCAATGCGAAACGTAATCTGGCTTGGAACTGTCGTCTTAGCATCTAAATATAATATGAGTAATATTAATTACTCATCGACTTATATTTGTGGTAATCATTAAAACAACCAAGTTTTGCAAAGTTATAAATGTAAAAATGTTTTAATTGGCAATTTAATTTGAATCCCAATGGTTCTTGTCCAAGCTAAGTTTACCATCAGTGCGCCTCGAAGGTGTGCCGAGAGTTGCTTACAGCGCTCCAAGTGGCTCTTGGCAAACTATATCGATCGGTGCTTTCTACGGGGAGCGGTGGGTAGAGGGGAAGTGACTTTTTTCGCCGGACGCGCCGTCTACATTTATGGCGGGCAACTAAGCCTACACCGCATCTAGTTTATAATATCTTTGATTATACCAATCTCATCGGATAAAACTTAATTTTTTTAATAACTTGAAAAAAATTATTTTTCAAATAAGTGTATTTGGATATTCGTTTATTTTTTGAAATCTATTCAATTTAATACCAAATTCGTGAAAAAATACAGATTTTATTATTTAATTAAATAGCTTTTGAAAAATAAAATAATAATTTTCTGATACACTTATGGTGGAAAATAATTTTCTTTTCAAGTTATTATAAAAATAAAGTTTGGTCGCATACATTTGGTAATATTTTTTGGCATTCGGCATTCTCACATCTTAGATGTCCCCCACCTAATCTTAAATACCTAATTCCGTAAGACAAAACTTTATTTTTTTAATAACCAAAATCTTGCCACGCTGGCGTCACCACATAAAATACTTAACAGAACTCCATTTCTTTATTTATCTGGCCCCATAACTTATAATTAACACATTTTTAATTGAACAATTTGATACTATAAAGAAATTTACTTTCACTGGCTATAAACATTTTACACATCAAGTATAATAATCTAAAATTTTAAGTTTTGAGAAAGTAAATTCAAATCATTACAACTATGTTATAATAATAATAAAATAAAAGTAAAATATCAAATAAAGCATCCACAGTGTCACTTTTTAATATGTTTTCAACTTATTAATCAATGAGTAAGCCTCATACATTCTTTTAGTTCATCAAGTATCTAAACAGAATTCAATTTGATCTTATAAGTTGATAAGAATTATAGTATCAGACCACAAACTGGGTGACCTGTTAAAGAATAGTCTTGACTGTAAAAGGTAATAGCACTATTCAGAATACAGATAAAAAATATGTTTTTACCCATTATAAGGTTTATTAGAATGTGGTTTAAGTAATCCTTTAGTTAAATGAATTTGTTCTTTTTTTTAAAAGTAATTTGATACGAAGATTATCCGCCATGCAAAACAAGAAAGCCGGTAACTACATTTTTTATAAAATAAGACATAATTATGTATTTATAATCGTACAAAATCGCTTTATTATAGGTTTTATGATTTAGAATAAAAGAATGGAAATCAATGTTCTAATAAACATATTTGATACACCCGAATCTATAAAAATTTTAGTTGTATATAATAAAAGACCCAGTGGGCACAAAATTTGGCGAGGTCTTTACGACATCGTTACGACATCCTATGTCCATGCCATTTCAGTGTCTCTGCGATATCGAAAAAACATTGTCAGATCATACGGCTTATTTACGATATCGTAAAGACACCTGAACGACATGGACGTAGGATGTCGTAAAGTTATCGTTAAAATGTCGTAACGATGTTGTAAAGACGTCGCCAAAACTTTGTGCCCACTGGTGACATATAACTAGCAATACGGAGAAACCAAAACATGAACTATAAGGGCACCTTTTCTAGGACCTCGATTTTGAATTAATATTTCATATAGGGTTCGCACCTATGTTCATTTTAAGATTTTAAGGATCAGTTATAAAATCTTTAAATTCTTGTTTGAAATTTGATCTAATCAAACAGTAATGCTTCTAATTTGTATAAAATAATAACAATCTTTATTCAACTGTAAAATCAAGTATCTTACGTGGACAGGCCATCGTACTTTATTATAGTTAATTTAGAAAATATTTAATTTCAGTAGATTCAACGAAAATACATTTACCCTTTAAAGTTTTATTTGAATTCTAAATATTTTAGTTCAAAATTCACCAAATTAGGAAAAAAAAGTTAAATTAATTACAATACATAATTCTTAATTTTTAAAAACATTACCTAATTTCCATAGCATATTTTACTTTTAAATAGAGTACTCCTAATTTTGTATACGTAAAATGCACCATTGTATTTTAAAATATCGTATATTTGAAGAGAGCGGGAGATGGTCAACCTTCTAGTTTTTCTACTTATTATGTACAGTTTCATGTGCTTACTATTTAAATAATTATTTTGTTTTACATGAATGACTTACTCAAGGTATTCTCTAAAAAGACGCTTGACAAAAAACGCATGCTTTCCCTTCAAGTTGCAGATTAAGTTTTATTATTTATTAGTTGAAATACAATAATTACAAAAATAAAAAACTCGATACTCTACCTGTCGTTGATTTTCATTTTAATTCGAAAATATCAATTTTTATACCTAGAATGAGATAAAATTGCAAGTATTTTAGATAATACATGCCTAACATCTCTTACTTCGCGCTCTTTACAATCTTAAAGAATAAAGTAGGGTGAGTGACCCAGTAAATGAACACTTAAGGAAATCACTGATTACAACTAGTCCATTTCACGTTATAATAATTGATTATTCTTACAAAACTTTTGAAAATAGATTCTTAAGAGTCCAAATTTTATAATCCGATAAACAAATTTTGTTTTTACCAAAAAGCTTTATAAAAAATCATTAATTAGTGCAAAATTAACGAAAACACCAAGGAATGAACACTGTGAGCCAATGAATGAACAGTAGAGCACCAGTGAATAAACACTATAATCACTACAAATTAGAATTAGGATTTAGGTATAAAATTACATGGGTACATTACAAAATGAGTAATTAAATAATGTAAAATATTAGAAAACGTTGAGAAATTTATTAAATATATTATTTCAATAAAAACCACAAGACATTTAGATATAAAGAAAGGAGGGAATACAAAAGTTAAACACAGAACTAGGTTAACTTTTCCTAATTTTTTATTGCAATATTTATTTTTAAAACATTTCTATCAGTTCTTTTAACCTTAAAAAAAATACAACTTTTCGTTTAAAAATAGATAACTCTTATCTAGTGACTACAATAGAAAACTGCGATTTTTAGTACACATAACATTTGTAATACAGCACCTTAATATGTTGCTTTAGGTTAAGTTAGCAAATACAATTATAAATCACAGTGTTGTAAAAATGGAAATTCTGTAAACATTTATAAATATATATGGTCTAGTACGCAGTAGTACCTAACACGAATTAATGTTTTTTATAGTTAAAAAACGTTTTCTAAATGCAAAAAAAGCATTAAATTTCTAATCTCAAAATTGCCTTATCTTTAATTTAGTTCTTGCGTACTTTTTTGATGTTCTAACCAAAAAAATATACATTTAAACTATAACTATTTATAGTTTATATTTATAGCTTCGATATTTATAGTCACATTAATTGAAACAAACTTATTAATATGTAAAGAAACAACAGCCAGGTATCCGTAACCTGCTGTTCATTCACTGGACCTGCGGGGTGACTTTTTAAAATTTACTTCTTCCGAAATTTTAATCTGATATCATTCAATTTCGAGATTGTTGAATTCAAAATTAAATACAATTTCACCTTCTTCCTAATAAAATTGTCCAACTTTCAGTTTGAAGGTTTTGAATTTTAAAAGCTTCTGTTTAAAAATTTGTTTTTAATTTAAAATTATTAAATTTTAAACGCTTTTATTCAGAAATGATACAATTCCTTTTCATTCCATTTGAAATATTGTCCTTTCTTTAAAAATGTTACCTACATATAAAATATTTTAAATTGTCGATCAAATAAGATCAATTTTTGATCATTCTTTTTAGAAAATGTTCCATTTTTAACTTTTTTAAATTGACTTCTTTCGAAATTTTAATCTGATATCATTCAATTTCGAGATTCTTTAATTTGAAATAAAATTGTTGAACTCTGAATGCTTTAAACTATAAATGAGAAAATTTTAACTTCTTCCTAATAAAATTGTTCAAATTTCAGTTTGAAGTTTTTGAATTTTGAAAACATCTGTTTTAAAATTTGTTTTCAATTCAAAACTACCCAATTTTAAACGCTTTTATTCAGAAATGATACAATTCCTTTTTAATCTATTCGAAATATTGTCCTTTCTCTCAAAATTTTACCTACATTTAAAATATTTTATATTTTAGATCAAATAAGGTTTTTCCTCACCAATACTAATTTTAAATAGGATTGTTTTATATTCAAAATCATTTTATGAATTTTTCTTATATCTCAAACGCTTTTAATTCGAAATTAGCAAGAATAAATGGTCTAAGCAACCTTACTCTCCTGCAACAAGGGAAAAATCTTAGGAAAAAATTCTGAAGATATCTTAAAAACTATTAAATATTGTTATACGGGTGTCTTTAGTTTTCAAAAGAAGAGAGATTTTCTTTTCAAATCAGAGAAACCCTCTGAAACCGCAAAACAGGTTTTTACGAATGTGTCTGTCTGTATGTCTGTTTGCCTGTGAACACGATAACTTTCGAAAAAATTAATCTATTAGATTGCCCTTTGGCACACTCGTTTAGTGTCGTAAACTAAAGGTCAAGTTCGTTAGACAGCTATTTTTGATAAAAATTCAAAAAGTGGGCACATTTTTTATATTTTTGAGACCACTTTTTTAAAAATTCCAAAATTTATCTTAATGGCTTTTTTGAAAAATCAAAAAGTACCAGAGTTAGAGCATTTTTAAAATAAAAAACAAAAACAAATTAAAATGGACATTTTAAGCCAAACAACGCATGATACGAAAAAAAGTCAAAAGAAGAAAAACTTTGCTTTTTGAAAGCCCTACAGGATTATAATAACAACTTTTTTAATTTGGTCGAAAAGTTGAAAATTTCAAATTTGATCCTACAAAAAAAAATCCACAAATTCCATTTTTTGGTTAAACTATGCAAGATACGAAAAAATGAAAAAGCTCAAATTACACGCACTGGAAAAAACTACAAATTCATAATAAATCACTTTTTGACACAAGTTGCAAAAAAATAAACAAACTAAATGTGTGGAAGACGGTACTCGGTACAGTAAAATGTGTGATAAAAAAATGGTTTGTCTAAATAAGATCTAAAATTTTAATCTTCACATTTCTTTGATAGGGCATTCTTTTTACATTCATACTATAATGAGAAGGTATTGGTTTCATACGAAAGATGACTTTCGCGGATTCCATCAAATATCGAAGTTTTGAGATTTCCTCAGAAGGAACAAAAAGTTTTCAGGTTGGTATCTGTCTGTCGTTGTCGTATGTATACTGGCTGTCTTTGGACCGACTAATTGAATCGAATTGGGCTTTGGCACACAGGTTTAGGGACCGAAGATTTTAAAATTCCACGTACGGCTATTTATAGCACACGAAAATATTAACAATTCATCTTGATGGATTTTTTTGAGAACAAGAAAATTATCACAGTTATGGGTTTTTCAAAATACAAAATGAAAATGATAATTCTAAACCAATCGACGCACGATATAAAAAAAAGGTAAGAAAAGGAAAACGTCACGTTTTGAAAAACTTACAAGGTCATCATAACAGGTTTTATAATTTTAAAAAAATCAAAAATTCATCTTTTAATCGCACAAAAATACTGAATTATTACATTCTCATCATAATAAGAAGGTATTGTTTTATGGGAAAACTGACTATCGCGGATTTCTTGAAATTTTCACTTTTCGATAATCCCTAATTTCCGAAGAGACGAGTATTACGATGACGTCTGTCTGCCGGCCTTGTCATTATCGTCGTTGTCCTTGTAGTCTGTAAACACGTTAACATTTGAAGTAATTATTTTATTGAATTTCTCTCTAAAGTACTTTATAAGAATATGAAAAGAAAGGAAGATTTCGTTAGCCAGGTATTTCAAATAAAAATGTGGTCCCCTTCAAAGTAATTCCCATTGGCTGCCACGCACTTATGCCAGCGCTTGATCCAGCTCTCAAAACATTTTTGATACTCAATTTTGGTATGCCCATCAGTGCCGTTTTCGATTTTTGTATTATCTCCGATCGGCTGCTAAAATGCGTTCCGCGTAGTTGTTTTTTCAGTCGATCGAACAAAAAAGAAGTCACAGGGAGCTAAATCTGGCGAAATTAATGGCTGCGGAATTGTATTAGTTGAGTTTTTGGCGAGAAACTCACGGATAATGATGGCATTGTGCGACAACACACACGTTGTTGAAAAATTAAATCCATTGCAAAAATCGAAATTCGCAAAAAAACAGATGCACTCAAAATTGCGTTACATTTACAAATGTCAAGCTAGAAAGCTGAAATTCGCAGGGAATATTGTTAAAAGGTGTGACAACGTACTGAAACGAAAAAATGTGAATCGGACAGCAGGGGGCGCCACACGGGGATGATTCCGGGAACTTTTTGATCAAGGTGGTAATATAGAAAAGTTAACATTTTGGACAAAATCGAGTGCGAAGCACGAGATACGTTATGAGAATGTGTTCGTTAAAGCCGAAGAAGCTTTAACAAATGAGAATTCACAATCACCAAATTACAGTTGCCGATGGTTGGTTCGTTAACCTTAATACGTCTGTAACGCGCAGGGTGCGTAAATTATAAACAACTTTTATTTTAAATCTAAAAATCATGTTTAATTGTAATATTATGCCACTTTTTACAAATATTCAGGTAATCGCTTATTTTAAATGATAAAATCCTGTTATAAAGATAATATTAAACATAATCCATTTACAAAAATGAATTTTCGACGTTCTGCACACAGAAAATTCTCTTTTTCTTGGGGTTTTTAAGAACAAGTTTACAATCTAAGACCAATGCATTCAATATCTCCAGAAGTAAATGTGGATTTGAAGCTGTAAAATTTAAATCGTAGAGCAGCTGATTAAATGCAGCCCGCTGGTCATATTCTTTGATGAACATATTGTCTATAAAGTAGAGAACGCACATTCTTTTCAATCGTTCCATGTTGCGATTATCAGCAAAGGTAACAGTTCTTTTAAAAGTTTTATGTGTCAAACTACTTCCCAAGATATTTTCACATTCAAATTTTAAGTCATCAATATCATACTTGTCTGCGACAATCCAAATCTTTAATATCAGATCATTCTTCTTAGTTTCGAATTCATTGGTATAAATAAATCGCAGAACTTGATAAAATATTTCTGGTTCTGTATCTTCTATTTTCACTACACCTGATATTGTTTCTGCCATATTATGCGAAAACATCCGATCAAAAACGGGACTTCTGGTTCCTAGTATCAACTTATGTGCATGATATGTTTTATCGCCAATTTGAATATCAATGTCGCTGTACTTTTGATTATTTAGCAAGGCTTCAAATTGTTTACAACTTATGCATTTTTCAATATTAGATTCCTTCAAGGGAGAAACATCTATTTTTCTCTTGCATTTTGATACCACCAGCTTCCAGTGTAGCCATATCAAGATTGTTTCAAGCAACTGAGGATTTATTGTCACTAAGTTTTTGAAAAAATCCAAATCTACCATTGATGTTAGGTTGACCATAGTAAAGTAAATACAATCAGCGAAAAAGCTCCGTGTTTCTTCCATAAGTCGCGCTTCATAAATTAATAAAAGAGTAGGAATAATATTTTTGATATTTAATCCCGCTTTCAGAGTTTCTTCGATTTCATAATCAGCAAAGAAATCCCAAACTTTGTATTGACAGACAGCTTCAATAAGTTTAAAGTCTATCAATTCTTCACTTTTCATATAATCCAGTTTACCAGTGTACATAAAACGAAGCAATTGTTCAAAATATTTTGATTTTGTATCCAGAATTTTTAAGCTCGTTAGAGAATCATCGTTTGCAATCTTTTCTCGGAAATACGAACTGCTGAGGGCCAAAACCAATTTGTGAGCGGGAAACACATTCTTGCCGACGATTAATTCAATATCGCTAAACATTGTATTATTTAGCAAAGGTTTAAAGCTTTCAATGTCCTTCTTGGCTTCCTCAAACTCGCAGAGTATCATAAGATCACAAAGACTCAATTTTTCCAATTCCGCTATCATTATAAAATCAGAAATTCCAAAGTCCACTCCCTCAACAATCATTAAGAGTTCTTTGCCTTTACTATAAATTTTTCCTGAAGTTGGTTTTACGATGGAGAAAGTTACCTTCAGGATAGGCAGATAAGGAAGTTCATCATTATTATTCTGAAGGTACAATCCGAGGTATTGTCCTTTCATTGTTTCTTTAGTCACCTTTGCCAATGAGCCGGTGGTTCGACGCTTTTTAGAAGAATGTTTATCAGATTCTGCTCTTTCCATTTCTATCACTTTTTTCGCCAATAGTGTCCATTTTAGGAAACACTTTTCGTCTAGTGTTTTTGTGGCTAATGATATTTCCGTCAAAAATTCAGGAGATTTTAATGAACTTTTCTTGCCTTCGAAAAGTTGTATCAGATTGCCCGCATCCCAAGTGAAACTTGTGACTTTCTTTTCACCTTCAGCCATTTTGATGCAGCAATCTTAGTCTAGCTGAAAAGAAGTATTTTTTGTTTCTGTCATTGTAAATTATATCGAGGTGCCCAAATGACAGGGTGCCATCTCGGTAGGACGAAATAAAAAGGTGCCATCTCGGGTGGCGAAACATGGAAGCTTAAGAATCCCATATAAATAGTATTGGGAACAGCAACGCCCTCTGAAGTAAGGAACATTTTTATTTGGTTCTGCCAAGATGGAACCTTGTCATTTGGACACGTCGATATGAGAATTTTATTTTCCCAACTTTTAACCATTTTGAGTGTGAAGTTATTATTTTATAAAACATTAATTAATACTTCACCCGCATTTGTAAACGATTGCAGGATTGTCAATATTTTTTGAACTTTCGTTTCCCGACTTTATCCCGGTTTTCATCGTAAATATTCGTTATTTCTCCCGCTTTATTAAAAAAATGAACTCGCTTTAAGTAACCCATAGTTTTTCCACATATACTATCAATTCTTGGAGTCGATAAATGTCAGCAAAGTCTTTTGAAAAATATTGATTGACTTTAAATCATATAATAAAGATAAAGAAAATTTCTGTATCTAATATGTAAAGGAAAATATAGATGCGTTTTATAACAAAATAGAAATAAATATACGTACGCAAATCGCGCGTCTACGTCTCAGAATTTCTATTTACTAACATGAAAATATGCAAAATTGAAAATCCATTCTTAAACTAATTGTTTAATACTTTTGAATCAATAATTAATAACTAATACTTTCGAATTGCAAGCGTCTGAAATTTAAAACAACTATACGAACGATTCTCGACAATTTGATTAGAAATAGGAGTTGATTTGTATAATTTCTAAATTGAAGCGCTAAAAATTAAACTATTTTTATTTAATTTGGACAGCCACGAAACCAGCATGATTTTGGATTCAAATTTCGAAAATAGAACAGTTTTGAAACATTAAGAACGGAATATTTAAAGACTCGAATTTTGCAAATTAAGTCGTTTAAAATTCAGAGGAATTGAAATTGTATTCTTTATAATTAAAATCGTTCAAATTTTTAAACTTTTATATCTAAATAATTTTAAGTTCAAAGCGAATAAAATTGGACAATTTAGTAATGAAAACTAAATTCAAACTTTCAAACTTAAAGCTTCTGAAATCCTAGAATTTTAAACTGTTATTACATAATAAAATTATAAGTTAACATTAAATCTGATCAAACTAATTTTTCTAAAATAGAAAATTGAATTGAATTATTATAAAAAATCATGAAAATAAATAGTAATTTAATATGGGAAACTTTAAAAATGAAAAAATTCTACTACGGGAGGTTGAAATTTTAACGAAAGCGAACTTAATTTAAAACTGAAAAAAATTTAGTTACCAAAAATTGTTATATTAAAACTTTTTTATACTAAAACCCTTTACAATTTTAATTATTAAAATTAAATTTCAATTGCTGAAAAATGGATAATTTTTAAATTGCTAGTATTATTTTCTAGAATTCAACCAATTCAATTTTAATTGAAAAATTAAAACCTATGAAAAAAAGGAAAATTTAGCGTTTATCATTAAAATTTGGAACTCTGAAATTGTATACACTTAAAATGACTGAAATGATTAATTTACTGATGCATGAATTTCAGATAGTTTAATTTTCACCTTTTTTATTTTAACTCAATAATAAACTTTTTAATTTAAATTCTTCCTTCAGAATTATTATTCATTCTAGAAGTTTTCGAATAAAATATCTTACAATTTTGAATGATTTATTTGTTTAAATGTTCAACTGAAAATAAAAAAATTGCAAAATCTTACATCGAAAATTAAAATAAAGGAATACAAAAAAATATTGCTGATGCAATTTCAATTTTCCAAATTGCACAATTTTAAGTTTTTTATACAAAATTTCTTTACATTTACAGCTACAATTATTAAATGCAAAACTGATTATCAAGACTTTGAATATGAAATTTTGAAATATTTGATAGTGAAATATCCTCCTGAAAATTTTAGTATTTTAATTTGAAGCTATAATATTGTGAAATTTAAAATTCGAAACCTTAAAAAATTAATTTAAGACAAAATTTTAGTTTCAAGGTTCCAAAGATTAAATTATTTTGTATGAAGAGGATTCTTGAAAAGAGTCTAGTTCATATGAAATTTACTTCTGCCTTCAACGAAATACTCAAAATATTACAACATAAAAACAAAATTTTAGAAAAAGAAAGGCACGATTATAAAGGGATATTTTCTGAATTCATATCCATCAAAATTCAAATATTTCATTAGGCCGTTTTTTAAAAGTAATTTTTTCATCTTTTTAACTAAAATTTTTATTTATTTTTAATCCATAAGTTCTTTTTTTTAATTTTGTACAACAAAATTAAGTAAATACTTCAATAAAAACATAAAATAATATAAAAATGATGAACAAACAATTAATTTGCAATCTATATTGTTTTTTTGTAACAAATTTATTTTATAATTATGGGGTAAAATTCAATTTTTTTTTAAGAAATTAAATTTTTTAATACCAGAATGAACCTGCTCTTGAGTGGACAGATATTGGCGAACTGTTTGAGGCAAAAGAAGAGAAAATATTAAATATAATGATATATATGATAAATAATTTTTATGTAATAATATTCTTTCGGATTCTAAACCGTGCATTAAAAAAAATCTTTTTAAACATCATCTGCATTCAGTAATTTCAAATTTTAATTGTAAAAATAAAAACGAAAAATATGCACTTACAACTGGCCGAAAACTGAATAGAGCATTATTTTTCCGAATAAAAATATTTAACCATGCTTGGTAACTTTTTATTTAATTCCAACATTATTTTAATTCAGGAAAATAGGAGCGTTGTTTGGAACCAAATTGACTCTTGCATTTATCTAATCTCAAATTTGCAATCCAACCAGCGATGTACAATTTCATGCACGAATTACTACAAGGATACTGCACGGCGTGCTTCTCGTCACCAGTGCAGTGACCCCAACTTTGCCATGTTAAGCTATTGCGCTTGTCCGGCACAGTGACCATCATTGGTCGATGTTAGCGCGCGATTCAAAGCGGGTATAATTAACAATTATTGAAATTAAAATATATATTTATTATGAATAGCGAATTAATATAATAAATTACGTAAATTGTGATTTGAGGCGAGAAAAAAATAATAACGCGTATATTGTGTAATTAACATTGAATGTAATATGTATAAATATTCGAATAATTTCATGTAAAAATTTCCAGTGCAAAAAATAATATTAGTTTTTCCATCACAAATTAGCATTTCTTAACAAAAATTATCAGATTCACAATTTTTTAACACTTCTAGGTTGTGTTAGCGTTTTCTATAAGAAATGCATATCTTCAAAAAAACATTAATAGATTTTAAAAATTGCAATTTTTGCAACAATTTGGGTTTTTCGGTTTTGTTAGAATTTTTTACTGCAAATCGAAATTTGTACACAAAAAATAGTTATAATTGAAAATGTCAATCGATTTTTCTCAGAAGTGGGACGATGGTCATGGGGGCTGAAGCGTAGGCTTTGGACCCACTCAGTCGGTTTGCGGGTTCGATTCCCGCCTCGCACACTGGAAGAGCCTCGGCGGCCCATGCGGCGAACACTAGCCTAGCAAGGGAATTGTTCATCTCCGGAGAGTCGTGGGACCGGTACCTCTAGAGAAAAAGGTTTTCTCTAAGTACTTAAAGCTATTGCTCTTGGTGGTTGGGAACTCACCTTAAACTGTAGGTCCCCCTTCCACCACCAAGTAAGTGTGTGTGTGGGGGGGGGGGGGTAAAGGAATAAAGAAGAAGGTGCAATAAAAATGTAAACCCTTAGGGGACACATTAGAAGCTTCCATTCCATTCCAATCGATTTTTCTCAGTTGTATGTTGAGTTAGTTTTTTACACTAGAAATTGATATTTAAAAAATAAAAAACATAGTTCAAAAACCTACAATTTTTGTTTCTAAATAACAGAATAAGCATGTTTGAACAATTTCGGATTATATGAATATTTTCATATGAAATATAATTCTTTACGTAAAAATTATTAGATTTAACAGAACATTCATACATTTTGAATAATTTTGGGTTATATGGGTGTTTAACATAAAAAAATAAGCGTTTTTTGAACCAAAAATTATTATAAATTGAACAAGTTCTAGAATCTCTTAACAATATTTTAATTTTGTTAGTGTTTTTCATCCGAAATTGGTATTTTTATAAATAAAAAAATCAGATTTCAAGAAAGATTTATAATATGGACCAATTTCTTATTACTTTATGTTTATTTTTTTCGCAAAAATTTAAATGTTTAATAAAAATTATTCGATTAAAAAATATTAATAATTTAAACTTCTAAGAAATGAGAAAATCGTATCTTTCGTTGCCCGCAGTTGAAAATTCATACGAAAGTTAAAATAAAGTCGTCTTTTACCAAAATTAGCTACTATTGGCAAATAATGTTTTGGCTAAATAATAGTCATCCATTGGCCTCCGACTAGGGAATTCATGAGATATAATTTAAAATCTGAACTCTGATTATCTCCTTCTTAAAAAAACATTACGGTTAAAAGAAGATTTATAAAACGAAGCAATTTCTGCTTACGTTATATTAATGTTTTTCATCTAAAGCTGCTTTTTTAAATCAAAAATTTAATTTCAAAGAATATTTACAATACTTGAACTGTAATATGCTACGTTGGCTTTTTTTAATGCAAAGATTATTTTAACCAATAAACATTGGCCTTCAGAAATTAAACTTACAATTTTTACATTTGATTGTCTATATATTGCGGAAAAATATTATACATATATTAGTTCTAAAGTTAGTATATCCATTACCTATAATATTGTTCGAACTTTTTCTTTTCTGTTATTTTAGATAACAGATACTATAAAATGCAAGACTTGCATGACGCATTATAGATATGTAAAAAAAGTTAGGAAAATAGCCTTGAAGAAATTTCGATGGTTAAAAGGATAGAAAAGGATTGAAGAAAATATGCAGAGGATAGGTTTCAATAAAAGCATAAAGATGAAAGAAAATATAAGCATTAGTGAATAAAAAAAGACACAGAAAAAGATAACCGTCGATAGGTCGAAGGTTCTAGTCTTGAATAAAAAAAGGATTGAAAGAATGATTAAAAAGGATAGACTAAGACAAGGAATAGCCGTGAATACAAAGATTGGAATTGAAACATAAACGATTTTTGCTGGCAACAGAGGGAGAAGAGAATTAACGGGGAGGGGTGGATGATAGAAAAAGAATAATTTAGTTAAGTGGAGGATAGACTGGAAAAGAAAAGAGTGGGATTCAAAATAATAGGGACGTTTCTAGTTTCAGAAAGTGTAAAGGAAATATTATCGTGGATATGCTTAGGGATTTAAGAAAATATACATGATTTTATACTGTAAAAATGAAGAAAAGTATAGACGGAGATGAAACCCGAATAAAAGATAGGGATTGGAAATGATAGGGACGTTTGTTAGTAGATAAAGTGATAAAATAACATCATGCTGAACGTTGCTTTTAAATTTTACAATTATTATTCAGTTCCAGACTGGATTTTTGGCGAAAAAGTCATATAATTTTTAAATCAGATTTCTGAAGCAAGCTTGCCAGACGATTTATTTACATCAGCAACTTTGGCTAAATATTTCGGTTGCTCCTACTTACCCTTGGTCGTTTCGGATATATTTTCTGAAACTTATGTGAAGTCGAATGTTACGAAACATCAATTCTTATACTAATTATATAATTTAAAATGATGTACAAGAAACTTCCCTTCAGCTACAGCCAGATAGTTGCACCAAAATGGCTGACGGAGAACGAAAACGCATTCGTTTCACTTGGACCGCAGGCAATATAAACATTGACTAAGTCGAACGCTCCAGAAAAAAGTGTGTTTTGAAACGAAATCTATTGGTGAGAAAGGTTATAAAAGCGGAAGAACCAGAATATGCTCAATGTTCTCCTCAAGAGCGTAAAATCACCCACCCATCAAAAACGCTGTCTGATGAATCACTAAAACGACAATACCTCGAATTATATCTTCAAAATATTAGTGATGAACTTCCTGCTTTGCCTACCCTGAGGGACCGAAGGAACCGAAAGGAGCCTCTACAAAGTACCCTCAAAGACCTGAGTCTTCCTTTGGTTCCTTCTCGAAAAAGAAAAACAAACAGCAAGACCAACTTTTAAATTGTTGAAATTCGGATCCTACGTTTAAAAAAATTAACTTCTGCTGAAGGCACTTGCATATCTTTGCTTGCATCGCAACGTTGTTGTCGGAGGTTTTCACTGCTTGGCGCTAGTATCCAGACAAAATTCTTAAAGTTACCGACGGAACACTTATTAACTGCTACTAAAAGAAGATGCGCTTGAAGCCGCCTTCGGCCCATGTAAATGACAGGTATTTTATTTTAGAAAGTTTTCAATACTGCCGGAAGAAGTATTGCGATTACTCCGTGAGCTTCTAAGACAAATTTTAACGTAGAATCTGAATTTCAAGAATTTAAAAGTTGATTTAGCTGTTTTTAAAAAAAATATTTTAAAGGAGGAACTGAAGGGGGACTCAGTGGGGTCTTTAAGGGTACTTTATAGAGGATCCTTACTGATCCTTCGGTCCGCCAGTGTATTGAAACTGCATAATCTCATGATACATTGCGAGTTGGAGGAAGTAAAAAAGGACTTGAAAGTTTTCGAGCCCCTGCTGAATAATAAAATGTGAAGCAATGTTGAATTACATGTCAGCGATCAAATATTTCCAGTTCCCAAAATGGTATTGGCCCTCACCAGTTTGGTTTTTCGAGAAAATTTGCAAACAACTGCTTCACATTTTTAGAAATTAATGATACAGAAGCAAAAGTATTTAATCAGTGAGGACCCAGAAAAATATTTCGGGTTGGGGGGTTTCAACCACCTATCGCACGGTCGTGAGACGTGGTTGTGGCTGAAATTTTACCGCTATTTCGCTGGGAGCGGTTGAAATTTTCAGAATAGCACCAGCTCCCGCTAAAATCATGCGGTTGTCCTTTAATACGAAAGGCCGAAAATTGGGAGGGGGGGTTGAACCCCATAAACACCTCCCCTGCATACGCCACTGTATTTAATAAATTACTTAAATTCTTTTATAGTGGGAAAGTTAGAAAAACTGAAGGATCATACTTTCAGCTTTTTCAAGCAATATGTGCGCATGAAGTTTGGGATTTCCTTAATAAATGTGGAGAATTCTTATCAGCTTTAAAATTAAAAATATTGTTCTTATTCTTTCGCTGCGTGTCAAATATGGAGAACGTAATGAAATACAGACATTTCATTTCAAGGGTTTTCTGTTTATATTCAAGAACATAAAATATATTAAATATTTGAACTATTAAAAACTTTATAGAAATTGATGTTGATGTCTCACAAACATTATTCTTCTTTCTTTACAACCATTTAGAGGTGTTAAAATGTAGGAGAAAAATTATCTAAGAACCCATGATACTGTTTTATGTTATACAAATGACTGAAATTATTGAAAACTGAAAAATATGCACATAAGTTGATTCTAGGCACCGAGAGTCCTGTTTGTTCGTCCGTGATATGAAAGAGAAAATCTATGGTATTGTGGAAATATTTTTGACTAAACAAAATGTTGAAGGAATGCTTGAATTTGCTGACCATCGCAACGCGAAATGACTGAAAAGAATGTGCTATTTCTACTACATAGACACCATAATTTTTGGAAAACGTTATGTTGATAATATAACTGAAGATTTAACAAATCTTCATTGTATTATGTTGTTGCACTTCACGTCCTGATTTATATCTAGAGCTCTTAAGTACACTAGCATTGGATTATAAACTTGGTTTTACATTTTGAAGAAACTGGAGTCTTAAACATATAAGCCATCCACTACTTATTGTGGTAAATTGTTGGTTTCAGCTGAGACGAACTCAAAAGATGATTCTTTTGTTTATTATTTTTTGTATTGCAAGGTCTTATTCTGTTATTATAACGCACCTACTTAATTATAAGACTTAAAGGCTGATTCATATATCTTTCACCAATTCCGTTCCCGTATAGCACAAAAGTTTCCCTAAGAATTTGAATGGAAAGTTTGGATAATTTCGAAGAATGTTCCATGAAGGTTCCTCTAAGTAAGTAAATGCTCGCGTATCTAAGAAGGTTCGGGGTTTGTTAGTGAAAATTTTCGCATCAAAAAAATTTAATTAATTGAATGATTTAAATTCTTTATGAAAATTCTAAGAATTATTCTGGATACGCGGACATTTATTGTATTCTGCCAGGAATATTTTTCGAAATCTTTTGTGCTATTCGGGTTTAGTCAAAGCATTGTCTTTCAGAGATATTATTTCGAGTGGCAAATTCAGAAAACGTGAAAGTCCCATATATTTTTGTAAGAACTTTAGTCCCCTTTCCTAGTGAAAATAAATGTATGATTTGTAGGCATTATTTTTTATCAAAAACTTTCACGACTTTACTTTCAAAGTAATATTGCCTACTCTAATTTTTCACAGACCATATTAATTTTTCTTATGTTTATTTTGCATTGTGTTCTTCCATTTACATTGGAATTTTTTGAAACTGCATTCTAACTGTATTCTAGGAATTTCAAATAAATAATATTCCATTTAAATTAAATTATAGGGAATTCAATTCTATTAAGTAACTTCTGAATTAATTACAATACTATACAATTGAGCATTAACTAATTGATCCTATGATATCATTTTTTCCGTATACTTAATTTAGAACATTAAGCTTCTAAAACAAAAATCATTAAATAATTATGGTTAATAGAACGACTTGGATCGCATTTTTTATTTGATCCTGAAAAAATGTAAACGCTTATCACAAATCGATAATTAAAAGTAATTAAAATTTATTGTTGTAATTATTTTATTTAAATGGATAAAACTATCTCAATCGTAAATAAAAATAGTTTTTTTTTCATTTTTTTCATAATTATTTTTACAGTTTTTTCTTCTGAATAAATTATATCATAAGTGTTCTTGTTTTACCCCTTAAACTGCACATCCGCTTTAGGATTTTAAAGATTACGTTACAATTTAAGGTGAGATCCGAACGACCAGAACCTTGGTGAAAGTACATAGAAAAATGTCCTGAGGTATATTTTAATAAAAGCTTCTTTTTTATAATTTTGATTGTGTTTGTTTAGAATTTTTTAAATTAAATTCTTGAAATTTAAACCTTAAACTTCAAAATTTAATTTGTTTATTTTATATTTCTTTCCATGTTGTAATTAAAATTAAATTGGTTACATTTTCAAAGGTTAAAGGCAACATCTGCAAATTACTGAAATAATCTCTCAAGGGAACACGAGACCTTGTAGCTATTGGGAGGGCTTACGGGTCTCACCGGACTAAAGTCCTGAATAGGTGAACCAGAGGAGCTGTATCGCGAGCTGTCGCTACAATGGCGATCTGATGGACTCCGGTCAGTGCGATCTAAACTAAGGCGCGGCCCTTCGAGGGCGTGATTTCTCATGCTCCCGAAGGCAAGATGTGATTAGTAGACACAGGCAGGCGGGGCTCATAAAGAAGGTGTCTAAACGGGGACTTTGGTGCACCAAGTCGAATTCCATAGTATTTAGACCTGTCTCCTCCATACGGGGCTCTGCAGAGGGTATTTTTTATTTCCCTAGCTTTTCGTGGGATTTTTATGTCAGAAAGTCTTCAAAAACAAACAAAAAACAATGAGGGACCTGTTCCGGGACCCTCCTTCAAATCACTGTAGAAAGCGGAAGGCTTTGTAGGAGGCAATCAACTGGAAGCGGTGCGAAATAATGAGGATAGCGATAATCCGGTCGCCACGATAGAAGAGCAGCTAACGGTGCTCTCGATTAGGCAGACAAACCGTAGCGGCGCTCAGAGAAAGAAAGGGCGCAATGCGCGTTTCTCAACTAGCAGCCAAGACAACGAGGCTGCAGGATCTGCACCTGGAGCAACCCCTCAGGCTCATCTTATAGACAAGAGGAAGAAGCGTTCTAGAGACCCCCAAAATAGGGAGTTGAAACGGCAAAAGGCTCTGGGCACACAGGACCTTACTTTCGTGCAGATGGCTAACAACGCCCTGGTAAGAGTTGTCGTTGCGTCGGGTTATCCTGAAACCTGTTTAGCTCTCAATGATCTGGACAGGTTGAGGAAGGAAATCTTTAAGGAGATTGACGCGTAACCCTGCGAGGGTCGCGCCCCCAGATTCAACGACATCCTCATCAGGCCATCGTGGTTGACAGGCAGGGATCCAGACAGAAGGAGAGTGGCTGGATTCTGTTAGTCGGACCTCCTGAATCGGCAATAAGAGCTCTTGTGGCTCTGGACTACCGACCCTATTCGGGGGCAGGTAGACCAGAAGAGTCCGGTGATGCCCCGGCTTTGCCTTTCAATAGCTGAGACGGGAATCTCCATGATGCAGAATTATTTGAACCATAGCAAAGGTGCCTTGGCGGTTCTAGACAGACGCATATCAGTGATGCAGACAGGGCTCGCCCTAATCTCAGGTTCCTGACTATATAGGGAAAGGATGAGCGGCTTGTCAGTGTGTGGCACCATTTATAACGGACCGCTCGAAAAAACGTTAAGGGCATGCATAGCTGTCAAGGTTACGTATGCGATTTTGGTGCCTAAGCTCTGCCCCAGGGACCTTACTGTTATTAAGGTGAGGCTTAGGGGTGGAAGCGGAGAAATATTGGAGGTTGTAATTGCCTCTGTTTATTTCCCTAGCGTTGTGGATGGATCCCCACCTCCCAAAGAGGTGGAGATTCTAATTGAGCACTGCCAGGAGAACAGGATTCTTCAGCTGTTGGCTTGTGATGCGAACTCTCACCATACGGTATGGCGGAGCACAAATATCAATAGCAGAGGAGGTGATACTCTAAAATTTCAGATTAAAGACAGGGGGTGATGTTTTTGACCTGACTTTATGTTCGAAGCGGCTAAGGAGCAGGGTGGTAAACTGGAGAGTCTCTGATGAGGAGTCTCTCTTGGACTACAAATATATCTTTTTTCAGCTCAACCTAGGAAAACCAGCGGTTTTATAAATCAGAAACGCTAGAAAGACCCTTTAGGACTCATATAAAGTGAAACTCAGGGAAAGGATGGTGGAATTTCCCATAAACTATGACAGCATTGATGAGTTAGAGGACGCCGCGGATTTTCTACGAAGAGCTCTGACTACATCATATGAAAACAATTGCCCTATGAGCAAAATTAAGTCTAGAAAAGGAGAAAATAGTGGAATACACACCTGAATCAACTCCGCAAAAAGACAAGAGTGTTGTGAGGAATTGAAAGATACTCCGAAAATAGCGAGGCACCACAAGATCCTAGCGAAAACGCCGGAAGCTTACCTCAAGTTAATGAGGCTCGAAAATAGTGAGTATGCCGAAGACGAAGAAGCAACGCTAAACCACCTGATGGAAGTTCACTTTCCGGCTTTAAGCGAATCCAAACCGACCTACAGGAGGAAAACTGGGCCAAGAATTGAGAAGCACCGATTGGAATTTCGACTCAAAGGTCGTTGACAGCAAAAAGGTGGAATGGGCCGTATAATCCTTTTGCCTCTTTAAATCACCAGGCGCCGATGGCATCTACCCAGAGCTTGTACAAAAAGGCCTGGAATATGTCATCCCTCCACTAACAAAGTTATTTAGGACAAGCATCGCTCTAAAACATGTGCTATCGGCATGGAAGAATAATAGAGTGGCCTTTGCTCCCAAACCCAGGAAGGAGGGCTACACTGATGCAAAAGATTTTAGCCCCATCAGCCTAACGTTTTTTATTCTAAAGACGTTGGAGAGGCTGCTCGAGAGATATATTAGGGATGAGGTACTTTTGAACTCACCGCTGCACAGAGGGCAGCATGCTTTTCAGGAAAGTTGTTTAGTAGGAACAGCACTTCATGCCGTTGTGGCGAAATTGGAGCAGCAGTTTGAACAACAGGAGTATGCTGTGGGAACGTTCTTGTATATAATGGCTGCCTTCAGTAATACTCCTTCAGAAATCGTCTGTCGAGCGGCTTTGAGGTGTGGTATGCTACGTCGAAGAAGACTTGAAACCAGAAGGGGTGAAGGCCTAGTTAAAGGAGTAGCGCCACGGGGGTGCCCACTGGGGGCGTCCTGTTGCCCCTCCCGTGGTAGAAGGGCTCATATGGAAACGTTGATGGGCCTTACAAGGTCGGCGCTGGGCATCGTAGAGATCTGGTACGATTGCTCAGGGCTCTCGGTAAATCCGGAAAAGACCAGTATTGTCATTTTCACGGGGAATTACAAGATACCGAAAGTTGACGCTCCTGTTTTTTGTGGTGGGAGGCTTGTTTTCAGACTCGGTTAAATATCTGGGAGTAGTCCTAGATAGCAAACTGAATTGGGCAAAGCACCTGAAGACTCAATGCAGGAAATTCGTCATGACTTTTTGGATGTGTAGGAGAGCTTTTGGGCTGACGTGGAGAATAGGGCCTAAAATGCTTGAATGGCTCTACTTCGCTGTCCTAAAACTGAGGCTCCTTCATGCGGCCGTGGTCTGGTGGCCATATGCAGAACTTAAAACGATGCTAGACAGGCTGCGATGACTACAAACGCTAGCGTTTATGGGTTTGACATGAGCAATGAAGACTACGCTTACAGCGGCGATGGGCTTCATGCTATGTGAAGAACCCGTATACCTCGCGATATCTGCATAAGCGGCACACGCGATAGGCCTCCGAGCGAGAGTAAACAGATGGACTCGGGGAATTACACACACTAGGCTTCCGAGTGACATCAGCTCAAAGCCGATTCTGGAGATAAGGCAGGACAAAATAAAAAAACGCTTTAACTTCATCAGGGCTTTCCGCGTCTGCATTCCAAGCAGGGATACGTGAAAAGGAAGGAAAAATCTGATATACGGATGGATCCAGAGAAGAGGGAGGGTCAGGAGCAGAAATCTAGGACAGGGCGAGGTGGCGGAGGGAAGAGGTGGTCCCGCTTGGGAGACCAGCTAATGTCTTTCAGGCGCATGTCCTTGCCATCCTTCACTCTGCCGAAATACTGGTAGAAGAGAACGCTGCTGGCGGACAGATTACGATCTGTTCGGACGGCCAACCGACACTAACTGCAGTAGGAATACCTGATACAACATCAGAACTGGTTTGGGAATGCAAAAAGGCATTGAACCAACTTGCAGAAAAAAAGTGGCTCAAATGTCGGTCCCTGGTCACACAGGGATCAAGGGCAACGAGAAAGCGGACCAGCTGGCAAGATGCGGTGCGGTCAGTGAATACATAGGGCCGGAAACAGTACTGGGACAAGCATCTTGCTGCATCGGACTTGACATCAAAAGCTGGACCCGCACAAAGCACCGAAAATACTGGGATAAAATCCAGGGTTGCCGACAGGCGAACTCCATCTTAGGCTATACGTACAGAATAGACAGAGCCAGGGAAATCCTGGGACTACCAAAGAAAGACGTAAGGACAATGGTTCAGATGCTCACTTGGCATAACCACTTGAACTACAATATGCACAAAATGAGGTACAACCTCTCTACAGAGTGCAAGAGATGCGACAGGGATGATGAAACATCTTTGCATGCACCCTGCCAGTGCCTGGCGTTAGCTAGGCTTAGGTATCAAACCCTTGGGTGCTATTTCATGGAACCTGAGGAAGCTACAATGCTGTCGGCGATTGACATACTGGGCTTCATCAAGAGGTCTGGGTTCAACTACTGATAGTGATTCTTAAGGGTGTGGCATAATAGGCTTCATAGCTTGAGCGCCAGGGGAGCTCCATAGGGGATCCCCGCCCGTATTAAATCTAACTAAATAATTACTAAAATAATATTTAATTAAAATGTTTAACATAGTTTTAACTGGAAGAAGTTTCATGATTCTAATTAAACATATTTTCAAATCTGAGTGCTATGAGTTTTAACTAAGTTTTAAAATGGGTTCTACGGGAGTAGAAAGTTTATTATTTTTAATAAAAATAAGATATGTTTGAATTATCATGTTGCGTTGCAACATGCCTGCCTGCTGAGGGTAAAGCAATGATACCAATTGCATAGGACGAAACTTTATTTTCTGACTGTATATAGTCGGGATGACTAGCTAAGCTTACGAAAAATATTGGAGTATTTATCCTTAATTTCAGGACGAGACATAAATGATTAAATTAAATAGCTTTTAAAGAATTATAACCAATATATAAATACAATTATGATCAAAAATACATATTTTTTTATTTGCAAAGAAAATTATGTTTCGTCCCGTGCAATTGGTATCACTGCTTGTTCCTTGTGGTACAGTTATCGTGCATTTCCCCTACTTAACCTGAAATATCCATTGCAAAAATATCTGAATGGACACATTGGACGTCATTCTATTTGGATTATGTATTCCATGTTTGGCGGAGGAAATCCAACATGTCTGCACGCCAAAGGCCAAACAATAATACCAATTGCATGGGAGGAAAATTCATTTTTTTTACTGAGGGTATCTTTTCACGCAGACCTGATCTGAATTGATGCTTGAATTAATTTGACACATCGAGTTCGTATGTAGGTTATCAAACAATCAAATTAGCCATAAACCAACAAATTATCTAGAAATGAATCCTATGCAAAATATCAATTCCACGATTAATTCAAAATAGGCCTCTGTGAAAAGGTATCCTAATTTGAACATTTTTTTTTTTTCAAGAACTATTCAATTCCATAATAGACTCTATATTTTTTGTGAAAATTTTATGATTTATTTGCAGAACTTTTTAAAGATAAAAAGTAATATCTAAATACGCGTATGTACAATTGGTTTTATTTGTTGAAAAACTAAAGCTTAGACCACTTTACCTATCATAAGTTTATTTGCACATGTGCGGCTCTGATCAGCCGCCGATGGTACGAATTAAGCGCCATCAGCACAGCGGGATATTGGTTCGCCGACGTAAGGTTAGGTCAATGTAGTATCCCTTCCGTATCATGCAGCAAAAACAAAAAAAAACAGCAAGATAAACTTCTAAATTGGTGAAATTCGGATGCTACGTTAAAATTCCCGTTAGAAGGTCACGGAGTAATCGCAATAGTATGTGAACAAAAATACTATACTAGACACTCACGCCACTTCGACACCACCAAATAGAAAATAAAGCGGTTCAACTGAACACTATTTCTAAAAAAAAAAATTGTTTGCGAAATTATTGTTATATAATCTTTTTTTTTTTTAATTATTAAAGTACGTAATTCGCGCACACTGTTAGTTAAACATGTAATCGTACGCCTAGACGTTTTGAAAAATCGCACTCGCCCAGGATTGAACCCTTCCTACCTAAACTACCTAAAACTACTAGTGTGTCCTAACCGCGCGCTCTACCGACTTCGCTATCGAAGCACTTGAATCTCGGTGACAAAAGTTTGGGTAAGAATTTTAAGGCAGGGTCGTAACAAGTCATATAGTGCGCCTCAACCAACTTCAAACTAAAAGATGTTGAACTTAACTTTAACTCACCATTTTTTATTTAGAAAAATTTTGGAACTGAATTTTACTTATTTCAAAAAAGGCTCGATACTTTTTTTTTCTTAATATATTTGAAAATGTTTTAAAATATCTAAAAGTAATAAACAATAAATAAAATTTCTCCGTAAAATGCACAGTTATCAATTTATACAACTCTCTTATTGCATATAATACTCTCTTACTGAATTTTTCATGCAAAATAACATTTCTTAAACAATAATTTAAAATATTTGAAAAAGCGAAGTAAGTTTCACTTATTTAACAAGGCATTTAATACTTCTTGTTTTTAAATATTTTAAACGCTTAAAAACGACCAAAAGGTAATAAATAATAAAGAAAAGTTGCAAGTACAAAAATGCTTTCATAACATCAATGACAAAAAATTATGTTCTGCTATACGAAAATTTCCATAAATCGCACAGATTTAAATTTATCGAATTCTTTTATCATACAATTTTTTTTTGTTCAAAAATGCTTTAACAACCTCAGTGACAAATATTTTCTGATTTTTAAAAACCTTTATAAAACGCCCAGTTTTCGATTTATTTAATTCTTTTATAATACTTTTTAACTCAGTTTTTAATTTAAAGTAAGAATTCCTGAAAAATAATTAAAAATATGTAGAAAAAAGTGATCGCTAGTTTAACTATTACCTATTTAAAAAAATGCTCGATACTTTATTTTTATTTTAAATATAAAATACTTGGAAAACAGAAGAAACAAGAATTCTGTAAAGAAGCGTTTAGTGCAAGAACTTGCAAATTAAAAGCAATCTCACGGTGGTCGGCTGAAAAATATTTTTTTGCCTCCTCGTTGCATTCTCAATTATTTTATTTTGAAAATTTGTAAGTGTCAATGTCTATTGTATCAAGTCTATTGTGATTCTATCACATTCGTTTCAAATTAATAATTATTTGAAGGAAAATATTAAACTTGACGCAAATAAGTATGATGGAACAAATTAACTCAATAGTTTTTTGCTTAGAGTAAATATATTGTTAATACTAATAGTTTTCCTGATTCAATTATTTTCTTTATTCAAGAAAATCGGTCCCTTGTCGAAAGAAAATACTTGCTTCTTTGAAGTAAAATCAGCCAAGTAAACTAGCCTACTTGATTTAATGCAAATTTTT